>NC_044310.1:48106153-48446153 GCF_007474595.2 Lynx canadensis | reverse complement strand
ACCATGAAAATAAAATTTGAACTTGAAGAAAAATACCAAATGCAAGCTGAATGTGATATATTGAGGAGTATCAAACATTTAAAAATCCTTTTTTAAAATACATAATTTAAGATGTTAGGCCCTTAGTGAAGAATAGACTTAAATAATTATCTTTATAATAAAGCTTTATCATTATAAATGCAGGCACTTTAATATTAACATCAAAATGAAGAGGATTTTGTTAAAAAATAAAATTCAAAACATAAAACTTCCTCTTTAAAAAGCAGGAGTTTAAATTGCAACACTAGCTCTGTATCATCTACTGAAAAGTTGAAGGGTTTAAAATACATAATCTGAAACATGACTTAGACACTAATAATTTATTTTTAAAAGATAAATAGAACATATTTAAAAACACTGCAATCCAAAATGTACTCCCTCAAAGAGATCCCATTTTAAAAGTATTCTCTATTGTGGCTTAAAAAAATATTCATATTAGAGAGGTTACAATACCGTATATATGCACATATGAGATGCCGCCATGCATGAGACGATTTCTATTTTCCAAGCCCCCGGGGAAAAAAGAAAAAATCATATAAAGCATATAACAGACAGAGAGGAAACACAACCCTTTCAGTCTTCCTTTTCACCTCTTTACTTACTCTTCATAGCTTTCTCCCCCCGTCAACACAGATCTAACCACCTCAGCTTCCATCTAACCAGTACCTAATACACACAGAGCCCTGTCTTTTCGTTGTTGTTTCCATTAAATGCCTTCCTCCCTCTGTCGTTACTTCCTTCCCCCTGCATACAGAGCTCAAACTACAGACACACTGTTAGGTGCATTCGGGTTGGGGCTGTTGAGTTCTGCTGAGTCCTCTTCTCTCTGCCCTCACAATGTTTGCCATCAAAAACAGATTCGAAGCAGCAAGGCCACGAGTCGGCATGGAAGAAGGGAAGAAATACGAGGTGATGCTTTCAAAACTGCATTACGGTTTCTGTCCTTTGGAGGTTAGTATGATCCACTCCTATAAGGCTCTTTGGTAGAGATTATTTTCTCCCTCTCCCTTTTCCTGTTAGAAGTTTTCCTCAATTCTGACCACTGAGCACTCTCAACCAGGACTTTTCTGAGGCCCACCCTGTTGGTGTCCCAGCAGAGCCATGAAGACCTCACCGGCAGCACACCAGCAACCGTGAAGTTAGGTGTAGCTGTTGAAGTAGGACAGATAGAAATCACCTTCAATACATATGATTAATTTATAGGCTCCAAGGTGGCAAAATCATAGCATCCGTTATGCAGATATATACGGTATTCAAGGGTATCCTCTTTGATAAGGGTGGCATGGCACTTTCAAACACAAGACGAATTTGGGCGTTAGGACCTCTCGCAGAGAGTCCACATTCAGCAGAATTATTACAGCTTTCAAGTTACTTACACTTTCTCCTTCAGACTTGGAGCCTTGTTCCTGTAAAGATTTCTGGAGGTCCTCAATCTGCTGCTGCAATTCTCGGATGCGCTCTTTGCTCAGCCTATTGTAAGACGGATCATATACATTTATTTGTATGGAAAGTCAAAGTAGTTAAGGATCTATAAAGGTGCATTTGTGTAACTGGTGCATTTAATAGTAATAATGAAGGCTGAACAATTATCTGTGGCTAGGTTTAATATATAGTATAGTAGGCTACTTGCAAAGAAATATTTTTTAAAAAGAAGACATTTATCCAGGAAGTATATACACCCACATGTAAAAATTCAAGATACTTAAGTGCCAGTTGCAAAAGCACATCATTTCTGCACAGTACTCACTGGTAAAAGAAATTAGAAAACTAGCTCAGTTTTCCTACAGTTGTATTTTTAAAAAATTTTTTTAATATTTATTTTTGAGCGACAGAGAGAAAGAGAGAGAACTATCAAAGGAACAGCAAAGAGAGAGAGGGAGACAAAGAATCCAAAGCAGGCTCCAGGCTCTGAGCCATCAGCACAGAGCCCGATGCAGGGCTTGAACACAGGAACCATGAGATCATGACCTGAGCTGATGTCAGATGGTCAACCGACTGAGCCACCCAGGTGCCCCCTTACAGGTGTATTTTTAATGAATGGGAACTAGGTTTCTTTTTGTTTCAGATTTCATAGTGTACTGACAAAGGTCACCGTTTTCCAACCATCTCTTCATAATTTTTTGTTTAAATTAAAGAGACTAACACTAGCAACTAATGCAGATTTTTAACTTGGCAAAACCTCATTCTTTAAAACCCTGCTTGAGAATTGCCTCTAATGAGGTTTCCAGCAAGAAAGAGAATCTCTCTCTTTTCATGTATATATGACCCAACACACCTGCCCATTATAATGCCCCATTGTTCGAGTTATCAGATAATGTAATTATCTATTCATATGTCTATCTTCCTGTTTTAACTTTCTAAAAGCTGAAACTTTGTATCGCCAGTGCTGATATTGAATTGCAGAGGATAGTAATATTTGATGGTCCCTTCACAAAGCTAAAATGTTATTCTTTTTTCAACCACAGTTGATGTAATACTATATATACAAGTTTGAGAAACCAGGTTCAAGTGTATCTAAAATTCCTGGTCTCTAAGATCCAATAAAGGTTGGTCAAATAAAACCAAATACTTTTACTGAAAAATATGCCATATATAAGAGGCAAGTTAGCATAGTGTTTAAGAGTCCAGACTCAGGAGTCAGAATGACAGAAAGTTCAAATGTGCAATCGAGAACTTACTAGCTAGCTTATGACTTTGGATAAGTTACTTAACCTCCTTGAACCTCAGCTTCCTTATCCATAAAAGAGATAATTACAGTCCCTATTTCACAGAGTTACTCTGAGGTTTTCTGAGTTAATACCAAACAAGTGCTTAGAAGGTAATACTATATATTACCTTTAGTAAATAGTTTCTAAGTTACCAGTAAAAGAACTCCTATTTCTCTCTGGGATTTGCATAATAAATATATAATACAATATAACACTTGTGCTTTTAACAATTTAATACTTGTTTTTCGAGACAGTCTTACAATAAATAGTTTTTTCTTAAAAACTTCAGAAACATTGCTAACAGTTTTAAATGACAGCTGTTGAATGAACAGGAATTTTCTTTCCTAAAAAGTTAAGAATGTAGAAAAAATGTAAAATGTATATTTAGAAAAATTTAAAAATAAATTTTGCTTTTCAACATCAGGGAAGTGGCTGGCATACAGTGAACACTTTATCAATGTTATATATTTTTAATATTATAATTTTTAAGCCCCTCCTCAGTATCAGATAAGTACGTCATTTGCTTTAAATACGTTATCTGTGAATCTTCATAACAACCTGCAAATAGGTATCACCTCCAGTTATAGCTGAGGACATTAAGTGTGAATTTAAGTAACTTGCCCAGAACAAAACTGTTAATAGGTTTAAATAGAGGTGGCACTCAAATTTGACTCCACAGTCTATGTTCCATCCAAGCACTGACTGCAATCGAAACCCGGATTGTCATTTACTCATTTGTTAAATTTTCTGAGAATTATGAAGACATATAAATGAAATTCAAGAATGAGAAACCTGGTTACTAAAGTGTGCGAGAAGCAATGGGAGTGAGAGACTAAACTCCTAACTATTTCAATTACGATGTTATCTCCCTCTTCTGTGAGTCAAGATTTGGTGGCTACCTAATGGAATCACTGTGACAATTACAAAAGAGTGGGTCACCTTTGCTCGGTTTCCAGTTCATTCATCTTGCGGTGCTTCTGTTCTAGCTGTTCCTGGAGTTCCTCAATACGTTCATTCTCAGTACCTTCCTGTTGCAAGCGAAGCATCTTATTTTCATGTTGCAGTCGAATAAATACTTCCCTGATGTTGAAAAGAAAATTTATTTTTAAATTTTTCTAAATAATACGTTTTGCTTTTTTTTACATCCTTAGCTTTTTAGGAAAGAAAATTCCTGTTCATTCAATAGCTGTCATTTAAAACTGTTAGCAATGTTTCTGAAAGTTTTTAAGAAAAAGCCTACATATATTGTAAGACTGTCCTGAAAAACAAGTTGTGAATTTTTAAAAGCACAAGTGTTATATCATATTAAATATTTATTATGCAAATCCCAAAGAGAAACAGGAGTTCTTTCACTGGTAACTTAGAAACTATTTACTGGGGCGCCTGGGTGGCGCAGTCGGTTAAGCGTCCGACTTCAGCCAGGTCACGATCTCGCGGTCCGGGAGTTCAAGCCCCGCGTCAGGCTCTGGGCTGATGGCTCAGAGCCTGGAGCCTGTTTCCGATTCTGTGTCTCCCTCTCTCTCTGCCCCTCCCCCGTTCATGCTCTGTCTCTCTCTGTCCCAAAAATAAATAAAAACGTTGAAAAAAAAAATTTAAAAATAAAAAAAAATAAAAAAAAATTAAAAAAAAAGAAACTATTTACTAAAGGTAATATAGAAACTATTTACTAAAAGTAATATATAGTATATCCTCAGAAAACATAAATTAAAAGCAATAGGTTTAAGAAATCAGTTTGCTTATGGGGTGCCTGAGTGGCTCAGTCAGTTGAAGTCTCTGACTCTTGATTTCGGCTCAGGTCATGATCTCACAGTTTGTGAGTTCGAGCCCCATATCAGGTTTCACACTGACAGAGCACCTTCACTCGCTCTCTCTCTCAAAATAAATAAATAAACGTAAAAAAAAGAAATCAGTTTGTTTAATATTTTTATTTTTTTAATGTTTATTTATTTTTGAGAGAGACAGAGAGACAGAGAGAGAGAGAGAGCAAGGGAGGGGCAGAGAGAGAGGGAGACACAAATCCAAAGCAGGCTCCAGGCTCTGAGCTGTCAGCACAGAGCCCAACTTAGCGCTCGAACTCGTGAACTGGGAGATCATGACCTGAGCCAAAGTTGGATGCTTAACCAACTGGGCCCACCAGGTGCCCCTAGTTTGCTTAATATTTTTAAATATACTTTCATGATGACAGGCCTATCACTGTCTCTAGATTATTTTTGTTTTCAAAAAAAATCTTTATTAAAAGTTTACATACACATATTTTCTAAAATGCAAATGATAGGAATGATATTAAAGAAAAAAGTAATGTTCTCCTACCTGCCTCCCTAAATGCAATTTCTCAGAAGCAACTAATTTCAATTAATCTCAGTTTGTGTTCTTCTGAATGACAGCATCATGACTTTAAACTATAGGCTCATATGGCTATTTTAAAGTGATATTAATATCACTGGATACTAACTAACAAGTTGCTTTCCAGTCCAACAGGTAAAGAGCTCTGTCTTAACAACAAAAGTTGAACAAAATGAAAGTCAACAAATTTGCAAACTATACGCTAAGTGAAACAAGTCAGTCACAAAAGGCTGCATATTGTATGACTGTATGTATATGAAATTCTGTAACAAGCAAATGGACAAAGAGTCAACTCTTGGTTGCCTGGGGCTGGAGCTGGAGGAGAAGCAGGGATGAGGAATGACTGCTAATAGGGACAGGGTATCCTTCTGGGGGAATGAAATGTTCTCAAATTAGATGGCTGCACAACTCTAGGACTACACTAAAAACCACTGAGCTGTACAACTGTAAATGGGTGAGTTGTATCTCAATAAATCTGCTTAAAAGGTAGAATTTGAAGTAGTAAATAAAACTCTTACCACAAAAAAGAAAACCATAAAAACTACCAGATTAGTCAAATGCCTACAAGTAAACATAGCAGTAAAATATGAAAATAAAAGCTGGTGAAGAAGAATCTCTAAAATTTATATTTTATTTAACTTCTGCTTAATCCTCCTGCTATATTTGACAGCCCCTTTCCTATTGGCTTCACCCATGTGGATTTAAAGGCCATGTATAAAAAGGGTTTTCCGTAGAGCTTATGGGTAAGGAAAGAAGTTCAACACAGTAAAAGTCATATCATAAAAACCAGAATATCTCATTCAGCAAGTCTGTGAAATTTTACTTCTGATAACACCTAAAACTGCTAAAGTAGCAATAACAATCTAAGAAGCTCAAGCAGGTGAGACAAAGTATTTTGAGCTCTATGACTCATAAAATGGAACATTTTAGGGGCGCCTGGGTGGCGCAGTCGGTTAAGCGTCCGACTTCAGCCAGGTCACGATCTCGCGGTCCGGGAGTTCGAGCCCCGCGTCGGGCTCTGGGCTGATGGCTCAGAGCCTGGAGCCTGTTTCCGATTCTGTGTCTCCCTCTCTCTCTGCCCCTCCCCAATTCATGCTCTGTCTCTCTCTGTCCCAAAAATAAAAAAAATAAAAAAAAAAAATAAAATGGAACATTTTAAAGGCTAATCATTTTTTTAAAGAAATCACATTTCTAATATTATCAATTAATAAAAACACATTTACCTGTATTCCACAGGCATAATCTCAGCAGCAAGATTCTCAAAACTTTTTGTAGCAGACGCATCTAAACAACAACAATGAAAGATCAACATTTCAGCATTTCTATCATTAAAAAAAACTTTCAAAAATCCAACAAAATTCACCTGTTTGGTTTAGATGATCTTGTTGTACTTGTGAACATCGAAGCTCTTCATTCGTTTCTTTCAGAGTATCACGCTGTTCTATTAGTCTCTAAAAAAGAATTGTTTACATGAGCAGAACAATTAATTGTTTCCACAAGAAATGTACTTTATGGTTATAACAATTTATCTTAGCAAACTAATTTCCTAATTGTTGCTTAGTTATTTAAAAATGACAATATTTGGGGCGCCTGGGTGGCTCAGTTGGTTAAGCGTCCGACTTCGGCTCAGGTCATGATCTCACGGTCTGTGGGTTCGAGCCCCGCATCAGGCTCTGTGCTGACAGCTCAGAACCTGGAGCCTGTTTCAGATTCTGTGTCTCCCTCTTTCTCTGACCCTCCCCTGTTCATGCTTTCTCTCTCTCTGTCTCAAAAATAAATAAATGTTTAAATAAATAAATAAATAAATAAATAAATAAAATAAAAAAATAAAAATGACAATATTTTAGTTTTAGTGCTAAATCACGTAAATAATCTTTATACAACACAAATCTTGTGATTTCAAAGATAATATACCTTTGAACCAAACTGATGTAATTATGCAACAGAGTACAAATATGCAACTGTGGAGTAATTAGTAAAAAGTATGGACTCTGGAGGCAAATAGATCGTGGCTTGAATTCCAGGTTCCCTATTTCCTAGTTAAATTATGCAGGGTGAGTTATTTAGTTCTTTGGCTTTAGGATCCACACCATCAAAATGGAAATGCTGATACTTAGATCCTTGCAAAGGTGTTCTGAATAGTGAGCGAGGTAAAGTTTGTGGTTATTTTAAGAATTGATGAGGGAGCTCCTGGGTGGCTCAGTCAGTTAAGCATCCAACTTCGGTTGAGGTCATGATCTCATGGCTCATGAGTTCAAGTTCATGTCGGTCTCTGTGCTGATAGTGTGGAGCCTGGAGCCTGCTTCGAGTTCTCTGTCTCCCTCTCTCTCTGCCCCTCCCCTGCTCACGCTCTGTCTCTCTCTCTCTCTAAAATGAATCAACATAAAAAAAAAAAAAAAAGAATTGATGAGCCATTATTGATTTTTAACATTAGAGTTAACTGTTTCTTTTTTACTTTTATGGGTTCTGACAAACGTATAATGTATCTATCACTACAGTCTCATGGTCAATTGATTTTTAACAAGGGTATCAAGACAATCCAATAGGGAAAGAACAATAGTGCTGGGACAACTGAATACCACTCAGAAAAGACTGAAGTTGAGACTCCTATCTTATACCATATACAAAAATTCAAAATTTGTCACAGAATAAATATAAGAGCTAAAACTATAAAACTAAAAGAAAACAAAAAAACATAAATCTTTATAACCTCACATTATTCAATGATTTCATAGAAATAGTACCAAAAAATACACAAAAGAATAAAATGGTTAACTCTGATTTCATCAATGAAAAACTATTCTGCTGCAAACCATACCATCAAAAAAGTAAGAAGACAACTCACAGAATAAAAGAACATATTTGCAAATCATATATCTGAGAAGGAGTTTATGTCCAGAATATATAAAGAATTCTTACAACTCAATAATAAAAAGGCAAATAATTTAAATAGTATGTGAATAAGTGATTTGAAGAGATAATTTCTTCAAGGAAGATACACAAATGGCCAACAAGTACATGAAAAGATGCTCAAATTCATCAGTCATTATGGGAACACAAATCAAAACCACAATGGCATACCACTTCATAGTCACTAAGACAGCTAAAATTAAAAGGCTGGTAAGTGTTGGCAGGGATGTGGAGAAATCGGAAACCTTCACAAATTGCTGAGAATGAAAAATGGTTCATCTACTTTAGAATACAGTCTGGTATTTCCTTAAAAGGTTAAACGTAGTTATCATATGATCCAGCAGTACCGTTCATAGGTATATACTCAAGAGATGAAACACATGTCAACATAAAAACTGTAAATAAACGTTCATAGCCATGTTAACTGTTTAATAGGCAAAAAGCAGAAATAGCCCAAATGTCCATAAAATGATGAAAGGATAAATAAAATGTGGTATGTCCACACAATAGGGTATTATTCAGCATGAGAACAAAGTACTGATTCATACTACGAAATGGATAAACTTTGAAAGCATTAAGCTAAATGAATGAATCCAGTCACAAAACCCACAAAGTGTATAATGACATATTCTGGACAGACTGGGCAAATCTATAGAGAAAGACAGTAGAGTAGTGGTTGCTGAAGCTGGGCGGGAGGGAACCTGAACAGAGAGCAGCTGCTAATCGGCACACTGATGGGGTGAGGAGAGTGTTCTAAAATCTGACTGTGGGGATGGCTGCACAACTACAAATGTACTAAAAACTGCTGCATGGTACACTTTAAGTAGGCAAAATTGATGGCATATACATTGTATCTCAATAAAGCCATCAAAAAAATCCCATCTATGGTGCCTGCTCTCAAGGAGCCAACGGTCTAGAATGGGAACGCACGCACTGAGACATAGGGGCCTTGCCTCTGTGACTCCATCTTCCCTTGGGAAGGAAAGTAACGAAACTGTAGGGTGAATTCTTTCTACTTCCTTTTACACCAACACTCTAATTTGGAGAAAGACAGAAGAACTGACTGATGTGACTTCCAATCTTAGAATAGCAAGGATAATATTAAAAACTAAAAGAAGATAGGCGTATAACTTATCAACTGTATTTATGTTTACCTCTTTTTCCTTAAGTAAAGCTTCATGTTTTTCTTCAAGCCGCTTCATTTCAAATGCTAGTGTATCTGCCCTTTTGGATTCAGAGGAAAGTTTATTGTGAAGATCTTGAACCTTTTGTCAAAAACAAGGGTATATAATATTAATAGTTTTTCAGAGGTCAATAAATGAGAAACTGATTGGAAATAAAACTTAGACGAAGAATATAATCTAGTAATCCTCAATACTTGTGAAAATAGCATGTGGATAAGAGTTAACATAAATTTTAAAATACTCAAATAATAATTTAATAAAAAAATCATTCTTGTACTCTACTGTTTCTCTAGGTTGCTTGATAAACAGCTAAACAGAATATTACCGGCTATAGCTCCATTCTCTAGGCAATTATTATTAGTTACCAGAAATGCTAATAATAAGCAGTAAAATGCCTCCCAATATATACAAGCTCAGAAGAGAATAAAAAGGGGAAAGACCTAGATAACTCAAACTCAACTATCAATCCTGGAATTAAAATTACAGGTAGGAGAAATCTGTCATCATAATAAGCTCACAGCTGGTTATAGGCAATGTTCTTCACCTCTCTATCATTCTTAAAGTATCAGAAAGAATAAGAAAGTTGAGCTCTTTCAGCTACAATGATTAAAAAAAATTGACATATTTTCTTACCTGCCTCTTGTACGTTTCTAATTGTGTACGTGCTGCATTTGCCTTCTTTAATTCTTCTTCTAAGCTGACTGTGTTATGCATATACATCATGTTTGTTTCTTGTAAAGTTTTCACCTGCTTGCGAAGGTCATTCAGATCTTGTAATTTCTGACGATACATCTCGACCGTTGATTCTAGTTTATTAGCTTTATCAGAGGTAGCCCTATAATAAAGCTACATGTTACTGGGTAAAAGCTAGTAAATGCACATAACATTTCTATTCTGGCTCTAAAATTAGTCAGCTAGATTAACTATCAATTGGCTGAAACAACAGAAAAGAAAATCGGACAGACAGCAAAAGAATCAAACTGTATGAGAACTTTAGAAAAAGACTCAAGTCCAGTGTGGAACCTTTTTGTTATAAAGGTATCAAAACAAAAATGCCTTAAATTTGACACATTAAATTATCAAACCGTTTCATACAGCACAATGTCTAAAAAAGAATGGTTTTGTAAATGTAACTGAACAATTCCAAGCTTCTCTGAAGCTTACAGGCCAATTGTGCTTTGTGTTTAACATTTAGTGCAGTTTTATTCTAAGTATTTGATATACTTAGGTAGTTGACTTATAATTTGTTTGACAAAGCACATCCCTTTAGAGTTGTGCTTACCTGGCCAACTAGAGCAAAAATAAATACATAAACCCAATCACTTTCCATCACATGCAAGTTCAAATGAATGGTAGGAAGATTTTGTTTCAAATGGACATAAAAACTGGGCAACAAAATGGCTAATTAAGAAAATTTAACAGAAAAGGGGGCGCCTGGGTGGCGCAGTCGGTTAAGCGTCTGACTTCAGCCAGGTCACGATCTCGCGGTCCGTGAGTTCGAGCCCCGCGTCGGGCTCTGGGCTGATGGCTCAGAGCCTGGAGCCTGTTTCCGATTCTGTGTCTCCCTCTCTCTCTGCCCCTCCCCCGTTCATGCTCTGTCTCTCTCTGTCCCAAAAATAAATAAACTTTGAAAAAAAAAAAAATTTAATAAAAAGAAAATTTAACAGAAAAGGCCCAGTAGGTTGAGGGTCTGACTTCAGCTCAGGTCATGATCTTGCAGTTCCTGGATTCAAGCCCCATGTCGGGCTCTGTGATGACAGCTCAGAGTCTGGAACCTGCTTCGGATTCTGTTTCCCTCTCTCTCTCTGCCCCTCCCCTGCTGATGCTCTGTCTCTCTCTCTGACTCTCGAAAGTAAATAAAATATTTAAAAAATTTTTTTAAAAAAGAAAATTTAACAGAAAATATAAAGAGCATATGGATAGTCTGTTTGCTTGACTAACAATTCATAGGAAAAGCTAAATATAAATTTTATATTGTCAAAGACAGTAAGAGAACCTTGGGATAACCCTGAAATAAATGTTAAGATACTTACCTATATCTATTTTATATCAAATGCCAAAATATGGATTGTGAGAATACTTTCCCTCATGTAAAAGGTTCACAAAATAAACTAATGAGTACAAGGAGATGAAGCTAAACGTATCTAAAAGTAATTCAGTTTACACAATCTTAAGAAAAAGATATCACCCCCCCCTCCCCCAAACGGGCTCTGTGCTGTCAGATATGCTTGAGATTCATTCTTTCTCTCTCTCTCTCTCTCTGCCCCTCCCTGGCTGTGCGTGTGCTCACTCTCTATCTCTCTCAAAAAAAGAAAAAGGTATCATTTTGGGTTTACAAATTCTAATATGAAATTGTGCTAACAAAGATTGAATATTATCCTTAAACTGCAATTACTATCAACAAGCATAAATTAAGTAAAGACTAGGAGCCTGGAAAAAACTGATCAGTACTTGATATGTAGAAATAACCCTACGAATCACTGATTAAAATATGGAATACTGAAATGACTAATAACTTAGAAGCGACATAATTATATTCAGACATGGCATACCTAAGGACATCTATTTCATCTTTCAGGGCTCTTGTTTCTTCAGCAAGACTAGTCAGTTCATCATTCCTATGTTGAAATTCAATTAGTTGCTTTTCAAGTTCTTCACAGTGAACACGATAATCATCTTTTGCAGCTTCAAGCCTTGCATAAACAAAATAAGTATTTATAATGTAATTTCCATTATTTGTTTTCTGAGACATGAGCTTAGCAAGACATACTTTTAAAATGTTCTTTAAAATTCTACACTTAAAAGAAAGACTAAAAGAATAAGACACTTCTGGCTCCCGGGTTTAAAACTGGCTGAGAATAAACTAATGTTCTGAATTTTCATTTTCACTTCTGAAATATGGTGCTTGGTTATCACTAGTTCTAAAAGGGGTTTTAATCTCAAAAGGTGAAGAGAAAATGTATAGATATATAATTACTCAAAAATATACATCACGTGTGAAATGGTAAAATATTAACTCTAAGTAGACTATGATAAGTTATGGATAAATACTTCAAACTCTATGGTAAAAACAAAAAGTAAGAAGATGGGGAAGTCTGGTGGCTCAGTCAGTTAAGCGTCTGACTCTTGAACTCAGCTTAGGTCATGATCTCACAGTTCATGAGTTTGAGCCCCATGTCAGGTTCTGCACTGACGGTAAGGAGCCTGCTTGGGATTCTGCTCCTCCCCAACTCGTTCGTTTTTTTTTTTTTTTTTTTTTTTCCTCTCTCTCGCTCTGTCAAAATAAATAAACTTTAAAAAAAAAGGAAAAAGGCAATACAGTGTTTAATATCAAATATTAAAAAAATATTTGATTCCAAAAGGA
The DNA here is from genome assembly GCF_007474595.2 of Lynx canadensis. Taxonomy (NCBI): domain Eukaryota; kingdom Metazoa; phylum Chordata; class Mammalia; order Carnivora; family Felidae; genus Lynx; species Lynx canadensis. The sequence continues at coordinate 48,433,605 of NC_044310.1, read as the reverse complement.
TGCAGGAAAGGAAGATAAAGGAAAGGAATAGATATGACAAATGAAAAACAGCAAATTGACAGACCTAAATACAACCATAACAAAAATTACATAAAAGGCCAATAGATTAAACACACCAAATGAAAAGGCAGAGACTATCAGACTAAACGAAAAAGGCTCAAATATACATTAATTATACAAGGGATATTTTAAACATAAAGACACAGATTAAAAGTAAAAGTATTTAAAAACACCATGAAAACAGTAAGCAAAGGAAATTGGGGTGGTTATGTTAACATCAAACAAAATAAATTTTAAGACAAAAAAAGTATTACAAAGAAATGTTTCATAATTATAAAAGGGTCAATTACTAGAAAGCCATATCATCAACGTATATATATACCTAAAAATAGTTTTAAAATACATGAAACAAAAACTGATAGAATCAAGGGTAGAAATCCACAAATCCACAATCATTGTTTAATACCAGTCTCTAATGAATGACAGAACTAAACAAACAAACAAAAAAAACTAAACATAAAAATACAGAAGAGATCTGAACATTATTAACCAACATGATTCAGTTGACATGTATAGAACATGTCAGTCAAAAATGACAGAACACACATTTTTTGCAAGTGCACATGTAACACTAATCACAATGAAACATGATGAGCAGTAAGTATTAATACATATCAAAAGACTGCAATCCCATGCAATATGTTCTCTAACCATAAGAGACTTAAATTAGAAATCAGTCACAATAAGAAGTCTAGAAAAGCCTTAAATACTTGGAAATTAAACACCATGTTTCTAAACAACCCACAAGTCAAGGAAGAAATCACGAAGGAAATTGGAAAATAATTCAGACAGAATAACAACAGAAAGACAACCAGTTAAATTTGGGGAACGTGGCTAAACCAGTGCTTGGAGGAGAATTTACAATTTTAAAGGCTTATATATTAGAAATGAAGAAAGTCTTAAAATCAATCCAAATTTCAACCTTAAGAGGCTAGGAAAAGAAGAGCAAATTAAATCCAAAGTAAATAAAAGGAAAGAAAGAAAGAACAGAGATGTACAACTAATAATACGGAAAGCTAATAAAGTGAATAGATTAACAACATTGATGAAACCCTAGTAAGAGTAATCAAGAAAAATGAGAAAAAATACAAATTACCAATACCAGGAATGAAAAAGCAAGCATCAGTATAGCTCCTACAGTCATTAAAAGGACAATGAAAGAATATTATGAACAACTTTATGCCAACAGATTCAACGTCTTAGACAATATAAGCATATACCTTGAAAAGCACAACTTATCAAACTGACATAGATGAAACAGAAAATCTAAGAAGCCCTATGAGCACTGATGAAATTATATTGTCATTAAAAGCTCTTTCACAAAGAAAACCATAGGCCCAGATTGTTTAATATCATTCACACATAAACTCTTTCAGAAAACAGGAGAGAATTCTTCCCAATTATTCTATGAGACTAGCAGAACTCTGACAACCTAAAAAAAGGCATTACAAGAGAAAAAAGTTATAGACCAGTATCTATTATGAAGACAACCAAAAAAAAAAAATTCTCTCAATCTATAAGCAAACTGAATCTAGTTAATATATATGCAGAATAATAAGTATGACCAAAGTGGTCTAACCCTGAAATATAAGATTGTTCAACAATCAAAAAATAAAACAATCATAATGAAAGAATGAAAAAGAAAACCACACTGTCGTTTCAAGATGTAGAAAAATCATTTGACAAAAACAATTAGTAATAAAAACTCTTAGCAAGCCAGAAATAAAGGGGGAATTCCTTCAAACAGAAAAAAAAACACATTAAAAAACTTTACAGCAAGTATTATACTTGATGGTACTTAATTGAACATTTCCCCCCTAAGACCTGGAATAAAGTAAGATGTCTTCTCTTGTTCAATGCAAGAAAAATAAATACAGGGCAGAAATAATAAAAGGAAGATGTAAAGCTCTATTAATAGATTAGATGACTATGGATGCCTTAGAATTTTCTACATAAACCATTTTCTAGAATCAATAAGTGAAGACATAAAAGTTTCAGAAGACATAAAAGTTTCAAAATAAAAGCTTGAGTTTCAATATATAAAAATGAATTGTACCTATTAGCAGCCACTTTTCAGAATAATTTTAATTGTATTGGTAATAGCATCTACATGGGAATAAAGTTAACAAAACACAAAACTTCTCTGCGAGAAACAACACAATATTGCTGGGAGAAACTAAAGACTTAAATAAATGAAGATACCATGTTCATAGACGGTAATTCTCAATATAGCTAAGATATTAATTTTACAGAACCTAAATCATAATCACAAAAGGTTTTTTTAAATGGAAATTGACTGACAGATGTGAAAATGCAAAAAGACTTGAAATAGCCAAAACAATTTTGAAAAGAAAGAACAAAGTTGGAATACTTACACTACCTGATTTTAAACTTACTTTAGAGCTAAAGTAATCAAGATCACATCATACAGGCATAAAGACAATCTGATCAATAGAAAACAACTAGAGAGTCCAGAAGATGAACCCAATTTTATGATACCATTTTTCATGAAGATACAAAGCAATGTGGAGTAAAATTAAAATATCTTCAATGATGCAACTGTAATGACTAGATATCCATATGGAAAACAAAAATAAAACTAGGGACGCCTGGGTGGCTCAGTTGGTTAAGTGTCCAGCTCTTGATTCTGGCTCAGGTCATGATCTCACATGAATAAATAACAAATAACAAAATAACAAATATTTGTTTATTTGTTATAAACAAATAATAACAAATAACATAACAAATAACATAACAAATATAACAAATAAAAAATAACAAAATAAATAAAAAATAAAAATAAATAAAGCTTGACCTCTATACCTTAAACCATTGTTTTAGAAAACAATTCAAGATGGACTATAGCCTTAAATGTAAAAGATAAAACTGTGAAGTTTCTAGAAGAGCATAATAGAGAGTATCTTCATGGCATGGAAGTAGACAAAGATTTCTTGGACAATACACAAAAAAACACTAATATTAAAAATATTGATAAATCAGACATCATCTAAGTTAAGAACTTTTCCTCTTTGAAAGACCCCATTTAAAAAATGAAAAGGCAAGTCACAGAATGAGTGAAATATTACTATGCATATATCTGACAAAAGGATTTGTACCCAAATTTTTAAAACCTCCTACAACGAATTGATAATGACAAACAACCCAATTTAAAAACAGCTCAACAGTGTGAAGAGACACTTCACAAAGTAAGATATATTGCCAATAAGCACTTGAAAAGGGGCTTATCACATCATTTGTTGTCAGAAAAATGCCAATTAAAGCCATAATGAAATACTACTACATTTTCCCTGAAATGTTTAAAGTTAAAAAGACAGATAAGAACAAAATATCCTACCAGACAGAACAACTAGAGCAATAAGCAGCAAACTCTGCTCATAGAGTATAAAATGTTATCGCCGCTTTGGAAAACGGTTTGGCAGTATCTTTCACAATTAAACAGCTAGTGCATAACTCAGCAATACTGCTGTATATATTTACCAATGGGAAATAAGAAAACATATGTCTTTAAAAAGTCTTGTATTATAATGTTCAGACTAGTTTTACTTATATTAACCCCAATTGGGAAACCCAAAATGCCCATCTAAAGGGAAATGGATAAATAAAAGTGTGGTATAATGTAGAATAATTCCAAATATTTGAATACTACTTAGCAATAAAAAATAAATTACAGATACATTCAAAACATAAATGAAGCTCACAAAAATGCTGAGCAAAAGAAGCCAATCACCAAGAAGTTCATGCTGCATTATTCAATTTATATGATGCTCTAGATTAGAGAAAACTAACCAATGCTGAAAAATACTCAGAAGAGTAATTAGCCTCTGGGAGGTAGGGGTTGACTGGGAAGAAGCATAAAAGAACTTTTTTCAGTGATTGAAATGAACTATATATTGATAAAAGTGTGATAACACAAATGTATGCCTTTGTTAGCACATTAAATTGGACACAGTATTTTTTCATTTCACAACATGTAAATGTTACCTTGTAAAAGAACCATAAACATACTGAAGTCTAATAATATTTTGTATTAAAAAGGTAAGACTGCAATTCTTAAATTGCTTTCTATGTGTTTTAGGATTAAGTATATGAGAATATATGTTCAGGAAAATGGGAGCCAGGTTTCTCACCACTAGAGGAGTTGACAATATGGAAGTGCAGATCAGAATGAACCCCGAAGACAGGGGACTAAAAGGAAAGATGTCAATATGAACTCACTGTTCATACTGAGAAATAGAATAAATGCAGACATGTGTATATTCCAGCGTGTGGACACAGGCAAGTGTGAACGTCGGTCGTAGGAACCTGTGCTAGTGTATTTCCTAGCTCTGTACTCCAAAGTGGCCTAGAAGCAAGGACCAAAACACTCATTTGGAGCACAGGTCTTTGTTTCTAAATAACATTCTCCACTAGAAGGAATTAAAAATCCTTGGAGAAATGGCTGACTGCAGAGTCTGGAAAGAAGGAGAATGAGTCTAGAATATTTTGTTGTGCAGGAAAGTAAGAACGTGCTCAAAGGATAGCGACAGGTTGGAAAGGACACAAGGGCCAATTGAAAGGATTCCCAGTGGTCGAATCTGGGATAATTCCAGCATCAAATAACTGATGACAGTAATGGATGTGTAGTCCATTGAGTAAGAATAATACTAAATGCAATGCATGATCCTGGATTGGATTCTGAAACGGGAAAAAAAATAGCTCTACAGGACAATGAAACAACTACTGGAATTTGAATACAATCTGTGGATTAGATGGTAATATGTATCAATGGCAAATTCCCTAATTTTAATCACTACACTGTGGTTTATAAGAAAGTATTCTTGTTTTAGGAAATGTATGCCAAAGTATACAGGGATAAAAGTGCATGTCTCCAGTGTACTCTCAAGTGGTTCAGGAAAAAATATATGCATCTGTAAGAATATGTAGAGAGACCGCTAAAACAAATGGAAAACACTGCCAAACTACTGCAGAATCTGAGCAAAAGATATAAAGGAGTTTTTTGTGCTATTCTTGCAAGTGTTACTGTGTTTGTTTGAAATTATATTTTAAAAAAGTAACAAAAAATACATACAGTACAATTAGACTGCCTCTTCCCAAGGCCTTATAGAGTCCAAGGCTAGGCTACTAGCACACAAGAGACAGTGTTTATTAAAGGTAGGATGTGAGGCGCCTGGGTGGCTTAGTAGGTTGAGCGACCAACTTCGGCTTGAGGTCACGATCTCACGGTTTGTGAGTTCAAGCCCTGTGTTGGGCTCTGTGCTGACAGCTCGGAGCCTGGAGCCTGCTTCAGATTCTGTGTCTCCCTCTCTCTCTGCCCCTCCCCCACTCATGCTCTCTGTCTCAGAAATAAATAAACATTAAAAAACATTTAAAAAAATAAATAAAAAATAAAGATGTACACCACCTTTTTTTTCAAAGAAAAAATACAAAAATTTAAATAGAAAGCACCTCTTTAGGTTAAGATTTCCATTTTTTCCATTTATTATCAGGTTCCCTCTCCTATGTAAGAAACACCCCATTTCCCCCAGATCTCAGCAGTCATTCCCTTAAACTCCTATTGGACTTGCCTATGGCCTTTATTTGGCCCTAATCACAAATTATTTTGAACTGTTTTCTTTTTATACACATATCCCACTTGCCTAACTAGATTGCAAGCCCCATGAAGGCAGGAACTATTTACACCATTTGATATTTTCAGAGCTTCTATTTTCAGTGTTCTAAGCATACTATAAAGTTATAGCATGCTATAGCACACTATAAAATGCTTAATAATTCATCACTGATAGGACTTCTTAACTCCTGGTTTAACAGAAATCCATGGAATGGTTTTTACTAAAAATGCTACCTGAAGTTTTCTTCCTGTAATTGTTCTAGTTGTAACTGTGCATGAAAATACTTTTTTGCAACCATTGTATTTGGATCATCAAAAGATCCATCCAACTGGTCAAGTTTTTCATTCATCATCTCATTCTCAGAAACTAATGAGTTCTTTTCATCTTGAAGTGCAGTCACCTAAAAAACAAATACACAAATATAAGCATCAATAGCAAAAAAACTTAAGAGCCCAGAGCCCCACACTGCTATGTGACCAAGCCATTAAATTAGCTTGGTCAATCAGACAACATAATTTCTAAGGATCCTTCCAAAGCTGGATCCTAGACCCTAGGGGTCTAGGATGTTTGAGTCAAACAAAAGAAATCAAAGTAATTTGGTTACTACAGAGAAAACCGACTTAAAACATACAAGGAGAATATCTTCAAAATGTTATGCTTGCCCTAGTTTCGGTAAGAAAATTTTTCTGAGTCTTTAAAATCTGATGTACTGATAAGCTTTGAAAAATTAATTTGTTCCTCTTTTAGTTATAAATTTACTATTAGGATGCTGTTACCTAATAAGCTAAAATACACACACATGCACAAGTTATTTTAGGTTCACAGCAGAAAATTATCAGTTACATATCATGTCTTCAGAGACAAGCACATTATTTGGTTAATGAATCAGTAACAAAAAGCTGAACTAAATCCATTTGCACATTGTGACTGTTTGCTTATAATTTAAAATGGCTAAAAATTTAGAATCACATCGATATCAGTACCTGATACATTTTCACTTTACTTACATATTAATGCAACAAACATGATTTGCTTCAGTTCTTTTTCTTTTCCATTTAAAAACATCTTTTAAAACCTTTTTAAAAGGCTGTAACCTGGTCATATGTAAGACCAGAAGTTTACGTATGATTATATTAAGCTTCCTTTGAAAAAAAGTTGCCCTATTATGATTTTGAACATATTACTACATAGGTTTGCGATTGTTTTTTCAATAGATGTAATTAATTCAACCCAGTTATGTGAAGGAGGCTGTATACCGACACAGTGAGCTACTAATAGGAAATTAAAAGCAAGTGAGTGCCTTCAACACCATATAGGCAAGTTACAAATACTTGCCTTTGACCAACACAACGACCAATGGGCAATGACCAACACAAAGGCTCAGAAAAGTCTTCCCGGGAAGACTACGGGAGAAAGCAATTTTTCTCCCTAAATTCAATGCATGTATCTATCCTTGCCAAGCAAGCCATTTAGTGACTATTACCTGTCATGTACAACCCTAAATGACTGAGATATGAAAAAGGAGGAGAGTTTGTACCCTTAGCATCCTTATGGTAAAAATGTAAATAATTACACAACAGGAAATGTTCAAAGTGCTTTGGTGGAAACATCATAGGGTAGGACATGGGACACAAAGAAAAGAAAATCACATTCTAGCTGGAGGGAAGAGGGTGTCACAAAAAGATCCACAAAAGAGAAACAATACCCTCAGTCTTCCAACCTGTGTAAGAACCACATAAATAAGGTAGGTAAGGGCAAATTCAGTTTTCAACACCTGGTGTAACCAACCTGGGTCCTATCCATGTTTCGCAGTGTGGCTCCAGAGCTACCTTTAACCACAGACGTGAAGGAGAAGGTAGTAAACATGCAAATTCCTTGCACACCCTCCCTCCCATCTATGACCCAGAATGTCCAGTGGTGGTTCTACACATCTTTAACAAGTTCCATAGGTTCATTATGTACCTGCCTTTATCCTTCTCTGTTTTTATTTTTCTTCTCTATTTCTTTGTTTCTCTCTTTGTTGCTGTGTCGAATTATTTAAAAATGAGACAGAAAAATTCAAAAAGCTAAAAAAAAAAAAACCACGCCATTTTCTTACATTACCCAGATTTAACGTAACACTTGTGTCCTATTTGCTTATTTAAACAAATATATGGGTTGCCTGGATGGCTCAGTTGGTTAAACATCCAACTCATGATCTCAGCTGAGGTCTTGATCTCAGGGTCATGAGTTCAAGCCCCACATTGGGCTCTGCACTGGGCACGAAGCCCACTTAAAAAAATAAATAAAAATGTCATCACATTAAAGTTTGAAAATCACTGCCTCAGATATAAACGTATCTTGTACAATGGTGGACAGGAACATGTCTTCTCTAACATACCCCAGGCAAGAATGGCTGACCACTGCTACGGCATTATTACCGCAGCAAGTGAAGGACTGCATCCGACTGCTGCCGGGGGTCACGAATGGTGGCTGGAAGGGCAGAATAAGAACTACTGGCAAACGTCACAACTTGCCTGAAGGTCCCATAATATCCTGATTGGAACGGAGTTCCTCAAAACTTCACATCCAAATATCATGTGGAGTTCTTCTTTCTTTTTTAAGTACACATAATCAGACCTGCCTCCTGATTTACTGAATCAGAATTTATGACCATAATTTGCACAGAACCAACACAGTTCTATATTTGAAAGGATTCAAGCTTCACCAGATCCTTCCCCACAGAATCTCCACTCTTGCATTCTTTATTTCGATTAAAACATGTTTGCTAGCTAGACTCCGTCAACAAGAAGTTTTTTCAAGAACAGCTCGTGAGTCTGCATCTGAGCTCTTCATCTGGCCACGATGCCGCCTCCCTAAGCACTCGGTAGATACTGCTCTTCCAAATTCTGGTACTGAAGTTGTAGGGAAGCCTGATGGTCTGGTCTTTGTGGGTGATTTGCCTCTTCTACCTGAACAACCAAGGACTCGTTCTTCTCCTATTCATGAAGTTCAATGGCTTACCTAGGATAAAGCCTAGTGTTTCCCATTATTCGGTGATTAGTTTCTGTGCATCTGCAATTTTCTTTTAAACCTCACTTTGTTGTCTTCACGCCCCATCTTTTTTACTGATGTGTTCTGAGGAAGCTGTTCCACAACATGAAGCAAACTTTATTTTTCTAAGCTCGACTGAAGTCTTTTACGTGCACTTTAGTCTGCACTGTTTGCACGGATGTCACGCTTCTATTCTTTCCATCTAACTCGTGCTTTGTTGGCAGTCAGGATACACCGGATGTTCCAGTGTGGGCTGAAGACTCCTCGACACGTCTCCACTCTACTGAAGATCCAGTGTGCCTTCCTCTCTCATTATGGTGGAGGCTGTTCTCCCTCCACACCATTCCACAGCCTTGGGAATGGTCAGGGAAGGAGGGGGCAAGCTGAGGCAAGGCGCAGTCTTTACGACACCTGGGCTACACTCTCACTTCTGAGGTTTAAATACCTTCCACCAGAGTGCTGAGCAGTGTCTCCCACTCCCAGGGAGGAAATCCTTTGGACATCAGCCCTCTCCCCAGTGCAGTGTGTAGCTCTACAGACTGCCTATCAGGAGTCAGGCCCGTAGTGTCTTAGCTGCTCCTCTCCAGTCCAGTGAAAGAAAACAAAAGAATCAAAGGGTGACTCTCCTGTGTAGACCGCAGGGAGAAGTATCGAGATTCCCGTGGATCCCCCTGCGTGGGTCAGGGATGAGGAAAGGAGAACAGATGCTCGCTATGCAGCACTTCTGTCAACGTCACATGCCTGCTTCCTTCCTTGACTGTCGGTTTTTTGACTTCACAAGTTACGTCCTTTTTCTTGTTTACCTGTCCTTGGTGCATTTCTGTGCAGCTTATTTTTCTTTTTTTGCTACATTTGGTCAGGTATTAAAACAATCCCCTCTGCCCCAATTCAAAAACAACTCTCAAGTAACATATGATTAAAAGTAAAGATTTCTCAAAAACAAATTCCCTTATGGGGCGCCTGGGTGGCTCAGTTGGTTGAGCGTCCGACTTCAGCTCAGGTCATGATCTCACAGTCCGTGGGTTTGAGCCCCACGTAGGGCTCTGTGCTGACAGCTCTCAGAGCCTGGAGCCTGCTTCGGATTCTACACCCCCCTCTCTCTCTGCCCCTCCCCTGCTCGTGTTCTGTCTCTGTCTCTGTCAAAGATGAATAAACATTAAAAAAAAATGAAAAAAAAATGTCCCTTATAAAATTGGGATATATGTCATGTGAACCTATGTGGATTCTATGTTGTTAATTAATTACTTTTTGTTCCATTATATAATCATTCATTTCCTGTGTGCAGATAATCTGAGGGTTGATTCTATTTTAATACTAGAATCAAAATGCTAAAACTTGAGTTGTCTGTACTTTACTGCTAAAATCAGGTGATCACATGCTCTTCACTGTGTATAACAAACACATCTTCTAACATAGAATTGTGTGTTCTTTATCAAATAAGAATTTCTAGAAAATGTACAGAGATCCTACATAAGACTGCTAAGGCCTGAATGATTCAATCCTCTGTTCTTTATATCAGGTATTCTGGCAAGTGAATAAGATCCTATTTGGCAATACCACATCTCAGATGCTTTGTATGTGTGTATGCAATTGTTGTAACGTGTGACATAACTGTGGCCAAGAAACATGAAAGAAGAACATATAGAAAGCCCCCTAATTTTGAGGTACTGGCTTTGTTCAAATATAAACATTAACTCTTTTCAAACACAGAGGGACTGATTTTTTAAAGAATGACGTTAAAAGACCAGAACTGCAGTGCTGTCACTGTCCTAAGTAGCTGAGTCACTGTGACCTAGTCACTTCTCTTTTCCTTATGTGCAAGCCTTTATGGATTAGAAATATTACCCAGCCCTGTCAGTCTAGATCTTTATCTCATCAAGCCAGGATGATGCCTCACAACCCTTGTTCCTTGTCTTCTTACTTTTCAGAGAGTAAATTATTTATGTAACTCATTATTTGAACAAAAACGTGCAATTTACATTTAGCACATTATACCAGTACACTTACCCTTTTGCATAATTTTTTAAGACTTACTGCATAACTTGTGCGTTTGCACTTTTCATATAACAATAACAACAATACGCGCAAATACACATAGTGCTTATGTGCGTCAGGTACTACTCTAAGTGCTTAATGCATAGTAACTCATTTAATCCTCATAAAAACACTCTGGGAGATACACACTATTATCACAACACTTCTCAAGAGAGAAAACTGAACTATAAAGAAATTAAGTAATTTGTTTGAGAGGATACAACCATCTGAATATAGGTGGGCTAGTGTGACCATCTACCCTATTAAACGTTAACTATTGTCTCTCATGCCGAGTTTATTTTGCTAACACGTACATACATGTGAATATAAGAATTATATACACATGGATTCAGATACATGTACATGTTAGCAAAACAAACTTGGTACCTGCATTTAACTGGGAAGGGGAGAAAAGCACTTCTAAATACTTCCATAAATGACCTCATTTAAATATTCGCTCTATGCAGTAGATACTTGAATTTCTCCTTTTTACAAAAGAAACTAAGGGCTCATCTAAATACTTGAAATTCCACAATTAAAATGATTTTCTCAAAGAAATAATCACCAATTTTCAACTCAAAGAGAAAAGTAACTAGGAAGTTCATGCTTGAATGTTCAAGCCTATAACAAACACTTTAAAATTTCCCTCCCTGGAATGGAACCCCTCCTCCAAGCCACTGTGCCAATGAATTATTTACAATAAAACCTCCATAAACTTAAAGAGGAAGTTTCCCTCGGATGGGTTTCTCTTCTGCACCTGCATATCCAGTTCTTGGCACCTTTGCCTCAGTTCTTCCTTTTCCGCTAGTGCTTCTTGAAGTTCTTCCAAGGCCCTTTTAAGCTGAAACAGAAAACGTTCTGACTCTTAGAAAGATGTGTTCTGACACAAGTTGAAAAATATGTGTATGTACACATAGACACGGACATTCAAATTCATCAACAAGTCTACTCTCTTTAAGTCTCCATTTGAACCTTTCTAGGGTTACTATGCAAATTAGACAGCATAGGAAAAGCAGTCGGCACAGGGTCTCTGGGAGGTAGTGGACAGTCAATAAATAAGCGACTACTAGTCAGAGTGAGGGGGAAGATTTTAAGAGGGTGACCAGACGCAAATGGACAGTTGTGTGAAAAAGGTGTTTGGTCATGGGAGAAGGTGCTGATTAGTATAAAACAATGATGAAGACTTAACTGCAGATGGAAACCATGCATCTATAGTGACCTCAATTCAAATAAATGGCTGTGCTTTTCTCTAACAGAGCTCAGCTGCATGGATGCTGCAGTAAAGAAGGGCACTCATTATTGTTTTAGTCTGAGTTTCCCTGATGATCAGGGATGTTGAGCACCCTTTCATGTGTCTGTTGGCCATCTGCACGTCCTCTTTGGAAAAATACCTATTCATGTCTTCTACCCATTTTTAAACTGGATTATTTGTTTTTTGGGTGCTGAGTTTTATAAGCTAACTACAGAGAACACACTGATGGTTATCAGTGGGGAGGTGGGTGGGGGGATGGGGGACACAGGTGGTGGGGATTAAGGAGAGCACTTGTGGTGAGCACCGAGTGTGGCATGGAATTGAATCACTAAATTGTACACCCGAAACTAATGTCACACTGTATATCAACGAACTGGAATTTAAACAAAAACATTAGAAAATTTTATCTATTAACAAATAAGTCTCAGTTTGTTGTTTCTGTGTGAATATTTACACCATCTCATTAATATTTAAAGCAAAGGTCCCACAGAAATAAAATTTTAGGTAAATCTTCATGAAAAAAAATTTTGTTTTCTGGTTCAATGTGCATTTTTTAAAAAAAACCTGAAGTATCACTAACATAGAATGTTATATTAGTGACATACATCATACAGTGATTCAACAACAAAACGATGGTTAGATGCCCTGAAGGGGGTGACAAGGCCTTAACTGAGCTGTGTGCTGGCAGGCCGGAGGGCCTCTTCCAGCCTTGTGACAGGGAGTGCTAACCTTTTCCCCTTTCACGCATCACTCCTTATGAAATGTTCAAACAGCAGAATATTAGAGGATGTTGTTTAATTTCATTACACAAAATTTAGAAAAAACAGTGTTTAAATTCAAATAGAAATTTCTTAGGAAAATTTTAGTTTGGAATACTTGGTGAGATGCCTGGTGACACTTATGAAAAACAGGTGTTCCAAAGTAGAGCAGGAAAAGCACTAGATGCAACGGCCTGTCTCTGTGCCCCTCCCCACAGTCCAGGAGAGTGCCCTCCCCCGTGTGAACCAGCATGCAAGAGAACCTAGAACTGGGGAAAGGGGACTTGAGCGCAGGGTCACGGAGCTGTTTCTTCACAATCAGGAGAGAGGACAGCAACACGACAAAAATTATCATATTAGATAAATGACAACTTAGCAGAATTTTTTCAACTGTCTGCTACTTAACTGTGCAATCATCTAGCATGAGCCACATATATATCAGAAGTTTTGGAAGGAAAGTTCAATGTCACTCATCTCTGAACATGATCATAAAAACTTTTGGAAACCAACACTACTTGCATTCATGAAGGAATTCATAATAATATTCAATTGAGATATTATAGGATAAACAAGCTACATTTCATGGAGGAGAATATTCTTGCATATGTTCGCCTATGTAAGCCTTATGATAGTAACTGGCTAAGGAACTGCATGACTGTTTTCAATACTCTCCCCACATACTAAGATACTTACCTGTTGCTCTAATTCTCCGACAGCATCATTTGTGGGACAGCTCACTATTTCTTTACTCATCAACTAGGAAATTAAAGTAGCAATGTTAAGTACAATAAAGAGACTAAGTTATGAAGTAAAAATAAGTTTACTTAAAAGGGCAGTAAAATGCTTTATATTTAGTTTCCCTTGATGATCCTTAGAATATTATTTAAATAAAAACTTTATTAGAGACTTAAGCTAAATAACACAACATTTCAACTATTACATCAGTGGGGACATCAGGAGTAAAGTGTACTTGAAATGCACAGATAAATTTAAAATACTTGTATGCTGAAAAATTGTAATCTAAGTTCTAAAAGATGAACTACTGAATAACACTGAACACATCAAATAATAATAAAAAAAAGATTCTCCCATAAAATTAACACTTTTAAAATACAGCCTTTAAATGAGTGATATAGCAAAATTCCTAATTTGAGAAGTCATTTTAAAAGTAGGAGTTACAATTATATGGAAAAAAAAATCTTATAAAGGTAACCTTTTTGCATATGAAACACAGATATATGTACTGTGATGTTTTTTCTTTTCGTTTTTATTTTAATATTTATTCAATTTGTGAGAGAGAGAGAGAGAGAGACAGAGATAGTAGGGGAGATGCAGAGAGAGAGGGACACACAGAATCCAAAGCAGGCTCCAGGCTCTGAGCTTTCAATACAGAGCCCAATGCAGGGCTCGAACCCACAAACCGTGAGATCACGACATGAGCCGAAGTTAGATGCTTAACTGACTGAGCCTCCCAGGCGCCCCTGTACTATGATGCTTTAAATTCAAGTCAACAATGCAAACTCAGAGCACACACTGCTAACCTCCTGTGAGATGCCTCCTTCCAAATCATGCCCCTGTCAAACTGCTTGTACTCACTAATTCCTCATTCTACCTCCCGTTGGACATCCTCTACCCTGCACTTCAGTCTGATGTTAAGAATCAACATGTACCACGTGAATTCTGAACCGTTCTGGTTCAACCTACACATCTAGATTCGCTTGAACCCAGGCTACCTGACTCCCAAACCTATCACCATATTTGCTCACAGTTTCTCCATTCTGAAAATGAATATAAGATATGTTTACACACATGCTTTAAAATTTCAAGAAAGACTACTCTAATTGGCAGAAAAAAAAGAAAAAATAAAGATTCCTATCTGGTCAGAGGTTGTTTATCCTGCTTAGGTGAAGTTATTTAAGGGAATCTGACAGGGGCACCTGGGTGGCTCAGTCATTAAGTGTCTGACTTCGGCTCACGTCATGAACTCATGGTCTGTGAGTCGCAGCCCCACATCAGGCCCTGTGCTGACAGCTTGGGGCCTGGAGCCTGCTTTGGATTCTGTGTTTCTGTCTCTCTCTCTGCCCCTCCCCTGCTGTGCTCCATCTCTCTCTTTCTCAAAAATAAATAAACGTTAAAAAAAAAAAAAAAGGGAACCTGACAATATTAACTTATCTTTTAAAATACAGAAGTACTAAAATTGGGCTTGAAGTCTTTTTAAGATATTTTGGAGAAAGAAAAGAAAGGAAGGCACACTAATTTAAGGTAAATAAACCTGCTGCAAAGGGCAAGTTTATACAAGTAGAAAAATATACATCCATAAGATTTATGTGATAATTTTTGTGTCATTAGGTTTAGGATTTTCATATATAGGTGAAATAATAAAAACTTACCTCTTGAATAGCAGTCATGACCACATGTTGAACAGACTCTTCCAATGTCATTATATTTTGAATATGTTCTGTGATTTAAAAAAAAAGACAGATATGATAAAAAGAATCTACTCTTTCCCATGTTACTTTAGCCATTCAATTAATAGTATAAAAGGTCATTTACCACACATACTTCTTTATGCAAGTATATTTTTCCACAAGAAATAAGTCCACCAAAATTATATAAGCAGAATTAAAATGCCCAAATTTTAAATGTTTTATTTTTCCTAAAGAAGAAAACCTCTACTTTTCTTATAAGAGGAAAAAGAAGAAATTATGATTAATCTTAAAACAATTATGACAATTTCTTCCCTCTTCTTAGATGTTCAGTATTATGGGATGAATTCATACATATTAAATGAACGTTAAATCTTCAGCCCAGAGAATTAAATCTTACCACCTATGTAGTTCATTTCAGGAAGGCTTTCAAAGAAGGGACTTCTACAGCCTCCTATAAACACATACTCAATATTCATCAAGTCTTATCTGAAGGAGATCCTTATGCCTTACCACAAACACACATGCAATAAGTTAAGTCTGTCCCAATATGAAATGAAGAACCATAAGGTGTTTCATATATTTACATAATCAACTTTGATGGCATGTTCTCCAGCTAAAACAATTTCCATATAATTCCAAATTTCCAAAAAAACATTATTTTCAAATATTTTTATTGCTTAAATGATTTTCCTTGAACACTCCCGAAAGTTCTCTAAATCTTTCTTTTATTTGTGAAGTCAAGAACTGGACAAAGATTCTGACAGATTTTGATATGCACCTGACCACTAGGTGGGGAGTGGGAGGGGAAGGGGAAGAGTTAAGTAGAGAAAGCACAGGCAATGCAAGGATTTCCTTTAACTGGATTTTCTGGGTAACGGAGAGTTTCAAGTCTGCTGAAACCTTCAAAAAAATTATCTCTTTTCCCACCAAGATAAATATGGTACTATTAACCAAACAAGTTCATTCTTTCAAGACTGAGACTATTGCAATACCTTGGAATCATTTCGAAATCAATTCTCATTGCAAAGTATAAAGGTGTGGAAGCTGTTTTACATGCTGGGTGTATTTTAGGTTTCAATTAAATTACTGCAAGTTTTTTTTTTTTCATTTATTTGTTCACTCCTAAAATCTGAGAGCCCACATATCTCCAAAATTAAATCCAATTAGGTAACACTGATGTGTTTAACAAGACAGTGAAACTATTTCTTTATATTTACCACTTGCTAAACTTTTATTTATGTACGCTGAAATTGAATTTCCTTTCAAAATTCTGGGGACAAAAATTCTATTAATGCTTGGAACTAAATTATGAAAATAATATTAAAATTCATGGAAGGCAACAAAAATCATAACACGGGAAAATTACACCTGAAAATGTCAATTATAACTTAGAATAGGAAGAACTGATTAATTCACAAGAAAAGAGATGAAATGAGACAAAAGAACAGATATTAAATAGTGCAGACAAAATACAGTGAAAGCCCAAAGTTACTTTTTTGAAAAAGACTATTAAAACTGACAAATGTGGAAAAGATGGCAGAGTAAGAGGATGCTAAACTTGTCCCAGAGACACACCAAGGCAACAGCTACATCTATGCAAAACTAACTCTGAAAATGACCTAAAGACTAGTGAAACAGGCCTTCCTTAGCTAGTCTTAGAGAGAAGGCCACATATAAAGGGTGGGGGGGGCAAAGACATGGTTGGGAACCAAATCCCCAGTGGGACCAACCACAAACAGGATAGGCAATACAAGAATGGAGAAGCGAGATCAGACCCCACACTGGGCAACCCTGTGTCTGATGAGTCCCTATAATATCTGACTTAACACTGGGAGCTTTAAAAATCAGCAACGCCAAGAGAGTTTCCTACTGAAGGCAATAGGAAACAGAGTCCCATCCTCCCCCACCCCCCTAAAGAGCCAGCACACTAAATAACTCAGCCCTAGACACAGCACAGAAGCAGCAGTTTGAAAAGCACCTGGGGTATACATGAAGGAAATTCAGTGACTAATCTCAGAGTATGTGCATGAAGGGCAGGATCTGCAGATTCCTCCCAGGGAAAAATGCTGGCTAGTGCCACTTTTCTTCCCTCCCCCACTAAGGAGATGCTTCTGGGAGCCAGTTCTAACACTCTCCTTCTAGCTCGCTAATGCCACAAGCTCTGCCCCAGTGCTACCCTGCAGACATGCCCCACCCAACCTGCCTGCTTTGGCAGGCAACCCTGCAAATTAGCTCCAGCTCGGCCACACCTGACAGGTAGCACTGGCCAGGCCTGTCCCACTCCATAGTTCTCCAACGCTGAGGAGGTGAGTAAATAATCCCAAACATGAGCACAGCTGCAATTCCTGCAGCTAGGCCTCTTAGTTGGCTGCACAGGGAGTAAGCCCTGCTCTTCAGTGAGACTTACAGCTGTGGCATAGAGGCTAACTGCAGGTGGCTAGGCTGACCACTAGCCCCACCCACCAACTGGCCCATGGCAGCCTCAGCCTGGCCTCTCAATAGCACTGGGAGTAAATCCTGCCCAGTGCATCCACAGCAGGTAAAGCAGGTGACTGCAGCTAGCTGGGCTGAAGGTTATGATGGCCCAGCCACAAGTGTAGGGCACAGGCAGCCCATGTAGGGGATACTCCTGGAGCACCTAGTTCTGATGACCAGGAGGAACTGTGCTGTAAGACACTTTTCCATACCAGGCCACTATCTTCAAGACCAGAAGAAGTAGCTGACCTACCTAATATACACAGAAATAAACACAGAGAGTTAGACAAAATCAGGAGACAGAAGTATATACCCCAAATGAAAGAACAAGACAAAATCATGGTTAAAGAGCTAAATGAAACAGAGGTAAGCAACATGCCTGATAATCAAAGACACTCCCTGGACTTGAGAAAAGAGTGCATGAACTCTGTGAAAACTTCATGAGATGGAAAATATAAAAAAAAGAACCAGTCAGGGCTGAAAAATTCAATAACTGAAATGAAAAATGCACTAGAGGGAATCAACAGCAGATCTGATGATGCAAAAGAACAAATCAGCGATCTGGAAGACAGAGTGATAGAAAGCACCCAAGCTGAACAGCAAAAAGAAAAAAGTAAGAAAAAAAAAAGAAGAACAGGTTAAGGGAACTCTACAACATTACCACACATAACATTCATATTATTAGGGGGTCCCACAAGGAGAAGATAGAAGGAAGGCAGAAAATTATTTGAAGAAATAACAGCTGGAAACTTGCCTAATTTGGGGAAACAAATATCCAGGTCCAGACAGCACACAGAGCGTCCAACAGGATGGATACAAGGAGGATTACACCAAGATAAATATAATTAAAATGAAATAACGATAGAGAATTTTAAAAGGAGCAAGAGAAAATAAAAATGTTATATATAAGGACAATTCCATAAGGCTATCAGTTGAATTTTCAGCAGAAACTTTGTAGACCAGAAGGAAGTAGCATGATATATTCAAAGAGCTGAATGGAAAAAACCTTACAAACAAGAATACGCTACACAACAAAGTTATCACTGAGAAGTGAAGGAAAGATAAACGGTCTCTGAGACAAACAAAAGTTAAACAAGTTCATCCATCATTAACTCAGCCTAACAAGAAATTTTAAAAGGAATTCTTTAAGTGGGAAACAAAAGATATAACCAGATGTAAGAATATTATGAAGGGAAAATGTTTCACAGGTAAAAGCAAATGTATTTTAAGGGCAGTAGATTAATTACTTATAAAGCCAGTATGGAGATGAAACACAAAAGCAGTAAAATCATTTATATCTACAAAAATTAGCCAAAGGATACAAAAAAAATAAAAGGATGTAAACTATTACATTATATATGTAATGTGAAGAAGGAAGTAAATATTTAGTGCTTTCAAAATGTGTTCAAACTTAAGTGACTTAATATAAATATCAACATAATATAAATTGTCAAACACACAGGATATTATACATCAACCCAGTGGCAACCACAAATCAAAAACCTATAATAGATACACAAAACATAGAGAGAAAGGAATCCAAGCATAACTCTAAAGAAAGACATCAAACCACAAGAGAGCAAGAGAAGAAAGGAACAAAGAACTATAAAAAAAAAAATCAGAAAACTATTAACAAAAGGGTAATAAGTATATTCTTATCAATAATTATTTTAAATGTCAATGGACTAAATGCTCTAATCAAAAGACATAGAGTGACATAATGGATAAGAAAACAAGACCCAGGGCGCCTGGGTGGCTCAGTCGGTTAAGCATCCGACTTCAGTTAGGTCATGATCTCACAGTCTGTGAGTTCGAGCCCCGCGTTGAGCTCTGTGCTGACAGCTCAGAGCCTGGAGCCTGTTTCAGATTCTGTGACTCCTTTTCTCTCTGCCCCTCCGCTTCTCACGCTCTGTCTCTGTCTCTCAAAAATAAATAAACATTTTAAAAAAATTAAAAAAAAAAAAGAAAACAAGACCCATCTAGGGGCGCCTGGGTGGCTCAGTTTGTTGGACATCCAACTTCAGCTTGGGTCATGATCTCACGGTTTGTGGGCTCAAGTCCCACATCGGGTTCTGTGCTGACAGCTTGGAGCCTGGAGCCTGCTTCAGATTCTGTGTCTCCCTCTCTCTCTGCCCCATTCACGCTCTTTCTGTCTCAAAAACAAATAAACATTTAAAAAAAAGAAAAAACTAATCTATATGTTAAATCTATATGAGCCTACAAGACACTCACTTCAGATCTACAGACACAAATAGACTGAAAGTGAAGAGATGGAAAACAATATTCCATGAAAATGGAATGGGGGGGTGGAAATGCCAGGATAGCAATACTTATATCAGATAAAATAGACTTTAAAACAAAGACTGCGGCAAAGGGACAAAGAAGGGCATTGCATAATAATAAAGGGATCATTCCAACAAGAGGATATAACAATTGTAAATATCTATGTACCCAACAAAGAGACACCTAAATACATAAAGCAAATACTAACAGTCATAAAGGGAGAAACTGACAGAAATACAATAGTAGAGGACTTAGCATCTCACTTACATCATTGGATAGACCATTCAGACAGAAAATCAACCAGGTAACAGTGACTTTGAATGACACATTTAATCAGATGGACTGAACAGATATATACAAAACATCCCATCCCAAAACAGCATAATACACATTCTTTTCAAGTGTGCATGAAACATTCTTCAGGAAAGATCACATGTTGATACAAAACAGAGCTCAATAAATTTAAGAAGACGGAAATAATAATAAGCATCATTTCCAACTACAATGGTATGAAACTAGAAATCAAGTTAAAAACAAAAACTGGAAAAAAACCCCACACATACAAGAAGGCTAAACAACATGCTACTAAACAACCAATGGGTTACAGAGAAATCAGAGGAAATACATGGAGACAAATGGAAATGAAAACACAAGAGTCCAAAATCTTTGGGATGCAGCAAAAGCTGTTTTAAGAGGGAAGTTTACAGCAAACCAGACTATCTCAAGAAACAAGAAAAATCCCAAACAACCTAATCTTACACCTAATGAAACCAGAAAAGGAAGAACAAGGCTTAAAGTTAATAGAAGAAAGGAAATAACGATTAGAGTAAAATTAAGGAAAGAGACTAAAAAACAATAGAAATGAAATGAAACCAAGAACTGGTTATTTGAAAAGATGAAATTGATAAAGCTTTAACCAGTCTCATCAAGAGTCAAAAAAAAAAAAAGTCAAATAAATAAAATCAAAAATGAAAGAGAAGAAATAGTAACTGATGCCACAGAAATACAAAGAATTACAACAGAATATTTTGAAAAATTTTATACCAACAAATTACACAACCTAGAAGAAATGGGTAAATTCCTAGAAACATATGATTTTCCAAAATGGAATCAGGAATAAAAAGAAAATTTAAACAGACTTATTACTAGTAATGAAACTGAATCAGTAATTAAAAAAAAAAAAAAAACCTCCCAATAAACAAATGTCCAGGACCAGCTGGCTTCACAGTAAATTCTACCAAAGATTTAAAGAAGAGTTAATACCTATTCTTCTCAAACTATTCCAAAAAATAGAAGAGGAAGGAAAACTTCCAAATTGATCCCATGAGGCCAACACTACCGTGATACCAAAAGCAGATCAAGACTCCACTAAAAAAGATAACTACAGGCCAATAACTCTGACAAACACAGATGCCAAAATCCTCAACAAAATATTAGCAAAACACATTCAATAACACTTTAAGGATCATTCACCACAATTAAGTGAGATTTATTCCAGGAAGGCCAGGGTGGTTCAATATTCACACATCAATGTGATACATCACATCAACAACAGGACTGATAAAAAACCATGTGATCACATCAAAAGATGCATAAAAGCATATGACAAAGTACAATATCCATTTATGATAAAAACCCTCAATGAAGTAGTTTTGGAGGGAACATATCTCAACATAATAAAGGTCATATAAAAAAATCTCACAGGTAACATCATACTCAATGATGAAACACTGAAAACTTTTCCTCTAAGATCAGTATCAAGGTAAGGCTGTCCACTCTCACCACTTTTATTCAGCACAGTACTACTGGAAGTCCTAGCTGCGACAACCGCAGAAAAGTAAGGAAGTAAAAGGCACCCAAACTGGTAAGGAGGAAGTTAAATCATCACTATTTGCAGATGACAAACTACTGTGTATAGAGAACACTAAAGACCCCACCAAAAATCTACTACAATTAATAAATGAGGTGAAGATGGAGGATACAAAATCAATATAAAGAAATCTGGTGTGTTTCTACATACTAACAATGAAGTGGCAGAAACATACTAAGAAAACAATCCCATTTACAACTATGCCAAAATAAAATACCTAGGAATAAATTTAACCAATAAAGTGAAAGACCAGTACTCTGAAATCTGAAAGAAATTGAAGATGACACAAATGGAAAGATGTACCATGCTCATCGACTGAAAGAATTAATATTGTTAAATGTCCACACTACCCAAACACCTACAGGTTCATTGCAATCCCTATCGAAATGCCAAAAGCATTTTTCAAAGAACTAGAATAAATAATCTTAAAACCTGTATGGAACCACAAAAAAACTTGAATAGCCAAAGCAATGTTGAGAAAGAACAACAAAGCTGGAGGTATCACAATCCCAGGTTTCGAGATATACTACAAAGCTGTGGTAATTGGAATAGTCTGGTACTGGCACAAGAGACACATAGATTAATGTAATAGGATACAGAGCCCAGAAATATACCCACACCTATCCGGTCAATTAATCAATGACAAAGAAGTCAAGAATATACAATGGAGGGGTGCCTGGGAGGCTCAGTTGGTTAAGCATCTGACTTCAGATCAGATCATGATCCTGTGGTTTGTGGGTTTGAGCCCCGTATCGGGCTCTGTGCTGACAGCTCAGAGCCAGAAGCCTGCTTTGGATTCTGTGTCTTCCTCTCTGCCCCTCCCGCTCTCTCTCCGTCCCTTTCTCTCTCTCTCTCTCTCCCTCTCTCTTTTTCGCTCTCAAAAATGAATAAAAGTTAAGAAAAAAAAAAGAATATACAATAGAAAAAAGACAGTCTCTCCAATAAATCGTGCTGGGAAACCTGTGAGATCTAAGCCGTAAAACTCCTAACAGAAAACATAGGCAGTAATCTCCTGAACATCAGCCTTAGCAACATATTTATGGATATGTCTCCTGAGGCAAGACAGTCCACTGAATAGAAGATAACTGCAAATTATCTATCTAATAAGGAGTTAATATACAAAATACATGATGAACTTCTACAGCTCAACACCAAAAATACAAACAACCTGATTTAAGAATGAGAGGACCCCAACATTTTTCCAGAGAATAAATACAACTGACCAACAGGTACATGAAAAGATGCTCAACATCACTAACAATCAGGGAAATGCAAATCAAAACCACAATAAGATATCACCTCATACCAGTCAGAATGGCTATAATAAAAAACACAAGAAATAACAAGTGTTGGCGAGGATGTGGAGGAAAAGGAACCCTCATGTGCTGTTGGTAGGAATATATAATGGTGCAACTACTGTGGAAGACAGTATGGAGGTTCCTCAAAAACATAGATACAGAAATACTATACAACCCAGTAATTCTACCACAGGGTATTTAACCAAAGAAAATGTAAACACTAATTTGAAAAGATACATGCACCCCTATGTTGATTGCAGTATTATTTACAATAGCCAAGGTATGGAAGCAACCCAAATATCTGTCAATAGATGAATGAATAAAGAAGAAGAAGTCTACATACACAGGACAGAATATTACTCAGCCACAGCCAAAGAATGAGAGCTGGCGTTCTCAACAAATGGATGGGTCTAAAAAGTATGATGGTAAGTGAAAGGAGTCAGTCAGATAAAGACAAATACCATATGATTTCACTTATATGGTTGTTAGAGAAGGGGTGAGCGGGAGAATGGGTGAAACAGATACAGGGAATTAAGAGGTGCAAACTTAAAGTTACAAAATAAATTAGTCACAGTAATGAAAGTACAGCCTAGGGAATATAGTAAATAACACCGTAATAACATTGGAGACAGATGGTGACTGCACTAACCATGGTGAGCACTGAGTAATGTACAGAAGTGTCAAATCAATATGCTGTACACCAGAAACTAATATAAAATTGAATGTCAATTACACTTCAATAAAAAAACTGACAAATGTGCTAAAATTAAGCAAACAGATGTTATAAATAACCAGTAGCTGAAAGAGAAACAAAGCATTAATCAAATAAAAAATAAAAAGGATCACAATAACAGAAAATTGCTAGATTTATAAATTAATTGCTATTTGTCAATTTGTAATTAAAATTTATGAAAGTGTTAATAATTTTTGATGACCAAATTCTCCTTATTTTTGTGAAAAAACCCCAATACATAGATCTTTGACACTATCTCTGAAAAATAAAAGCCTGTGGAGAAATACTCACTTGCCCTAGAAAAAAATAGCTAGTTGATGATAGAGATGAACTAATACCAAGATTTTCTGATACCCAGTCGCTGTCCTTTTTTATTGAGAAGCAATTAATTTCTGGGGCGCTTGGGTGGTTAAGTTGGTTGAGCATCCGACTTCAGTTCAGGTCATGATCTCATGGTTCATGAGTTTGAGATCCATATCAGGCTCTGTGCTGACAGTACAGAACCCGCTGGGGATTCTCTCTCCCTCTTTCTCTGTCCCTTCCCCGCTCATGCTCTCTCCAGCTCTCTCAGAATAAATAAATAAACTTAAAAAAAACAAAGCAATTAGTTTCATATATTTTATCTTTCTCCTTCCTGAGTTTGTTCTTATTGAATGTAACCTGCCTCATATTATTACTTCAATAGATAATGTTGAACTTGTCTTCTAAAATCCTGGCTTACAGTTTTTTACAAACTTAAGCACCCAACATTCTCTCATAAAGGTGATGTACTGACCAAGTTTGGATGACTCCTGCAAAATGACATCACCAACAAAAATCTCACCACCCAGACTGATGCAAGACTCTGAAGGAAGTAAATTTTGGTGTGTTCCATTCAATATTTCACTCACTACATGCAACCAAAAATGATCTTTTTGTATTCACTAGGATATGAGTCACTGTTTTTGGATATACCAATATAACAATTACATTTGTGTCATCAGATTGCTTAAGTGGAGGATACGCTGGACAGGCATTCTTCTGAAAAGAGCAGAATATCATCTGAGGAAGCTTGGGTTATAACTTAGTATCTGCATATTTATTTATAAAAATCTGAATCAGCCTAAGATTCTATCTTCTATCAGAAAATGTAGCATATGAACAAGTACAATTTTTACTAAATATCCACTAAGTCCTAGCACTGAATATTATAAATTAAATTAATTAAACTAAAATACATTTAATTTAGCCACTGAATATAAATCTCAGAATCCAGGCACAACTAAGATTTGTAACTTATTAATGGCAGAACAGGGATAGAATTAAGATCTCCTAGGCTACATTTCCAGGTGATTTGTGCAAGATGCAACAGTGAATTTTTAGGCTACTTTCTATAACAATGTAGGTTGTTCCTAGAAAGTAAATATTCCCAGATTGACTTTGAATTGATTGAAATTCACTTACCTTGCTTCTTTTCACAATTGACGGCACAACCTAAAATAAGCTGGAGCAACCTCCCTAGCTCCACAGAATCTGAACATTCAGTTATTTGGTTCAAATCAGGGATGAGTTCTTCAGAAATCTGCTGCCCCAAAAACTGCAGTAGTGAGACAATAAATTAGATCACTCATTTATGTAGATTACAAAGAATTCATTACATTTAATTATCACAAGGAAAATAAATTATAAATAGGATCATGAGATAAATCAACAAACTGATATATCCATAATTATTTACTACAACCAGTAAGCAAAGTTCAAGCAGCATCCCAAAACTTTGAGTAACGAACCAACAGCAACTAAAATGGTTTTACATCAATATCCTTTGATCCCACTGTCAAAGGGATTAAGAAACCCCTAGCCTGATCTATTATGACAAAAGTTACACCTTTCCAAAAATAGATTTACGTAAGCCAAAAGATATGCATAATATTTTGACGCATGATTGAATAACAGAAACCATAATATAAATCATCACACTTACAAAAGAACAGCAAATCTAACAAATACAATGGATTAATCTTTCCTTATCTTTTTTTAGCATTTTAAAAAATTTTCTTGGGGTGCCTGGGTGGCACAGTCGGTTAAGCGTCCGACTTCAGCCAGGTCACGATCTCGCGGTCCGGGAGTTCGAGCCCCGCGTCGGGCTCTGGGCTGATGGCTCAGAGCCTGGAGCCTGTTTCCGATTCTGTGTCTCCCTCTCTCTCGGCCCCTCCCCCGTTCATGCTCTGTCTCTCTCTGTCCCAAAAATAAATAAACGTTGGAAAAAAAAAAAAATTAAAAAATTTTCTTGATGTTAAAAGTTCCAAAATGAGTTTTCGGCATTAGTAAATTGAAATTTTTCAGTCTTTAAAATTATTTGGAAAAAATTACAAGTGTAAATATGTGACAACTTTAAAAAACAGAAACCAGGGCGCCTGGATGGCTCAGTCAGTTAAGCACCTAACTCTTAATTTCAGCTTAGGCAGTGATCTCATAGTTTTGTGAGTTCAAGCCCGACGTTGGGCTCTGAGCTGACAGTGCATAGCCGGCTTGAGATTCTTCCTCTCTCTTTGCCCCTCCCCTGCTCGCACTCTCTCTTTCTCAAAAATAAAGAAAACATTAAAAAATTGAAAAGAGTAAAAATAGAAACCAAGTATTTTAATGGCAAAACCAAACCAAAAGATTGCAAACATAAGCAATAAACTTTCTTATATCAAATAACCCTATTAGAAACTTGTTATGGTATTGAATAAGAAAAAAACAAAAAAACTACTTGAATAATGTACTATCTAAAGTGACTTTAATACTACTTCCATTTTGCTTTTTTCTATTTCACTTGCACAAAAGTATAATTTCACAGTATACCTTTGCTGCTGCTTGCACTGAAAAGAAATGTCAAAATAATACTTACATAGGAAATACTTCAACTTAATTATAAAATCTATTTGTGGGGCGCCTGGGTGGCGCAGTCGGTTAAGCGTCCGACTTCAGCCAGGTCACGATCTCGCGGTCCGTGAGTTCGAGCCCCGCGTCAGGCTCTGGGCTGATGGCTCAGAGCCTGGAGCCTGTTTCCCATTCTGTGTCTCCCTCTCTCTCTGCCCCTCCCCCGTTCATGCTCTGTCTCTCTCTGTCCCAAAAATAAATAAACGTTGAAAAAAAAAATTTGAAAAAAAAATCTATTTGTACAGACTTTGCATTTTTTAAAATCAAGTCAT
Organism: Lynx canadensis; assembly: GCF_007474595.2. NCBI lineage: Eukaryota > Metazoa > Chordata > Mammalia > Carnivora > Felidae > Lynx > Lynx canadensis. The sequence goes on along the minus strand of NC_044310.1, from coordinate 48,406,574 downwards.
ACAGAAATGACAGTAATTCAATTGTAGAAAATAACCAATTTCAGGAGTACCAATATAGAAGGAACATTATTTTACAAACCAATATATTAGTTTAAGCCTATTCATGTTCACAAAATTTGAGTGTTCTGAACATGGCAAAAAACAATATATTCTAATTATGAATTACATTTCAGTAAAATGTTATAAACTAAAATCCAAGTTTTTTTTAGTGTCAATATAATTATCATATATGATTTGGTATTTAAACAAATCAGATGTTTTTCATACCTCATTGTAATAACTCATAATTCCTTGAAGTACCTTCTTTAAATTACTAGCCTAATGGAAAAAAAAAATAAGAATTCAATGAATTATTTCACATTAGTAATGAAGGAAAATTTATGCCAATGTGAAAGACATAAGAACTCTGGCCTCATAAAAATGACAACAAAAACATATATTAGAGTTTTATAGATACAAGCATATGATATTTTTTAAACATGAAAGCTTTAATCGGAGTTTGATTAAAAATGTCTTCATGCTTACATAGGTTAACCAGGGTGATTCTATTTAAAATGGGACGCAATGAGGAAAAGTACAACTTTAAAGATTTAGCTTTGACTATGTTCACCTCCAGTCATGAATGAGTACCAAGGTTTCTACTTATTCTCTTGCCAAAAACAACAGAAAACAGGACAAAATACAAAGAAACAACTGTTTCCAAGCTTTAGCCATTGGGCAGGATGGAACTCTAATTTCTGAGAGAAGGAAAACAAAAAGATGAGTCCAACTCTAGTCCAAGATTTCTCTCTGGAGGGGATTTTCATTCCATGGAATGGAGTGGTAGAACCTGAACAAAGCCTGAGGTTCTCCTTGAGTTGAGGAGTTAGACTTCAGAAGTTCAGGAAGGTCAAGGTAGTTAGACTTTGTAGGCAGACAAATGAAGAGGTGAGCACTATGGAGGAAAAGAGCTCCGGAAATCTACACAGTGTTTTGTGTCTTTCAGCTGAATACTAATTCGCACGTGCACGAGAGAAACTCAGTGAGATTCAACAAAAAAAATTTCACTTTTTTCCCCATTTTTTTCCCCAGTCAAGAATAACTCCCAAGGCAAAAACAAGCCAGGGAACTTTAAGCTGAACAATTTCCAAAGATTACACAAGGCCAGAAATGGTTGAAATTCCCACCAGCCAGAGTGAAGAGACAATGCTGTATAGACAAGCATTCACTAAAGACTTTGAAAAGGTCATACCTTAGTAGTTTGTCTAAACTAGCCCTAGAAGAAAGATAACCCTAGATCTGCCTCCCGCCCAAAACTTTAGAAGAATCAAATTGATTCATAAGTATCTTAATTGCTTGCAAGAACAAAGTCCGACTCTCTTCGAAGGAAAACAAAAAATCCAGCACTCAACAATGAAATTCTAGCATCCAAACACTGCTTAGCATCCAATAAAAAACTACTACATATGTGAAGAAGCAGGAAAATATGGATCATTAAAAAAACATGGATCATGAGGAGAAATCTCAGTCAATAGAAACAAGCCCAGAAATGAGCGATGAAAGAATTAGAATAATGTTAAAACTGCTAGCTTAGAAATAATGTTCAAGGATTTAAATGGAAATAGGAATGTAAGAAAAATAATGGAAGATTTTCTTTAAAAACAAAAACAAAGGGGCGCCTGGGTGGCTCAGTCGGTTGGGCGTCCGACTTCGGCTCAGGTCACGATCTCACGGTTCGTGAGTTCGAGCCCCGCGTCAGGCTCTGGGCTGATGGCTCAGAGCCTGGAGCCTGCTTCCGATTCTGTGTCTCCCTCTCTCTCTGCCCCTCCCCCATTCATGCTCTGTCTCTCTCTGTCTCAAAAATAAATAAACATTAAAAAAAAAAAAATTAAAAAAAAAAAACAAAAAAAAACAAAAACAAAAACAAAACAAAACAAAAACCAGGAGCGCCTGGGTGGCTCAGTTAGTTAAGCGTCTGACTTCAGCTCAGGTCATGATCTCGCAGTTCGTGGGTTCGAGCCCCACATGGGCTCTATGCTGACAGCTGGAGCCTGGAATCTGCTTTGGATTCTTTGTCTCCCTCTCTCTCTTCCCCTCCCCTGCTCACACTCTGTCTGTCTTTCTGTCTCTCTCTCAAAAATAAATAAACACTAAAAAAATTTTAATACAGGGGTGCCTGGGTGGCTCAGTCGGTTAAGCGTCCGACTTCGGCTCAGGTCACGATCTCATGGTCCGTGAGTTCGAGCCCCGTGTTGGGCTATGTGCTGATGGCCCAGAGCCTGGAGACTGCTTCCAATTCTGTGTCTCCCTCTCTCTCTGCCGCTCCCCCATTCATGCTCCGTCTCTCTCTGTCTCAAAAATAAATAAACTTTAAAAAAAAAAAGCTGCTGAGGATTCAACTCAGTTTTAAAAAAATAAATAAATAAATAAATTTTAATACAAACTTAAAAAAATAGATATTCTATGGATAAAAAAAAAAGGAAGACTCAACTATTAGATGTGTACATGAGAGACCTAACATAAAGATACAGATTAAAAGAATAAAAAAAGATACACTAAAGCAAGAAATAATCATAAAACTAGAGTGGCTACATTAATGTCAGACAAATTAGACTTCAGAGCAAGGAATACTGCCAGGGATAAAAAAAAAAAAAAAAAAAAAAAAAAAGGTCTTTCATAATGATAAGTAGATTCATTCACCAAGAAGACATTTAAAAAATAATGTATACTCCCTCTCTCTCTGCCCCTCCCCCGTTCATGCTCTGTCTCTCTCTGTCCCGAAAATAAATAAACGTTGGAAAAAAAAAAAAAAAAAAAAAGGGGGGCGCCTGGGTGGCGCAGTCGGTTAAGCGTCCGACTTCAGCCAGGTCACGATCTCGCGGTCCGTGAGTTCGAGCCCCGCGTCGGGCTCTGAGCTGATGGCTCAGAGCCTGGAGCCTGCTTCCGATTCTGTGTCTCCCTCTCTCTCTGCCCCTCCCCCGTTCATGCTGTGTCTCTCTCTGTCCCGAAAATAAATAAACGTTGAAAAAAAAAAATAATGTATATAAACCTAACAAGAGGTTCAAATTACATGATAAAAGTTAACAGAACTAAAAGGAGAAATTGACAAATCCACAATCATTGTTAGAGATTTAAGGACTCCTCTTCCATAACTGACAGGATGGTCACAGAAAAATCAATAAAGATATAAAAGACGCAACAGAACTATCAGTAAGTTTGATATAATCTGCCTGCAGAATACATGTTCAAGGGCACATGGAACATTCACCAAAACAGACCATATGTTAGGTCATAAAATAAGTCTCAATAAATGTAAAAGAATTTCTCAATACGGAGTTATGTTATCAAACAAAAATGGAAATTAGAAATCAATACATATAAAAAAGGTGCCTAAAAAATCTTCAAATATTTGTAATTTGAGATATCTACTTCTAATCTACCTGTAGGTCAAAAGAAATCACATGGGGAATTAATGAGTATTTTAAACTGAATGAAAATACTAACACAGAATGTCAAAATGTGTGAGATGTGTAAGGCAATGCTTAAATTAGGGGAAAAAAAGGTGCCTAAAACTTATGATTTAATTTTCTAATTTAAGGCATAAAGAAAGAAGAGAAGGTGTAGGTAAAGGAAAGGAAATAATACAGAGAGGAAATCTATAAAAAAACAAAAGCTAGTTCTTAAAACAAAAAACAAAAAACAAAAAACTTGAAAAACATCAAACCAAACTTCTCAAGAAAAAAAAGACAAAACACATAAACTGCCAACATCGGGAAAGAAAGAGGATACATCACTAAAGATCACAGAGTTACCAGCATATTATATTAGCAAATATTATATTAGCAAAATAACACAGTTAAGAACTGTATGCCAACAAATTGGACAACCTAAGTGAAACACACAAATGCCCTATAATACACAACAAAACTGACTTATGAAGAAATAAAATCAGTTTGGTAGTTTCTTATAAGATCAAATATATACTTACATAACCAGATACAATCACATTGAGGAATTTATCTAAGAGAAATTAGACACATGTCTACGCAAGGACTCATACTAAATATTCATTGTAACTGTATCCATAGTAGCTAAAAACTGAAACAATTCCAACATCCATTAACAGGTGAATGGGTAAGCAAATTGTAGACTATCAATGTAATGAAATACTACTCAGGAAAATAATAATAATAATAATAATAATAATAATAACAAATAACTCCTAATACAGGTAGCATGGGTAAGTCTCAAAAACATCACACTGAGTGAAAGATGCTAGACACAAAGAGTAACAAAAAGTAAATAATGTCCGTTACCACTTATACAGAATTCTAGAAATCTACAGTGACAGAAAACAGATCCACGGGGCCAAGCGAGGAGTGGGGATTAAGTGGGAAAGGACGTAAGTGCATGTTCTGGGTTAATGGAAATGTTCCACATCTAATTATGACTGTAGTTACCTAAGAACATGCATGTGTCAAAACAAACTGCACACAATAAAATGCACCCTTAAATTAATTTTAAAAAAAAGATTTAGCTGAGCTTAGTGCTAATTTTAAAATCACTGTTTGGGTTAAGTGCTTCTTCTCCTCATTCTGTATACCTTTATTCTCCAGTTGTCACCCGTATCTTCTTTAATTCGGCTTAACCAAGATTCATCGAACCAAGCTACATCTCTGAAATAAAAACACAAATGCAAAACATTTAAATGTTTTTGTTGCATGGAAAGTACTAAATTAAATCAATAAAGTTATTTTATATCTAAAAGCCTGTCCTTAATACGAATAGCAAACATTATTTAACTGAACCCCCTGAATTTTTAGTGATTCTTAAGGATTTCTTTTGGAATTTCTCATAATAAATTACTTAATTCATTAGCATCTTCAATTTAATAAACATCTACTGAATATCTCATACGAGACACTCTGGTAGCAGGAAGATGTATAAGTCCCAATCCTAAAGGGGGGGGAGGTAGAAATTAAAACTAACATTTTAATATGTCTATTCTGTATCAAGCACTGGGCTTGATGTTTTTCCATATTGCAACTTTCAATATTGTAGTCACTGGAAAAGGATTATGATTATCCTCAATCTTACTCTTCAAAGAAATGAAGATGAGAGAAGCTATGTAATTAGCCCCAAATCACACTAGTATATAGAAAAGGCCAAAATTATTTGATTGTAACTGAGGAGAATGAGTGTAATGAGAAGTCTACAAGGACAGTTTAGTTTTAAACTCGTGAAGTCATATTAACATGGGAGGCCAGGACAATGAATTGCTATATTGATTTTTTATGTATTTAATAAGGTTTTAAAGAATAACATTTGACTGTATAGTGAACTACACTAATAGATCATACATATTCTAAACAAAAATTTGGATGCTTGCTCTGAGTAAGGAACTGAGCAAGATTAATATAAAGATGAATAATTTACTACCATGACTCTCAGGGAAATAGCTATTAAAGCAGGAAAGTAAAGAGCACAAAAACTCTACTCAAAGGAGAATGTGAGACATTCTTTAAGAGTTAAACACTACAGGGGCGCCTGGGTGGCTCGGTCAGTTAAGCCTCTGACTTCAGCTCAGGTCATGATCTCACGGTTCAAGGGTTCGAGCCCCGCATCCGGTTCTGTGCTGACAGCTCAGAGCCTGGAGCCTGCTTCGGATTCTGTGTCTCCCTCTCTCTCTGCTCCTCCCCTGCTTGCACTCTGTCTCTCTTTCTCTCTCTCAAAAATAAATAAACATTACAAATTTTTTTTTGAAAAGGGTTAAACACTATAAGATCACAGAATAGTGCTAGAAGAGGTTTTCAAGGTCTTGTCTAGATTTTCACTTTACACATAAGCCAACAAAAGTGAGGGAAGAAATTAAAGGGATCCTCTTCCAAACTTGAATTTAAAAATGAAAAGCTAAAACTAGAACACAGTGCTTAGCTTTCCACAAATCATTCTGCCTCAGATGTTCTAATACAGAAGATATTGCTTTGACTGGGTAACCAAAAATGACTTCATTTCTAATTCATCTATGTGGAATATGTAACCATTTTCTTTTGAGCAAATTAATGTTAATTATATTCAACTTTTCCCAGATACTAAGGCTACAATTACCAAAATGACTTGGCTCAATATATGAATGGTGTATTTCTAACCAAGCACTTGCCTGAAAATTCTGATTTACTAATAAGTCAAAACTGTCATCAAAGTAAATTCATTTCTTTCGACATCAGATTAAGTAAAAGAGGTAAGCCAGTTGTGATGATTAATTTTATGTATCAACTTGGCTAGGTCAGGATACCCAGTTTTTGTTCAAACATGCTTGGATGTGGCTATGAAAACACTTTTTTAGATAAGATTAACATTTAAATCAGTAGACTTTAGGGGCGCCTAGGTGGCTCAGTCAGCTGAGTGTCTGACATCAGCTCAGGTCATGATCTCACAGCTCGTGAGTTTGAGCCCTGTATCAGGCTCTGAGCTGTCAGCTGGAGCCTGCTTCAGATTCTGTGTCTCCCTCTCTCTCTGCCCCTCCCCTGCTCACGCTCTCTCTCTCTCTCTCAAATAAACATTAAAAAAAATTTTTTTAATAAAAAAAAAATCAGTAGACTTTAAATAAAACACATTACCCTCCATAATGTGGGTGGGTCTCATCCAGTCAATTGAAGCCTTTAAGAAAAAGACTAACCCCCCCTCAAGAAAGAGTAAATTCTGCCAAGAGATTGCCTGTGGACTCTGGCTGCAACATCCACTCTTTCCTGGATCTTTGGCCTGCAGGCCTGACCTGTGGATTTGGACTTGCCAGCCTCCACAATCATGTGAACCAATCCTAAAAACAAATTTCTCTCTCCCATGTGCGTGTGCGCGTGCATGTATGTGTGTCCATCCTATTGTATATATCCACGTCTTATTAATTCTATTTCTCTGGAGAACCCTACTACACAAGTCTTCTAAAAGATATCATTATATATGCTTCTAGAATTATGTTCTAATTACCTCTAGAAAATGGATCTAGACATAACCTCTTCTAGCTTTCCTCCTTTTATCTTGTGTTCCTCCTTGTCTTTCTTTCTACTCCAAATCAACTTCAGCCCTACGTCTTAGTCTGCTCAAGCTTCTATAACAAAAGATCACAGACTGGGTGGCTTACATAACAGAAATTTACTTCCCACAGCTCTGGAAGCTGGAAACCCAAGATCAAAATGGTGTAGCAAGGTAGGTTTCGTTCTCAGCTCTCCTCTTTCGGCCTGTAGGTGGCTGCCATCTGTCAGTGTGCTCACATGACCTCTTCTTGGTGTGCTCACAGAGAGTGAGCTCTCTGATGTCTCTTTTACAAAGATTCCAATCCTATCAGATCAGGGCCCCACTCTTATGACCTTATTTAACCTTAATTGCTTCTCAGAGGCCTCATCTCCAGTACAGCTACTACACTGGGGGTCAGGGCTTCAACACACAAATCTGGAATGGATGCCAACATTCAGTCTATAACACTCTGAGAAATACTTCGTAACTTCTGCCTTCTTCCTTTTCTCATAAACAAGTCATTCTTCTGAAACATTTGTAATGGCAGCCAACCTTCCCCTTGATACCCAACCTTGTAACTCTGGACATATCCTTCCTTACACTTCCCCACTGCCACATCTACACGTCTTAACTAGACTCCTGGCCTGAACAATTAGCTCCTTTTCTCATCCTTCCCAGAAATTCAGTGAAACTCGAGGGGACATAAGACTGAGGAAGCAAAATATGGTCCAATTGTTGTCTAACAAAAGTAAGTAGGAATGAGTATAAAATTATTTAACTCCACTCAGTGTTTGTCTTCAACAATTTTACCAACTAAATACAGGCAATAATTAACAGCTGCCGGTTACTATACACAACATAGTTGTTTTGCTCCAAGAGACACCCTGACATAGTTTTTCTTGGACAATCAAAAGGCCTACTGTGGTTAACACATGAAATTGTGATCTGTACTTTGGGCATGCACATCTGGCCTTTTATGTATTAAGACCCCAAAGTAATAATCTATCAGGAGAAGGTCAAGATACTAGATTTCACTGATTACAGCTGACTGAGAGCACAGGTATTAGAGTCAGGCCAAAGCTATGCCAATCCTGGCTTTGCTATTAACTCGTTATTTGATTTTACCAAAGTTGTTTCACCTCTCTAAACCTCTGTTTCATGTATAGACTGAGGAATATCTACCTCACAGAACAGTAAAAATTAAATGAAATAACATATGCGTAGGGTATATAACAATGGCTTATAACTTAGTAAATACTCAGATGTTGGCTATCATGATTCATCATTTCAAATACCCCAATATCTATCTGACTGAATGAATGAAGAGATAGCTGCATGGTACTTGAGGTCTCTGGGTTTCTACATTCTTGTTCTCGCTCTTTTCCCTCTTGCAAAAATGTCTAGTCAAGACAGGCAAAAGAAATAAGCAGAGAAGTTATCTGTTGTTTAAAGTGGCCAAATTAAGCCTTTCTTTTGGGGGAAGTCACATGCTATAATATTTATAGTTGTTGTGGGTTGAACTGTATCTTCCAAAATAACATGTTCATATTCTAACCCTCAATATCTGTCAGTGTGACCTTATTTGGAAACAGGGTCATTGCAGATGCAATCAAATTAAGATGAGATCAAACTCAATTACTAATACGACTGGAAGAGGAGAGGACACAAAGACACGGACACGGAGGGAAGACAACCAAGCAGAGAAGAGACAGAGATGGAGCCATGCTGCCACAGACTTAGGAATGGGGGGGGGAGGGGGGAGGGGGGAGGGCGGTACCAAAGCTGGAAGGAATGATCCTCCCCTACAGGCAACAGAGAGAGCATGACCCAGCCAATATCTTGATGTAGGACTTCTAGCCTCCAGAATTAAGAGAAAACAAATTTTTGTTGTTTTAAACCACCCACTCTGTGGTACTCTGTTATGGCAATCCTGGGAAACTAATGCAGCTGTAATTATAGATTCTCCCCATGTGTTCTTTAAATATCTACATATATTTTTAAAAGTATTCAGGCCAAAGATAATAATTAAGGACTTGTAAAACCCTAGCAATAATTCCATGACTCTCCAAGTCTAAGTCATATAGTTTGGGCATTGATTTTTAAGATTTATTATTTACCATACTTGCCTCAGGTAAATAATAATTACTCATTAAATTTTGCTACTTCCTTAGAAAGCAGAATTTCCCTTCTCATCTTTCGTTACAACTCTGATGTGATTTGATGTGAGTCACAGTAGTAATCAATGCAATTCATAACAGAGTGTAACATATACAAAGTGCTTTTGAGTGTTCAAAGAAATATGGTAGAATGTGCCCTTCTAGCCACAATATGATATGCTGATTCAACTAGAGAAAAATGTATGCTTCTAAGTTTCACTATCCAGATCCAGACTTCTGGAAAGCTATAAAACTAGAAGGGGATTCAAAAGAAAAATAAAGTTTAAATAATTCTTGGATGATAAGGAGACTAAGACAGCTAAGTGCATGCCAAAACAGGCAAAGCAAACAAAGAGGTTTCAATCCACTTTTAGGTCACTGTCATATGTTTTATGAAGAAAGAGAGCTTTCTGATTGTTTGGCTATTTTATTATTCTTGCAGAAAAGCCATTAGAAGACAACAAATGAGAGAAGGAAAAGAAAAAAAGGAAAATCAGAGAGCCAGAGGTTCGGCAGTAACCGCAGAATCCAACACATTATGGAAAATGAGTTAGTGATAAAGGGTAGAGTTTAACTAAATTTGAACTGACCCTACTCTAAACATCAGGTACAGGGGCACCTGGGTGACTCAGTTGGTTGAGCATCCGACTTCAGCCCAGGTCATGATCCTATGCTTCGTGGGTTTGAGCCCCGTGTCGGGGTCTGTGCTGACAGCTCAGAGCCTGGAGCCTCCTTTGGATTCTGTGTCTCCCTCTCTCTCTGCCCCTCCCCCACTCTGTCTCTCTGTCTCCCCAAAATAAATAAACACTAAAAAAAATTTTTTTAAATAAAAAAAATAATAAACATCAGGTATAGTGGTAGAGTACAGGAAGACAAAGAGCCAATGCATCATATCACAGTAAAAACAGGTCTCTTCTATTGTATTGTAGTATAAAAGCTACCAGAGCCACCACAATACATATAAATAACAGCTTTGGATGGCACTGTTGAAGTCAATGAATGCGTGCCAGTCTTACATCCATACCAACCACAATGTAGCTCCATCTACACCAATACCCACAACATACTGCAATAACAAAAGGCAAGGGGCACATTCTAACAATAAAAAATAATGACTTTCCCACATCATCAATAAAGGGTCATATCCAGAATGCTTGGTTCTGACCAATTAAATCACTTTGAAACTAATCAGGGCATAAATAAATAAAATGTTTAAGAAACATGTTTGAGAAAAGAAGGGAGAAAGGCATATTTTAGAATGACTGCCAAAAAAAAAAAAAGTTAACATGTTAAGTTTGTCTCTTAATGTATTAATCTTGAGTTAACCATAAAATCTGTCTAGTCACATTAGATCATGTTGAAAATTCCAAGTAACTACAATTTTGACACTTTGAGTTGTTTTTCTCAGGGTGATAAGGAATTTCTGCAAACCCATCTACAGGGTTTTCAATGTCAATCACAACAAACCTTGACAAAATGATGGCAACCACTGAAAAAAACATCTCTGACTATAAAACAAATAGCAAAGATAGGATTCTGGTCTCATGGAAGACACATTATCATAAAAGTAAGCTAATACAACATCAGTAGGGCTATCAATTAATAAATTAGCCCTGTTTGTTTCTACTAAGGGTAGAGCTCATATTGCAGATGTTATAACCGTAATCATTGCACAATGTTTGGCAAAAATTATGAAATAATTGGACTTAGGAACTTTTGATACTATATAATTATATCTAATGGGCCTAATCCAAACAGAATCGTTTTATTAAGATTCTCCAATATTTGTGATTCCAAAATTCATTTATACCTCATTTTATTATTGGTAGAGTCATAGAATTCCTACTTTTAACTCAAATATAGATTTTAAAATTTAATATTTTTTTCCAAATCCAGTATTATATACTTCAATTCTCTCTAAAATAATAATCTCCATGCATTGATACCTTCCAATGATAGTAAAGTAACTCAAAAAATCATAAGCAATTATACCATTCATTAAAACGGCTTCTTTTCCAGTTACTGTAGTTTGTGAATGTGACCAGAACAAGTTTAAAATGAAAATCTCTTAGCTAGATAATAATCGTGTTTGCTCATTTAATTAAGATTACCTCTGTGAACAAGCAAGGAAGAATCAGGTGGTGAACTTTCCTGTGCCCTAGATGTAATAATGCCTGTCACGACTTAATAGGATAAAGTTTCAGCAACTTTTAGAATACACGGCTAAGTTTTCTTCCTTGGTATTGGGTTTACAATTCCTTCAAAAAGAGTCTGGACTACTACTTACATTTGATGAAGAACTTGTGCCATGGCAACTCCATTAGTCAGCTGTTTGACATCTTGACAAGGTGCGGCAGTATTGAATGTCTGCAGCTAAAATGACACAGAGCAAATGACTTTACTGTTCCTTTATCCTTACAGGATGGTGTTACCAACTCCCCTCCCCAAACATATGAACACGACAGAGAAAAATAACTATAAATTGTCCTGTTTTGTTTAAATTCAGACTCGGCCGAACAAATGCAACTATACTAACAAGTTTTCGTGGCTGTGTAATAGTCTTACAAACATAAACACTTAACAATTCAAATAATCACACCTAAAACAGTCAAATATATTGATGCAATGTAGGAAGTACTTCAAATTTCTGAGAGCCAGATGCACAGACCTTAAGATCAACTATATTGTGTTCATTGTTAGGGGAATAACATCAGAAAGGACTTTAAGGTAACCTATTATTTCAACTTAAAATTTCACTCACATCATTTGGTAGGACAACAAAGCCTAGAAATGTCAAGTCTAAAACTACTTAATTAACCAGTGAGGCCTGAAATAAGGCAGGACCTCAGCCTGCCATCCAACAATTAGTCTCAGGGCATGAATGGTCCAGGGCCCACCCACCACATCAAGTTGTTTCTATTTAGTTTGGCTTTACATATTATTCTTGTCGAATCTCTATTTGTTAAACATTCATGTACATGCTAAAAAGAGAAGTGAAACTGTGGCGTCTTTTTCTAAAAAGCAAATACAAGACAAGAATTTTTGAAAAGCAAATTACAGCAGAGCTACAATGGGTCATATATTTCCTAGAAGTCTAATCTCAACCCATAATGATCTTAAATTAAATACACTATGAGTCTCTTTTCCTACATATATTTATCTCCTTTACTATTCAATTATAATTCCTTAATTTGCCACTTAACTATCTTAATCTGACAAAAGTCTCTCCCCTCCATGATTCACCTTTAGCGGTTCTGTTTGAGATTCTACAAATAAGTCTCCATTATGGTAATACACATGGAAGAATGACACAGACAAATAACGCTAGCTACAGTTACTTTCAAAGTACACAAAGATAGTTTACTGAGATCCTACTCTATGTGGGCACCGTGGGGTTACAAAAGAAAATCACCTGTTTTCTACTCTCAAGCAGTTGCAATCAAGAGTTAAGGACAGGAGAAAAAGACATAAATTATTTCTAGAACATGCCATTCCCAGTCTCATGACTATAGTATGCACAAATCATTCAGAAATAGACAGGAGTTAACTAATTAGGGTTTGTATTTAGGAAATACTTCTCAGAGATGATTCCTGAACAGAAGGTCTTGAGTAAAGAAAGAACCAAGGGAAGGAAGCTTTAGGAAATAGGAACATGGTAAGAGCACAAATACCTGAAAAGAAATGGTATTTTTAGGCAACATACAGTTCAGTATTACTGGATTTTCAGGGCAAAGAGGAACGGGGAAGAGGTGACAACAAAGCGGGGGGGGGGGGGCAGGTAAGAAAACAGACATGGGTCAGAACTCTGGAGGTCCATGACAAGAAGCATGGACTTACCCTTGATGGTATCATCCTTATAATGGGAAACAGCAGAATAGTTTGTATCTACCTCACAAGATGGTTGAGAGAATTAGCAAACAGAGCCAACTTAGATCAGCGCCTGGTACAAGCTCAGCAGCTGTTAGCAATCAGCTATGATTCGGGGTTCCTCAAAGCTTGGGGTCTAAGAACAATACAAATCAGAATCTCTAGACACATTAAATCAGGAAATGCCTAAGTGATTCTTTTTTGTTTGTTTGGTTTTAAGTAGGCTCCATGCCCAGTGTGGAGCTCAATGTGGGGCTTGAACTCATGACCTGAGCTGAGATCAAGAGTCAGACACTTAACCTTCAGAGCCACTCACATGCCCCTGCCCCAGCAATTCTTATGCACATCAATTTTGTAGAACCAATGCTCTGGATGATGATGAATCACTGAAGAACAGTAAGAAAGAGAGTGATAACTTTAGCATATTTAGGATAGCAACAATACTGACACAGAGAAAGGAAGAGAGTAACTTTTACACCTGAGTCCGTTAGAAGGCTCCTGAAATAGTCTTGTTGATCAAACAGGTGGCTTACAGATAGGGTAATGCTGACCAAGAGGACAGAATAAATTCATGGAATTTAAAACATGAAATAACCAGGATTTTGCAATTAAGTGGATGTACAGGAAAGAGAAACCCCAGGGTTAGGGCATCTTTAAAAAGAAGATAATCATATACTTTCAGGTAAACTGTGGCTCGCACTTTTCAACCCTTCCTACTTACATTTTATATCATTAGCTTTTTACAAAATGGATAGGATTAGTTATTTTAAAAGAATGATTTAAGAAGCACAGAATATTAAGAAAAATAGTAAAGAAATATGTAAAAGTAGTACATATACTAAGTATTGCCTCATTGACCACCAAGTCCAGATTAAGATCAATTTTTCCTTCTCTTAGACATGGATTTAAATTGGGGTGTCTCGGGGACCTTGGTGGCTCAGTTGGTTAAACATCCAACTTCGGCCTAGGTCATGATCTCACAGTTCATGGGTTCAAGCCCAGGGTCGGGCTCTGTGCTGAAAGCTCAGAGCCTGGAGCCTGCTTCCAATTCTGCGTCCCCCCTCTGTCTGACCCTCGCTCACTTGTGTTCTCTCTCTCTCCCTCTCAAAAATAAACATTAAAAAAAAATTTTAATTGGAGTGTCTCTTGAAAGTTCTTAACCTAGTTGCAAAATAAATTAGATAACACAGAATGTAATTTCATTTGGCCAAACAGAAAGGCTTTATAACCAAGAAGAGTGAATAAATTAAAAAGCTCAGTGTGGGTAGTGATGCCAAAGCAGAGGGACAAAGGAAACCGTCCTCTTTCACACTACTCGTCACAGAGGTAAAGAAGCAGAAGTCTTTTTGGTGAGTGGCCCAAAAGGGGCAGACAGGGCTTCCATCAGTAACCACAGGGTTCTTGCAAATCAATCTTTCTTATTTATCTTTAAATAAAGCAAATAATCAAAAATGTGGAAATATTGTTCCTGAATTGCTTCAATATAAATGTCACCAAAATCAAGGAAGAAAGGGGGGGGGGGTCTTCCCAACTGACAGCCAAAATCTTCAACTTTGGGTCAGCTCTATTCTCATATTCTCCTCCTCTAAATATTCATTTCAGAAAGATTATTGTTTTAAGATTTTCATAACAATGATTCAGCCTTTAATATTTTTTGTTCCTTTGGGCATATATTTGGCATTTGTTTTTCCTTCACCTGCCTGTCAAGGTCAAAGAACACAAGAACTAAGAAAACCATTAAAAATATAGTTCAATTCTAATTTTATTGGTGAAAGTCAAGTCCCAAAATTTTAATTTTCCAAATGTTACAAAGCCAAGTTTATTAAATATATATTCATGCAAATACTGCAAACTCTCATATACTCCCTCTACCATGTAAATGGTGCCCAAATTTGTCTTTCAGCTCTAAACTTTTTGCTAAGTAGCAGTACAACATTTCTAAGAACGAATTATTTTAAGATGAGTTCCAAATCATAAAATAAAACATTTTTCTTTCTTTCTTTCTTTCTCTTTCTTTCTTTCTTTCTTTCTTTCTTTCTTTCTTTCTTTCTTTCTTTCTTTCTTTCTTTCTTTTTTGAGAGAGAGAAAGAGAGGGAGAGAGGAAAAGAGAGTGTGTGCTGGGGAGCAGGAGAGGGAGAGAGAGAATCTTAAGGCAGCTCCATGCCCAGCGCAGAGCCAGGTGTGGGACTCAATCTCATGAGATCATGTCCTGAGCCAAAATGTCCTGATCATGTCCTGAGCTGAGATCGAGAGTCAGAAGCTTAACCAACTGAGCCACCCAGGTGTCCCATAAAATATAACTTCTTAATAACTGCCAAAAGAGCCGCAGCAACTTCTTATTCAACACGTCTCCGGAGGCCAGGGAAACAAAAGCAAAAATGAACTACTGGGACCTCATCCAAATAAAAAGCTTCTGCACAGCGAAGGAAACAATCAGCAAAACTAAAAGGCAACTGACAGAATGGGAGAAGGTATTTGCAAATGACATATCAGATTAAGGGTTAGTATCCAAAATCTATAAAGAACTTACCAAATTCAACACCCAAAAAACAATCCAGTGAAGAGATGAGCAAAAGACATGAATAGACACTTCTCCAAAGAAGACATCCAGATGGCCAACGGACACATGAAAAAATGCTCATCACTCACCAGCAGGGAAATACAAATCAAAACCACAATGAGATACCACCTTACACCTGTCAGAATGGCTAACATTAAGAACTCAGGCAACAACAGATGTTGGCGAGGATGTGAGAAAGAGGATCTCTTCTGCATTGTTGGTGGGAATGCAAGCTGGTGCAGCCACCCTGGAAAACAGTATGGAGGTTCCTCAAAAAACTAAAAATAGAACTACCCTATGACCCAGCAATTGCACTACTAGGCATTTATCCATGGGATACAGGTGTGCTGTTTCGAAGGGACACATGCACCCCCATGTTTATAGCAGCACTATCAATAGTAGCCAAGGTATGGAAAGAGCCCAAATGTCCATCGATGGATGAATGGATAAAGAAGATGTGGTACACACACACACACACACACACACACACACACACACACACACACAATGGAGTATTTCTCAGCAATCAAAAAGAATGAAATCTTGCCATTTGCAACTATGTGGATGGAACTGGAGGATATTATGCTAAGTGAAATTAGTCAGAGAAAGATAGATATCGTATGACTTCACTCATATGAGGGCTTTAGGAGACAAAACAGATGAACATAAGGGAAGGGAAGCAAAAATAATATAAAAACAGGGAGGGGGACAAAGCATAAGAGACTCATAAATATGGAGAACAAACAGAGGGTTACTGGAGGGGGTATGGGAAGGGGTATGGGCTAAATGGGTAAGAGGCATTAAGGAATCTACTCCTGAAATCATTGTTGCACTATATGCTACCTAATTTGGATGTAAATTAAAAAATAAAATTAAGGGGCGCCTGGGTGGCGCAGTCGGTTAAGCGTCCGACTTCAGCCAGGTCACGATCTCGCGGTCCGTGAGTTCGAGCCCCGCGTCAGGCTCTGGGCTGATGGCTCAGAGCCTGGAGCCTGTTTCCGATTCTGTGTCTCCCTCTCTCTCTGCCCCTCCCCCGTTCATGCTATGTCTCTCTCTGTCCCAAAATAAATAAATAAACGTTGAAAAAAAAAATTAAAAATAAAATAAAATAAAATTTAAAAAAAAAACTGCCAAAAGAGGCATCTCTGTACTAATCAGGTTTTCTTAATGACCTCTCAAATTCTATTAATGTTGGTTCTATTGTCCTAGAACACTGTCTAGTGCTGAAAGAACAGAGTTTACTACCAGCTGTCTTCTCACCTCCATGATTTAGCCCCATCATAACTTTTTAATCTTTTATCTCCTACTACTTCCCCTCAACATGTAACATTACTTACTATGGTAGGGAGCACATTAAGAAATGAGATCTATCACGACAAGGATGTGCCTTCACTACCTCTTTTTGATCTATTGCCAAAGAAGACCATTTACATTACTTCCAGGGTTTCTTCCCTGTGTCTAGAAAATTCATTTCCCCTGATTTCTACTTGCTGAAATCCATCAATCCTCTATCATACTGTTAAAAGTTTACCCCAGGTATCTACAAGAACCTACATCCTTAATGGTGAAATACTGGTCTCTGAGGTCAGGACCAAGACAAGGATATGGACTATCACCACTTTGATTCAATGTTGTATTAGAGATCCCAGCCAGTTGTTGTTCCTGGGAATACAGCAGAAAACAGGTCACAAAGGGGCTGTGACCCCATGGAGCAAATAGGCTGACTTCAGAAAGTGTTAAGTGTTACAGACTCATAGAAAAGGGGTGACAGGTTATAAAGAGATAGGACTGGGGGACAGGTAAGTCATTCACTGTTACTGACTCTGAAAGATGACAACAGATCCGAGAACTGAATGGTGAGAAGAAGTCAGTCACTCACTAGACAGAGAATATTCTGGGTAGAGGAAAGTATAATTAAGAAGCCCAGATTACTCAAGAAATAGAAAGTCAGTGCAGCATGGTGGGCATGGAGGACTTGGGGCATCGGGAGAGTTTGGGAAAACCTGGAGAAGTGAGGTGACATCAACAATGCAGTGGCTGGCAAAGGCAAAGACAGATACCAACGTTCACTGGAAATCATCTGGAGAGGTAAAGAGAAGCCAAGAGACAGGTACCCAAGAAACTAAGGCAGAAGATGATCTCACAAAAGAACCATCAAGTAAGATAAGGATAATAAAGAATAGTTACGAGTTTGCCAAATCCAGTAGGTGAAGGCCTAAAAGAAAAGAATCTCGTGTGCAGTGGGTTGAGAAGTGAATGAAAGTTCAAGTATAAAGGATGAGTATACAAAACTCAAATAATTTGACAGCAGAGGGAAGGGGAAATAGAGTGTGGTTTTAACAGGGAGTGGTGGCTCTTTGTTTTCTTTTTAAGATAGGGAAGATTTAAGTAAGTTTATGTGTAAAGAGGAAGGATCCAAAGGAGAGAAAGAGTGAAATGAAAAAGCAAAGTTTTAGAAGAGGTAGAAGGGATGGGATCTAGAGCTAGGGTCAAGATAAGGAGGAGATCATATTTCTGAGGGGAGAAAAGTTGGGGGTTCAAACAGGGTACTGGTAGAGGTTTGCAAAGACAAATGTGAGGGGATCTGTGTGGTTGTTCTTAGTCTTTATATAGCTGGGCATTGTTATGGGAGCAAGTAGATTTGTCTGTAGAGCATTTTTAAAGGCAACAATCTGCACAGTAATTCCATTTTCTCCAGTGTTTCAGCAGCCTTAGAACTGGAGAAGCAAATAACCTACTATGTCATCTATAGTATTTTTGCAGTTTTTAAGGAATTTTGCCTCTCATTATAAAAATACACAGCTCTGCCTACCACTCCAAGAAAAAATGGAAAGTTCCTTGATTATTCTTGATATGTCTTCCTCAGTGCCTTGAACAAAGCAGGAACTCAATAAATACTGGCTACAAGAATGGGTATAGTACATAGTATTTTGAAACATTGCAATACAATTCAAAAACATCTTTTACTTCACCACCTCATATAAGTCAATGACATCACAAAGATGAAGTTTACTACTTCAGTCAGATGTTTAGAGCAATAATGTAACAGATTAGGATACCCCCTTTAATTAGTCACTTGTTTTAGCAAAACACATCGCTAAAAGTAATGTTGCCTTATTTCATGAGAGTCTTAAAACACAGCATCTCAATCCCAATACTTACTCTAAATGAAAATAAAGATGAACAGTTAGCTAACTGCTTTTAACTCAGAAGCCCTATATACCTGCATTCCACTTATAACCAAAACTATTTACCTCTAAACTGTAAAAGTTGCTTTAAATCACGGTCATTTCCAATAGACTTCATACACAGCCAGAAACCTCTGATTTCTCATTGTTTTGAATTACTCAAATGAGGAGATCGCTAGAGAACAGCATCAACCGAATATCACCTCCTGATCCAGTCTGTTTACATTCCATTATGCACACACTCATCCACACACAACCAAACAACTAGTTTAGGGATGGGCACCATCAACAGCACCCTGTGGACAGACCATCAAGCACCAACCTTGCCCAATGTGGGTTGGAAGCTACACCTGAATTGCCAGCTCTTTGGTCGCTGAGCACCTCCAAAAGGTGAGACATCATTTTACTGACGGGAATACTGGGGGCAGATCCTATGTCTGTCCAAATACCACAAAAATTAATTAGAAATACCAAACACGCACCAAGTGCAAATGAAAATGCCAAGTCTTTTTCTTGAAAGAAAATGCTGTCCACTGGAGGAGGAAAAGGGGGGGGGGGTGGGCAGCAAGAAAAAAGGAATAGGAGCCCCCCCCCCCAACATATCAAGTGTGTGCAAATATCCCTTCGAAACGACTTCTACAGAATCGGAGGTCCTGGAGGAGCTCTGATCCAGGAACCAAAACCACCTCTTGGCCACCTGTGTCCAAGCAGAGCAAAGTGGTTTGGATAGGAGGGGAGTTTCGGAGGGGGCCTCCGCTCCCAAGTGGCACAGAGGTCCGTACAGGAAAGCTGTTCGGCAGACAGAAGGCGAGAGAGTCGGCAGTCCGGGGAGGAGAAAATGGGGGCAGCGAAGAGCAAAGGGGATGGACGCCTGGCTCCAGCCACAGCTGTCACAAGCTAGATAGATCAAGGCAGTAAGACGAGCCTCCTCCGGCCCCAGCTCCGGAGCTCCCTTTACCTGCCCCTAGTCCCCAGACACAAACATACAACACCCACACGTACACACCTGCCCCGCGACCCGCAGGTGGCACTCTCGCGGTCAAGGGCGACAGGAGACTCGGAGGGCGACGCGCCGAGTCCGCGGCGCAGGTGGCCCGGCTACTCCTGAGGCTCACCTGCGGAGAACCGGGGGCCCGGGGCAACTCGCCTCGGCCCCTCGGCCCCCCGCCCCCTCGTACTCACCCAGATGATGAGGCTGTCGCATAACGGCAGCTCGGACTGCGGAAGCGGCTGCGTCTCTTCCATGGCCGGGGCCGCCGTCGACTACGCCGCCGCTGGCACCGACACCTCCCTCCTCCCCGCGCTCCGCCAGGAGCCGGCGTCGACGACCTGCTCGCCGGCCGGGAAAGCTCGGTAGCCAGGCCCAGCGCCAGCGCGGCTCACGCGCGAAGCCTCGCGCGGCCGACGTCGCCGGCGTAACCCCCTCCTCGCCACCGCCCCCGTCCCCGCTCCGCCCCGCTCCGCCGTTCGCCCCCTGCCGGGTCCGGCCCGGCTGCGCGGCTCTGCACCTGAGCCCCGCCCCCTCCTGCCCCTTCCCCGCCCCTCCCTCCCCTCCCGTCCTCCCCCCCTCCTTCCCTATCCCGCACACCTCTTCCCGCCGCACTGAGTGACCAGGGCGCGCACCAGTCACAAAGAAAGTAGGTGCTCGAGAGGGGCGTGCGGGGCGGGAGGGGGCGGGAAGAGCGGGGATAGGTTGCGCAGGAGGGATTGCTGATTGGACGCACCCTCTTGGCTCCGACCAATCAATGTGAGACAAGACAGCCTCCGGGAGGGAGCGCGGGAGGGTGGGAAGGGGTTTGTGACCTGGCAGGTGCGGTGGGGACGGGGGCGGGGAGCGCGCGTGCGCGGCTGGGCGATGTAGCGGCTGAAGCTCACGCTGCCCCAAGGGCAGAGGAGGCCGCGGGGCTCCCAGCGTTAAGTAGGGCGGGCTCAAGCATCTTCGCGCCTTCTTCCCCTCAGTAGGGCAGCTCCTGGCTACACCTGTGGAGATCCACACTGCTGCCCTCGTGTCTTCAGAAATAGATCCTACTCGAGAAAAGGAGAGCTGATTTTCTCCCGGTCGCTCATTGGAAAAGGACATTTTCCTTTGCAGACATGGTAAAGAAATGTGTTTGCTAAGGGGGGTGAATACCATAAAGCTGCTTAAGTTAAATAAGCTCGCACAAGATCACAGAGACGGGCAATTGCATTTTAAATGGGGTGAAAAGGAAGACCATTTTCAGGTAGGAAAATGGAAAATGAAATCTTTTTTAGTTTTCAAAAAACATGGAAGATAACAGTGTACAATGCTTCCGATTTTCCTTTGGCGGATGAAAACTTGCCTTTTCTGAGAATGTTTGTGAAGGAGAGGGTGGCATAGAGTTGGAAGCTCTCCAAGGTACTGATGTATGGCTTAAGCTGTTGAAATGGGTTGGGATATTCTTACTCTTACTGTTGATTTCCATCACTTCACTCATTCATAAACTCATCAGTTCATGCTCTGTGTAAAAATGCAGCTGGCTCATTTATATTGCCACGGTCTTTATATTTAGACACTGAAAGTTTAAAACTGATGGATAACTGCAATTAAAAGCCCTCAAATGTAAATCAGTCTCATTCTAAAAATACAGTACTTGCATTTGCTATCAAGTCTCTTAACCTCATTCTAGAACTTTCTTACCCCATGTGGAGTCATTTTATATTTTTGGACAACAGCAACATCAGTAATATGACTTAACTGAAAAGGAAAAGGAAAGGGAAAAGATCTAGGAATTGAAGACCTGGTCTGAATCTTGACTTTATTTCCCACTGGCTGTTGACAGCTTTCTCCTATGGAATCCAACGTCCACATTTCTAAAATGATGCTGATGACACTGACCTGCCCCGTCTCTCTCACAGGGGCAAAACTGATAATGGGTGTGAAAGAGTTTTATGAATTAAAAACTCTTTTGCAAATATGAGTTACTACAATCATACATGCTTATCACTAAGAGTCACAGGTGACTGAAGTATTCAGAATATTTAAGAAGAATAATGGGGGGGGGGGAGGAACTGAGTTATCCTTCTGAGAGCTGTAGGAGCAGAGAACAGATCCTAAGGGAAGGATGCTCGGTTGTCTTCATGATACTAGATCTAAAGGAAAAATATGTGAAGCATATGATCAGTGAATTCAGAAAAGAAGAAATACAGATAGTTCAAGGAAATGTGAAAAGATTCAAAAAATTAAAAACATAAATCATTGAAATAAAACAACAAAAATAATGTTGAGAAGAGTGAGTGCACTTTCATACAAAACTGGAGCAAACATTTAAGAAGAATTTTTCCAATTTTCTATCAATATTTATCAAGAAACTTTAAAATATCCATACAATTTAAACCCATGATTCTAGAATTCCACTTCTGGCCATAAATTCTATTGAAATAATCAGAAAGGTAGTCAGAGGTTATGAGCAACATCATGTATTGCAATTCTGTATATACTAATCAATACACATCCAATAAGCAAGAAAGGTTAACTACATTATAGTCAATGTATAAGATAGAATATTTGGCGACTAGTAAAAATAATGGTTTGGGGAATATTTAATACAAATGTTTCATGATATATAACATTAAAAGTTTAGATATAAAAGTATGAGCCATATGATTTCAACATAATAAATATTTATGTATTTAACATGTGTACCCCAAGAAGACAAAGGAATGCTCATCAAACCATCATTTTTATTTATGGATGATGTTATTTTCTGTAATCTTCTATATTTTTCAACTTGCAATTAGCTTGTATTACTTTATAATCAGAAAATAATATTAGAAGAAATGCCTAATACAGTATACTCTATCCTTTTCCAACTGTTGACATTCATTTCTAAAAGTTGGCATCTATATTTGGAGCATTGAATAAAACTGATTTTTAAACACTAGTTGTGGGGTTGTAAATTGGCACAATCTTTCTGAAAATTTTTTGACAATATATATCAAGAATCTTTAAAATGTTCAAAGACTTTAAGCCAATAGTTTCACTTCCAAAGCCTATTCTTTTTTTTTTATGTTTATTCATTTTTTTTGAGAGAGAGACAGAACATGAGTGGGGGAGGGGCAGAGAGAGAGGGAGACACAGAATCCGAAGCAGACTCCAGGCTCTGGGTTGTCAGCACAGAGCCCAACACGGGGCTTGAACCCACAAAGTACGAGATCATGACCTGAGCTGAAGTCAGACGCTTAACTGACTGAGCCACCCAGGCGGCCCTCCAAAATCTATTCTAAGAAAATAATCAGATGCCAACAAATTTGTTGATTGCAGTGCTAGTTATAAAAGCAAAAAGAAAAAAAAAAGAAAAAGGAAGAAAGAAAGCAAGAAAGAAAAAAAGAAAGAAAGAAAGAAGGAAGGAAGGAAGGAAGGAAAGAAAGAAAGAAAGAAAGAAAGAAAGAAAGAAAGAACGAAGGAAAGAAAGAAAAAGGGAAAAAGAAACAGCCATGAAATGAAAGAAGAGTCATTAAATACATTATGGTATATCCATACAGTGAAATATACTGTGGTTATTAAAATATTGTGAAAGAAGTTTAACGACTCAGAAATGTTTAAAGAATAATATTAAAAGATAAAGTTGATAATAGAAATCTGTATACACAGTATGGATCTCTCCCTCGCTTTCTCTCTCCCTGTTATATGTTTAATATATATCTAAAATTTATGTATGGATCCCTATTTGTGTATGCATGTGAGTGTATTTATACATGCCAAGAGAAAGAGAAGAGAAACTGAAAACAAAATAAACCAAAATGTTAGTAGTAATTTTGATGATATCTAGGTATTGGAATATTGAGTTAACTAATAATAGTTAACATAAAGTGTGGTATTGGTTTCGGGAGAAGCCCAGTGATGTATCACTTCCATATAAAACCCAGTGCTCATCCCAACAAGTGTCCTCCTTAATGCCCATCAACCTATTTAGTCCATCTTCCCACCCACCTCCCTTCTAGCAACCCTCAGTTAGTTCTCTGTACTTAAGAGTCCCTTATGGTTTGCCTCTCTCTGTGTTTTTATCTTATTTTTCCTTCCCTTCCCCTATGTTCATCTATTTTGTTTCTTAAATTCCATATATGAGTGAAATCATATATTTGTCTTTCTATGACTTATTTTGCTTAGCATAATACACTCAATTTCATCCATGTTGCTGCAAATGGCAAGATTTCATTCTTTTCAATTGCCAAGTAATACTCCATTGTGTGTGTATACACATACATATACATCTTCTTTACCCATTCATCCATCAATGGACATTGGGCTCTTTCCACAATTTGGCAATTGTTGATAGTGCTGCTGTAAACATTGGGGTGCATGTGCCCCTTCACAGTAAGAATATGGCCAGATCTTAATGTGGAATAATACATAAAAGAATACACACGTGTGTGTAAGCGCACACACACACACACACACACACACACACCTGTGTATCTGTAAAGAGGGAGACTGAAAAGAGATATGGTTAAAATTAAGCACAGACTTGAGCGTTATGGAGACCTAATATGACCTAATATGATCTCTTATTGCCTGGGTAATCTTGAGCAAGTCACTTCATTTTAGTAAGCCTCCATTTCAGTGTCTGCAAAATAGAATAATACTTGTGTATTTCTATATTGGTTAGGGATTTTTTAGTGATAAGTGGAAGGAATCAGACCTGAGTAACTTTATATTAAAAAAAAATGTTGCAAGGGTATGAGAAATCTTATAGATTCAGAGGAATATCTGAAGAACCCAGCATGGGCAAAAGCAGGTCCCAGAGCTGCTCATTAGATCTAGGTAATGAAACTATAGATGTCTTCTCAGGAGAACACCACCTAGATGAATACACTTAAATAGTTGCTAAGTTTTTCTGGGTCATTCTCTTCAAGATTCAAGTCCCAGAGAGGGCATCCAATTAGCCTGTCATGGGATATGTATCCAGCCCTTTGCCAGGAACAGAGTGAGCCCCTAGATTGTCTGTCCCACCAGTACTGCAGACCCAAGGTGAATCATGGGGTGGTTGCCCTGTGTAAATGGAGAGTGGGGGAGATGGATGCCTGCAGACAAAAATAAAAACAATTTTCTCTACATAATTTCACACGGTTGCTGTGAAAATCAAATGCATACAAAATGCTTAACAGAGATCCCAGCTCATCATAGTTGGTCAATACATTTTAGCTATTATACACACTGTGTGTATGTCTTGGGTGTGTGTGTGTGTGCACGCACACGCATTCTTATGTTTCCCCTCATTTTTTAAAACAAAGTATATATATCAAAATATTAGCAGAGGTTGTTCATGATGATTAATTATTTTCCAATTTCCATCAAAGTGAATAAATATTGCCTTTTTAATTAAAATAAAAACAAATAAACAATAAAAGTAAAATAAATAAAAAAACAAATACTTAAGAGAGAAAAAGAATGGTCAGGATGAGATTTTAAACTGCGTTGGGCTATGGGACACCTGGGTGGCTCAGTTGGTTAAGCGTCTGACTTTGGCTCAGGTCATGATCTTGCAGTCTGTGAGTTCAAACCCTGTGTTGGGCTCTGTGCTGACAGCTCGGAGCCTGGAGCCTGCTTCGGATTCTGTGTCTCCCTCCCTCTCTGTCCTCCCCAGCTCAAACTCTCTCTCTCTCTCTCTCTGAAAAATAAATAAACATTTAAAAAATTAAAAAAAAACTGAATTGGGCTATAAGTAGATGGAGAAATGATAAAAGAGAATCGCTGATTAGGTACCTCAAATAGAACTGTAGTAGGCTCTACTTGCAAAGAGTAAATCTGTGCCTTGCACAAGCAATGGTGAAAAGGGATGGAGATGTCATAAGTTTCCCCTGTTGATATATGGATACCTTGAATGGCTGAGAGCATACATCAGCTAGAGGAAAACTGTGGCCTGGACAGGCATTGATCTAGACGTTCAGACATAGCAGCCATTCTAGTAGAGTGATCATACCAGCTGCAAACGGTACAAGTGGATCTCACTAGCAAAGCACTTATACCTCAACCAAATTATTGCCCCTCCCCCACATGATCCTTACAGCATTGCTTAGGTGCAGCTGTAACTCCCAAAGTCTCCCAAACAGAAATCCTACAGATGCTTCAGAGGCAGAAGGATGGAAGAAGGGAAGAAGGGAGGAGAAAAAAGAGAATTGCAACATAGGCTAGATCTCAGCAACAGAGAGACAGAAGAAGCCAGAATGATGTAAGATCCACCATAGATAGGGGTTAACTCTAGATGATGCCCCGTAGGAGTGCTCTGCAGTCCACAATATCCAAAGAACTACAGCAGACTCAGGCTATATCCAATCAGCATCAAGGTCCACAGGCAGTTAAACACAAGAGCAGACACTTCTAGATTGACAATTTTCAGAATCCGAGAGATACTTTGGAATGATAGTGTCCAAGCCCTGGGAAAGATTTACAAGCCCTAATTAGAGTTCTAGGGAAGAGAAATGGTGACCAAAAAAAATTGATATTGTAAAACTGCTTCGGGCATCCGGGTGGCTCAGTTGGTTAAGGGTCCCACTTCAGCTCAGGTCATGATCTCACTGTTGGTGGTTTCAAGCCCCGCATTGGGCTCTGTGCTGACAGCTTGGAGCCTGGAGCCTGCTGTGGATTCTGTGTCTCCCTCTCTCTCTGCCCCTCCCTTAACCTCTCTCTCTCGCTCTCACTCTCTCAAAAATAAACATTAAAAAAATAATAAAACTGCTTCTTGTTTTTAGGCCTGTGATCCCAGTGGGCAGTAATGTCTAGCAGCACCTATAACTCTTCTAACTACTGTACTGGGTGTAGGAAAGCAAGACCAGCCCCAGACACTTACTATGGGTAAGCTTTGGCTTTCTAATAAAAAGAAAGTCTTGGACAGAATAGACTCGGATACTCAGTAGGTCTGAACTTTTTTAGGTGATGGGATTGGGACAGACTTCATCTCCACAAATATTTCCAGCTGGGTTTCCTTTGGACAGAGACTAGAGGAAGGGGATCAAAACTGTGGACCTACTTCCCACTGTATAAAAGGAAATACATATCTATTCCTCACACTGGCTAGGAATTGAGTCCTATGAAATGCTTACTGGGAGACTGTATGGGACACTGAGAATTTTGCTTCTGGTGCCTTTACAGACTTAAGTTTAAGAGACTTTTATATGACTTAGTGGAACTGACTTTGAATACATTTTAGTTCAGCACTTGGAAACAATGTTAACACTAACCTGGTGGGCTGCTCAAAGAGAAGTTATTTGAAGATTTCAATGGAGAAGAAGTTCAAATTAAGAGTGAAGGCATCTCTGTTACTGAGACATGTATATCCATTGTACAAGGGATTTTAACGTTTATTTATTTTTGAGACAGAGAGAGACAGAGCATGAACAGGGGAGGGTCAGAGAGAGAGGGAGACACAGAATCTGAAACGGGCTCCAGGCTCTGAGCTGTCAGCACAGAGCCCGACGCGGGGCTCGAACTCACGGACCGTGAGATCATGACCTGAGCCGAAGTCGGACGTTTAACCGACTGAGCCACCCCGGCGCCCCAGTACAAGGGATTTTAAAATTACACTATACACAGCCACACTGCAGGAGGTAGACTCTGAAGTGGAAGATTAGCAGGCAGGAGGTTTATGAAGAAGCAGTCTTGGGAATTGAGAGCTTGGGAATTGGAGGAGAAGGATTAGAAGCAGAAGTGCACAGTGGGAGAAAGCAGCCTGGGGTGCAGTCCTAATGAGAGCTTCAACCAAGCCCTGGGGAGCTCTGAAGCTAGAGTAGCCCTTCCAGGTTGTCCGAGATTGGATGAGAGGGGGTTAGTTTTTTTTTGCCTCCGTGCTGCTGAATCCCTGGATGTGAGCTGTCCTGGAAAGGTGGTGTGCCAGCCAAGGCAATTCACAACAGGATTCCCAGATGTTGGGGATCGGGGCATCACATCACGCTATCTTCTGAACAGCATCCACAGTCATTTTTGGTGGAGTTCGTGTGCCATCACCCAGAATGGAAAAGCATGGTGTCAGAAATGGACAAGCATCTCTAATTGTGGCAATAGTGTAACTGCAACATGAAAATGGTCACAGAGGAAGACTGTTGACGTTCTTGTTTCTTACACTGAAAAACTCCAAAATGGAAAGGGGTTGTTGTCACACCTATAATTTCATATAGGGGCCTGGTGGCATATAACTGAACAAATGCCACCTTGGAGGATTTAAGACTTAAGTACCTGGAAACAAAAATTACAAAAAGATAAATCACAGCTCAGGATGATAATAATATAACTTGTATGATAAACTGATGGGAAGGGATGTTTAGTTTGCCATTTACCGAGCTAAAATTAATATAACCATTTTATTAGACAAATTTAATTCCACCCCAGGGTGCTGGGGTGGCTCAGTGGGTTAATCATCCAACTTCAGCTCAGGTCATGATCTCGCAGTTAGTGGGTTTGAGCCCAGTGTTGGGCTCTGTGCTGACAGCTCAGAGCCTGGAGCCTGCTTCAAGTTCTGTGTCTCCCTCACTCTCTGTCCCCGTCCCCTGCCCTGCTCATGCTCTTTCTCTCTCTCAAAAATAAACATTAAAAAAGTTAAATCCACACCAAAGTCCTAAGTGAAATAAAATTGGAAATAATTATTTTATCTTGTCTTAAAGTAACTCAGATGAGAACAAATAAAAAGGTATATATATTTTCAAATACTTAAAAACAATAAGTAATAGAAATAGACATTTAGTAAAATGTACTGATAATGTAACCAATCTAAAGTATCACTGAAACATAAATTCTGTTCTTCAAATTTCAGTTTAAGTGAATCACAAGACATATCATTTTACACTGTTAAAGAGATGATCCGTGCTCATTATTCCATTGGTGACCTATTTTTTATGTACAAAAATCCTTCTAATCCATGTAAGCAGATTTTTACAATAAAGGCCAAACACTGATACATAGTGGCTAATCATTTAATCCACAGATGTTTGTCTCTAAAAAGCAAGTAAAATCTAACTTTACAGTATAACTACCCAAGGTACCTTCTATTGTTTCCAAGTGTATTGAAAATCAATATTTCAAAATGAATTCTTTAATTTATATAAATGGAAAGTGGATAGAATCATGTTCTTGAGACGAGATCCACATAAATAAGAAGAGAATGATTTCTAAAGAGAACAGGAAGCACTATGTTAGAAATACTGTTTATATTTTATTATAGCCTGAGAAAACCGTATTTGAAACCACTATGGCTGACTAAACACGGGATTCTGAAACCTCTACACATGTATCAACTGAAAATACATTAAGGTGATATCTGCCAGAGGAAATGTATCTTGCTCCCTCTCCATGTGTTACATAGTATAACTTATATAGAACATAATATATCTTAAAATACCAAACTGCTAGAAAGAAGAAATTATCAGGTCATTTAAGGACAGAAGAACAGTGGCTTACCTAACCATAAGCAATAATAAATGGGCTGTAGGAACAAAGAAGGAAGCGCCAGGAAAGATGTGTGAAGGGTTTGTTGACATGAGCAGTTGTAGGAAATACTGACAGTAGTAGGTGGTTGCTGGAATTTTTGAAATTACTTAACCAAATAAACACATACTTGGTAGTGCAATTTGGAAATATTTTCCAGAGATTGTAAAAAGAAACAAACAAAACAAAAAACAAAAACCCAAAAGTAAAAAAAAAACAAAAAAAAAAAAACCCAAAAACAAAAAAACACCCAGAAAACAAAAAACAAAAACTGGTCAGAGCTTTTAGCCTTATACAGAAAAAAGACAAGCTGCACATTTTATTAAAGTAGGGGACTTCACACTTTGATAATGTTTTATATGAACGCAACTGGTAACCAAGGAGATATCCAATCCTGAGGCTATCAACACCACCTAAAATTTATTGAGTATTTATTAGGTGTTATGCATTATTCAGAGGGCTTCATCTGTGCTAATTCATTTATCCTTAACAATGTGACAAGGTAGTAATACTTTCTATTTTATAGATGAGGAAACTGATGCATACTCAAGCTTATATAACAAATAAGCTGACTACTTCAGAAAATCCTTCCAGATATAAAGAGGAGAATCCTCATGGGGGGATGAGAGGGAGGTCAGAATGGCCTTTTTAAGCCTTATTGAAGTATAATCAATAAACAAAAATTTGCACATGTTGACTATGTACATATTGGTGAGTTTGGACACATGCATACATCTGCAAAACCATCACCACAATCAAGGTTCTAAACATATCCATCCCCTCCCAGAATTACCTTGTGTTCTTTGTGTGTATTTTGTGTTAAGAACGGATTTTTAAAGAGGGAAGCCTGGGTGGCTCAGTCATTAAGCGTCCAACTTCGGCGCAGGTCGTGATCTCAGGATTCATGGGTTTGAGCCCCGTGTCTGCTCTATGCTGACAGCTCAGAGCCTGGAGCCTGCTTCAGATTCTGTGTCTCCCTCTCTCTGCACCCCCCCCCCCGCCCCCGCTCATGCTCTGTCTTTGTCTCCCAAAAATAAGTAAATATTAAAAAATTAAACAAAAGAACTTATTTTTAAAGATAATCATGGCAAAATAAAATATAGCATGTATAATTCTTCAGTCATTATTGTTTCTATATTCTCCCTTGTTACTGAAATATTTTTTCAGGCAGTCAAGTTTCTTTTTGTTCAACACTGGGAAGCAAGCAAAGCCATCACATCTAGTTGAGTGAAGTTAATTGTTACCTGTTAGAGAATCTGCTGACTGAAGGTTAATGACTACAATAGATGATTCAGAGACCTTGAACATATTTTGACACTTTTTTTAATTGAAGTATAGTTGACACACAATGTTACATCATTCAGGGGTATAACACAGTGATTTGGCAACTTTATATGTTTTTCTGTGCCCACAAGTGTAAACTTGAACTATCAACTTCAAACATAATTTTCCTTATAAACTTCACATGATTTTTCTGAAGAGTAACTAAATTGGCCATTTGGATTACATACTGGCCTACTCTTGGGGGTTTATTTTTTTATGTACAAATTTCTTTTTTTAATTATAGTTACATTTTTTTCTCTCTAGATAGATAGATATATAGATATATTTCAAGAGTAACAAAACTAATCATTGTTTACCCTTAAATACTTTCATCATCTATCTTCTTTTTTTATTTTTATTAGTATTTTTTAATATATGAAATTTATTGTCAGATTGGTTCCCATACAACACCCAGTGCTCCTCCCAACAGGTGCCCTCCTCAATGCCCATCACCCACCCTCCCCTCCCTCCCACCCCCTATCAACCCTCAGATTGTTCTCAGTTTTTAAGAGTCTTTTATAGTTTGGCTCCCTCCCTCTCTAACTTTTTTTTCCTTCCCCTCCCCCATGGTTTTCTGTTAAGTTTCCCAGGATCCACATAAGAGTGAAAACATATGGTATCTGTCTTTCTCTGTATGACTTATTTCACTTAGCATAACACTCTCCAGTTCTATCCATGTTGCTACAAAAGGCCATATTTCATTCTTTCTCATTGCCACGTAGTACTCCATTGTGTATATAAACCACAACTTCTTTATCCATTCATTGGTTGATGGACATTTAGGTTCTTTCCATAATTTGGCTATTGTTGAAAGTGCTGCTATAAACATTGGGGTACAAGTGCCCCTATGCATCAGCATTCCTATATCCCTTGGGTAATTCCTAACAGTGCTATTGCTGGGTCATAAACATTTTTTTAAATTTTTTGAGGAACCTCCACACTGTTTTCCAGGGTGGCTGCACCAGTTTGCATTCCCACCAACAGTGCAAGAGGGTTCCCGTTTCTCCACACCCTCACCAGCATCCATAGTCTCCTGGTTTGTTCATTTTAGCCACTCTGACTGGCGTGAGGTGGTATCTCAGTGTGGTTTTGGTTTGTATTTCCCTGATGAGGAATGACGTTGAACATCTTTTCATGTGTCTGTTTGCCATCTGGATGTCTTCTTTAGAGAAATGTCTATTCATGTCTTCTGCCCATTTCTTCACTGGATTATTTGTTTTTCAGATGTGGAGTTTGGTGAGATCTTTACAGATTTTGGATACTAGCCCTTTGTCCGATATGTCATTTGCAAATATCTTTTCCCATTGCGTTGGCTGCCTTTTAGTTTTGTTGACTGTTTCCTTTGCAGAGCAGAAGTTTTTATCTTCATGAGGTCCCAATAGTTCATTTTTGCTTTTAATTCCCTTGCCTTTGGGGATGTGTCAAGTAAGAAATTGCTGTGGCTGAGGTCAGAGAGGTTTTTTTCCTGCTTTCTCCTCTAGGGTTTTGATGGTTTCCTGTCTCACATTCAGGTCCTTTATCCATTTTGAGTTCATTTCTGTGAATGGTGTAAGAAAGTGGTCTAGTTTCATTCTTCTGCATGTTTCAGCATCTATCTTCTAAGAATAAGGACATTCTCTTAAGATAACCATATATAATTATCATACTTGGGAAATTTAAATTTAATATTATTATTTAATTTGCAATCCTTCTTTACATTTGCCTAATTGTCCCCCGTCTCCCCCCTTTTTTTCCCTCTGGGATCCAGAGTCAAGGATCATCCCTTGTGTTTATGGCCATATCTCTTTTATCTCCTCTAATCTAGGTTCGTTCCCCAGCTGGGTGCATGCACGCACACATCTATGTATGCATTGTGATATTTCATGACAGCAACATTTTTGAATAGTCTAGTCCATCAAGATTTGTCAGATTTTTTCTTCATAAGATTTATTTCATGATCATGTTTAGCAGAGATTATATTGTGAGCTCAGTGCATCACTTTGGCAGGAAGATGGTATTGGATTGTCCAATTATGGGGGGTGTTAAATTTTATCATTTGGTTAGTATGGTGTCCATCAGATTTCTCTATTGTAAAGACATTTCTCCCACTGTAATTAGTAAGTAATTTGAGACTGTATGAATATATGATTCCTCAAAAGTTTATCACACACTGCTTTTAGCATCCATGTTAATTACTGCCTGAATTAATTATTGCTATGGTGGTCATAAGATGGTGATTTTCTATTTCTGTCATTCCTTTATATCTATTAGTTGGTACTATTCTATTTTTTATAATAAAAAAAGTTTTCCTCTTCTGTCCATACCCGCCTTTATTTTTCTAAATGTAAATATGGATTCATGCATTTATTTTTATTCAATGTGATATAATCCATTCTTGTCACTATTCATTTTAATCATCAAACTGTCCCGATTTCAGCCAGTGGGAACACCTTCAAGTTGGTCTCTTGTCCTTTCTGCATCCCTCCCCTTCTATGCTTCCTGGGACAAGATGTTCCAGATTTCCTTGGTGTTTTCCTGTCCCTATCCTGGAATCATCCATTTCTCTAAGAGACCTTGGCTCTATTTTGTGAGGAATGATGTTTAGTACGGCTGAATTTCTATAACCAAACCAGGTTCTATTTTATAATTATAATTTCATTCCTCAGACATTAGATTTTAGTTCCCTGTTAAATAAGGACATTTCTGTAAAAATTTAATATTGAACCTACTAGTCATTTATTATACTTTAGGGTGAAAGTATTTATTACTCCATGTACTTTATAAAGGATAGGAAGCCCAGGGAATGACAACACTGGACAATGGAGGAGTGAGAGGGAATAAAAGAAGGCTGGTGACAATTTTTTTCTTTCCCAGGCACCATCACACATGGCATAAATTCATTCTCACATAAATCCTTATTTCTGCAACTGAGGAAGTAACCTGCTCAAAGTTGCCATGTGTATGGCAGATATCCCAGAACTAACCCCCTTTTTAATTTAATCCTAGAAACCTCATCTGTACCTTCTCCTACACCATGCCATTTTGCAAGCCAAACAAGGAGGTCCATGAGCTGAGAAGACAAAGTTCAACCTCTTCAAGGGTTGGGAAAGGCAAGCTGTGAACATGCTGCCTTCCTATTTCACTTGAACTTACTCATTGTGACTTACATGTGCAGCAACCCTCACAAACGTTGTCCTTTGGTTGAAAAAATACCTTCAAGTGTTTCTACAGCTCAGACTCAGGAAGTCTGTGGGAAACAATTATATTTCATTTGCTTTCGGTGTTGATTAAAAATAACAGATAAGCAGCTCAAATT
The DNA here is from genome assembly GCF_007474595.2 of Lynx canadensis. Taxonomy (NCBI): domain Eukaryota; kingdom Metazoa; phylum Chordata; class Mammalia; order Carnivora; family Felidae; genus Lynx; species Lynx canadensis. The sequence continues at coordinate 48,372,757 of NC_044310.1, read as the reverse complement.
GAATGCTGTCTCGGTTGGATTATTCTTTACAAGTATTACCTATTGCCAGAAGTTAGTGCTAGCGGTGGGAAAGCTTGTTGCGGGCTTGTAAGGGAGAACTGAGGCAAGCTGCCTGAAAAACAACCTTGGGTACAAAGCCCAGAAAAACATGTTTTTCTCCCCCTTCTTCTTATTACCTTGGTAAGGTTCCTGAACTCTCTTGGTTCCCAGTTTCTCACTATAAATGGGGATAATAATAGTTTGCCTGCCTGAAAAAGGAATCAGGATATCTAGGGCAACATCAACAACCACATTTTAAGTGCATTCTATGAATAGGACATTTCCTTTCACATTGGAAATGTGGAGAAATATAAGGCAGAATCTCTACCCTCACTATGCTTACCTTGTAATTAGGGGTGCTGGACTTGCACATAAAAAAGTCAAATAAACCACACAGAGAATAGTTGTAACAGATCATGTGAGTGTCAAAGATGAGAGAAAGGATCAATCACCAAGGATATTATAAGCTTCTCAATTTAAAATAATAATAAAATACAACTTTCTCTTTTTTCCTACCAATGTTCTAAAGAAAAGAAAGAACATGGAGGGAAGGAACAAAAGGATCAGTGAAAAGTGAAGGGGTGAAGGGAAGGAAAAGACATAGAAGGAGCAATAAAGGTCACTGCATAGGTAAATATCTATCAGTATTTTAATTTGGAATTCCTTAGTTTTCTTATATGATTTAAAAAAACTGTAAGATAATTATAAATCTATGTTGATGGGCTCACAATGTATAAAAATATAATCTGTGACAATAACAACATAAAGGGAAGGATGGAATTGTATAGAAGAAAACTTTTATATATAATTGAAACTAACTTTTTTCTCATTCAAACTATATCTCTATAAATTAAATTGTTAATTGTAATCCTATAACTAGATGGTTAACCACTAAGAAAATCACTTAAAAATGTGTAGCAAAAATGAGAAAGGAAACAACATGGTATGATAGAAAATATATATTTAACACAAAAGAAGGCAGTTATGGAGAAAATGAGGAAAAAGAAAAGATATAAGACATGTGAAAAATATATGGCCAAATAGAAGTCCTTCTTTATCAGTAACTGCATTAAATGTAAATGGAATAAAACTCCAACCAAAAGGCAAATAATGGGAGAATGGAGTAAAAAACATGATTCAGTCACATGCTATCCACAAGAGGCTCACTTTTGATTCAAAGAAAGCTAAGGTGACAATTAAAGGATGTGAAATATACTCCATGCAAATACTCACCAAAAGACAGCTGGATTGGCTATATTAATATCAGACAAAATAGAGTTTAAGAAAAAAATGTTACAACAAACAAAGAAGGACATTACATAATGACTAAAAAACCTATCAAGAAGATATACCAATTATAAACACAAAAACCAAGTCCCAAAATATGTGAAGCAAAAATTGACAAAGAAAAAAATAGAAAGCTCAACAATAACAGTAGGGCATTTATATACTCCACTTTCAATAATGGATACAACGATGAGACAGAAGATCAACAAGGAAACAGAAGACTTGAACAACACTATAAGCCACCAAGATCTAAGAGATATATATAGAACACTCTACCCAACAGCAGAATATACATTCTTCTCACGTGCCCATGAAACATTCTCCAGAAAAGACCACACCTTAGGCCATAAAATAAATCTCAATACATTTTAAAAGACTGAAGCCATACAAAGCATTTCTTCTGACCACAATAGAACAAAATTAGAAATAAACTACTAGAAGTAGTAAACTACTAGAAGAAAACAGAGGAGAAGCTCATGAAATCTGTGTTTGGCAATGATTTCTTGCATATGATTCCAAAAGCACAAGCAACACAAGGAAAATTACAAAAGCAATTAAACTAAAAAGCTTCTGCATAGCAAAGGAGGCAGTCAATAGAGTGAGAAGGCAAACCAAGAATGAGAAAAATAGTTTAAAATGATATAGCTGATAAGGGATTAATAGCCAATACGTGTAAGGAATTCCTACAAATCAGCAGCAAAAATAAATAAATAAATAAATAAATAAATAAATAAATAAATAACTTCATTAAAAAATAGGCAAAGAACTTGAGTTGACATTTCTTTTTTTTAATTTTTTTTTTAACGTTTTACTTATTTTTGAGACAGAGAGAGACAGAGCATGAACAGGGGAGGGTCAGAGAGAGGGAGACACAGAATCTGAAACAGGCTCCAGGCTCTGAGCTGTCAGCACAGAGCCCGACGTGGGGCTTGAACTCATGGACCGCAAGATCATGACCTGAGCCGAAGTTGGCCGCTTAACCGACTGAGCCACCCAGGCGCCCCAATTGAGTTCACATTTCTATAGAGACGGTGTACCGTGGCCAACAGATTTATGAAAAGATTCTCAACATCACTAATCATCTGAGAAATGCATGTCAAAATCACAACGAGATATCACTCACATCTGTTAGGATGTCTATTATGTTAAACAAATAACAAATGTTCCTAAGAATATGGAGAAACTGGAGCCCTTGTACACTGTTGGTACATGTAAAATACAAAATGGTGCAGCCCCTGTGGAAAACATTATGGAGTTTCCTCAAAGAAATTAAGATTAGAATCACCATCTGATCTAGCAAGTATATATCCAAAGGTATTGAGATTAAGACTTCAATGAGATATATGCACTCCCACATTCATCACAGCATTATTTCAACAGCCAACATATAGAAGCAACCTAAATGTCCATCAACAGACAAATGTGGTGTATACATACAATGGAATATTATTCAGCTTTAAAAAGAAGGAAATCCCGCCATATGTGACAACATGGATAAGCCTAAAGGACATTATGCTGAGTGAATTAAGCCAGTCACAGGACATACTGCCTGATTCTACTTACATGAGGTATCTAAAATAGACTCTTAGAAACAGAGAGTAGAATGGTGGTTGCCAAGGGCTGGACAAAGGGTAAAATGGGGAGTTGCTGTTTAATGGGTACAAAGTTTCAGTTATGCAAGACCAATAAGTTCTAGAGATCTGCTGTACAACACTGTGCCTATAGTTAACGATACTGTAGTCTGCACTTAAAAATTTTTAAGAGAGTAGATTTCATGTTTAATGTTCTTACTACACATGCGTAAACACACACACAAATCCTTTTGGAAGAATAGAGACAGGGACAGAAGGAGGAAGGAAGAAAAAAAAAGAACAGGAGAGCTGGCAAATTCACAAATATGTGGAAATTAAACACATTCTTAAACAATGAATGGGTCAAAAGAGAAGTCACAGAAAATTAGAACATACTGTGAGAAGAATTAAGGAAACACAACACCAAAACTTAAGTGATTCAGTTAAACAGTGCTTGCTCAGAGGGAAATTTATGGCTCTAAATGCCTACATTTTAAGGAAAGAAAAATCTTATATCAATAATATAACCTTCCCAAGCAACTAGAAAAGAAAGAGCAAACTACACCGAAAGCAGCAGAAGGAAGAAAGCAGTAAAGATCTGAATAGAGATAAATGAAATAGAAAATAGAAAAAGTAGCGACGCCTGGGTGGCTCAGTCAGGTAAGCGTCCAACTTTGGCTCAGGTCATGATCTCATGGTTCGTGAGTTTGAGCCCCACGTCGGGCTCCGTGCGGACAGCTCAGATCCTAGAGCCTCCTTCTGATTCTGTGTCTCTCTGCCTCTCTCCCACTCACACTCGTACTCTATCTCTCTTTCAAGAATAAATAAACATTAAAAAAATCAAAAACAAAAAAGAAAATAGAAACAGAATAAATGAAATAAAAAGTTGGTTCTTTGAAAAGGTAACAAAATTACCAAACTCTACTGTTTAGCTCTACTAATTAAGGGGGGAATAAAACTCAAACTACTAAGGTAAAAAATGAAATGGGACATTGCTGTTGACTTTATAGAAATAAAATTATTATAAGAGAATACTATTAACATTTTTAAGGCGATATTTTACATCATTTTGTTAAACACACACAGCCCCTAGAGTACACACACAGCTGACACGTAATGATCTCACATAGAACTGCCATTTCAGGCCACATGCAATTATACCATGCTCTTTTACACCTGGGCCATTGCCAGCAAAGCCTGGAAGTGTATTCTTTTTTTTTTTTTCTTAGTTTTAATTTAAATTCCAGTTAGTAAACACAGTGTAATATTGGTTCCAAATGTACAATGTAGTGATTCAACACTTCCACACAAGCCTGCTGTTCACCCGACAGGTGCACTTCTAAATCCTCATCCCCCACTTCCCCTATCCCTCCATTTACCTCCCCTCTGGTAACCATCAGTCTGCTCTCTATAGTTAAGAATTTGCTTCTTGGTTTCCCCCCTCTCTCTCTTTTTCCCTTTGCTCATTTTTTGTTGTTGTTGTTTCTTAAGTTCCACATATGAGTGAAATCATATAGTATATGTCTTTCTCTAGCTGACTTATTTTGCTTAGCATAATACTCTTTAGTTCTATCCATGTCGTTGAAAATGGCAATATCTCGTTCTTTTTATGGCTGAATAATATTCCATTGTATATACAAATATATACATATATGCATATATCAATCACATCTTCTTTATCTATTCATCAATCAATGGATGTTGTTTATATATCAACAAATTGGATAACCTAGATGAAATAGACAAATTCCTCAAAACACACAGACTACACACACATCAACTATCAAAACTGACTCAAGAAGAAAAATAGAAAATCTAAATAGACCTAAAATAAGGAGATTGAATCAATAATCAAACGCCTCCAACAAAGAAAAGCTCAAGACTTGATGGCTTCACTGGTAGAGCTTACTGTTTGTTTTAAGACATAAAACCAATCCTTCTGAAAGTCTTCCAAAAAATAGAAGGAGGGAACACTTTATTCTATGAAGCCAGTATTGCCCTGATATCAAAACCAGACAAAGACATCACAAGAAAATAAAATGGTAGGGCAATATCCCTTATGAATATAGGTGCAAAAGTCCCTAACAAAATACAAGCAAACCGAATCTAACAGCATATTTAAAGGACTATATCCCATACCCATGTGGAATCTATCCCAGGAATGCAAGGATGGTCCAGCATAGGAAAAACAATCAATATATTTTACCATATTAATAGACAAAAGGGAAAAAGCCACACAATCATCACAATTGATGCAGAAAAAGCATTTGACAAAATTCAATAATCTTTCATGATAAAAATACTCAGAAAAGTAGGAATAAAGGCAACTTCTTCAACGTGATAAAGTGCATCTATGAAAATCCCACTCAGTGTGAGAGACTGAAAGCTTTCCCTAAGATCAGAAACAAGACAAGGATGTCTGCTCCTGACACTTCTATTCACCATTGTACTGGAAGTTCTAGCCAGAGCGACAAGGATGAAAAAAGAAAGAAAAGACATTCCAAATTGGAAAGGACGAGGCCAAGCTATCTCTAGTCACGGATGACATGAATATATCATATAGACAAGTTTTAAATAAAAAAAAAAATTATGTGCGAATGTTTATAGCAGCACTATTTACAATAGCCAAAATGTGGAAACAACCCAGTGTCCACCAAGAGATGAATGCATAAATAAAATGTGGCATACATATTCAATGGGATATTCATCAGGAATAAAGTACTGATTCATACTACAACATGGAGGAACCTTGAAACATTATGCTGTGCGAAGGAAGCAAGACACTAAAGGCCATAGACACGGAAGGCCGATTTGTGGCTGCAAGGTGCTGTGGGGAGAGGGGAATGGCCAATGACTGTTCAATGGGTGTAGTGATTCTTTGTGGAATGATGAAGGCCTTTTGGAATTAGAAAGTGTTAATAGTTGCAAATTATTTTACCTCAATTTAAAAAAATACAGAAGAGGAAACATTTAATACTTCTATTTTATGCCCAGACTTGGGCTGGTAATTTTCCATCTGTTTTCTCGCTGATCCAAGTGGACATTTGTCCATAAAGAGGGCATGACTTAATTGAAGGGAATTTGCAAACTGGAATTAAAATTTCAGAATTTGCTCTAATTCCACCTCCTCTATGAAGCATCCCCTTAACACTCCTAAAACAGAAAAAAAAAAAAAAAGGCTACATAGTATATAATGCTTCTCTACCCTCAACCTTCTGATATCTGAACATATTATGCTTTGGTTTTATTTTTACATTTGTTTTCTCTTACAATGTGACATGTTTATCATCTCTCTTAACTAGTCTATGAGCTCCTCAAAATCAGGACCTGTCCTTTGTTTTTACATTTCTGTGCTCAGCACATAGTACATGCTCAAGAAAGGTTTTCACTGGCCAGCTGGAATTTCATATTTGGTTCCTGTAAGCATACTGCGTTAATGGCTCCTAAAATACCCATGTCTGTTTCACTTGCCTGTGCAACACTCAGCATCTATTTCCCAGAATGAAACTAGGTCACATCTGGGACACATGAACAGTGTTAAGAAAAGTTCCCTCTGAAACACAAAACCCTTAAGTGTATATCAAGTATAATCGAGCTGATCATGCCAAAAAATTGTAAAGGATTAAAACATTGCTTCATTATTACATTTTTGGTCTTGGCTCTTCTACTTCATTTAATAAGTTTTATAGCAACAGAATGATTTACACATGTTGAAAATCAAAACAGGATGAAAATGGCAAAAAAAAAAAAAAAGCAAAGTGTTTTACTTTATGAGTCTTTTTCTTTGTGAGTTCTCCCCTACACTGTGGTTATTTTATACAAGATCTGTCTGGTTATGGAGACACCTTGTACACAAAGGATCTAAGACCTCTTTGCTCTCCTATAAAAAACATTCATCAAAAGAGAAAAATATATATAGATATATATTATATACATAGGTATATAATACACACACACACACACACACACACACACACACACACACACCAATAAAGAGGATCTGAGGAAGAGGGCCTCTCCTGATCAAGTCACATGTAGGATAGTTTATTAAGAGAAATGCGTGGGATGAGCTGACTTTGGTGGTTTCTGGGAATAATAACTGAATTTACTGGATGCCCACAAACCTTTTGTTGTGTCTGTGCTAGACCCCACGAACAATACATTTTGGGGGCACTGTTTCCTTTATTGTTTTAGTCATTCTTCAATTGACCCCCTTGTTTGTATGTGAAAAGGTGGCAAAATATTTATTTTCTGTTGACACATTTTTTTGAAAATTATGCAATGGGTTCAGTGCTAAGCACAGAGCCTACTTAGGATTCTCTCTCCCTTTCTCTGTGCCTGTCCCCCACCTGTGATTTCTCTCTCTAAAAATAAATAGATTTTTAAAAATTAAAAAAAAGAAGAGTTTCTGAGTGGTTCAGTTGGTTAAGCATCCGACTTTGACTCAGGTCATGATCTCACAGTCTGTGAGTTTGAGCCCCATGTCAGGCTCTGTGCTGACAGCTCAGAACCCGAAACCTGCTTCAGATTCTGTGTCTCCCTCTCTCTCCCTGCCCCTCTCCTGTTCACACTCTGTCTCAAAAATAAACAAACATTAAAAAAAAGAAAATTGTAAATCATTCCAAAAAGTGGTTAGGCATTTGAGAATACTAGTCATTCCATTAATGATGTTATACCCACTCGCGTCCACTATATACCCAACTATATTAAATGGCAGAGAGAAAAATCATGCACTTGCCACATCGTTTCTCTTTGAATTGCATTAAAACTGAGAACGATATTTTACATCTTAATACATGCTAGCATTTTGTTGTTGTTCAGACTAAATCAATCCTGAGTTTCTTTCTTCTGTTCACATTCCGTATTAGGGAAAGGGGGTCATCTGATGGAAAGGATCTGATTCCTGTGTCTCAAATTCTTGTGACATCTGTTTTTTTTTTAATCCTCTCTCATACCCCTTTGTTCAGATTTATCAGCATTTATTGAATATCTTTATAAACAGTGCCTGTGCTTGGCCTATAGTAGGGGCTCAAAACTGGGACTCTATTCCCTCCCTCTCTACCTTATTATAAATATTTATTTAATCAGTCAGGGGCCTGGCCAGAAACAGAATACTGTACATTCTCCTATTGGATTCTGATGAGAATTTAATAGACTATTTCTAGAAGTATGGATGCAGTTGAGGAAACCAACAAGTGATGAGAGGCGCCAGGCATCCAGAAGCTGTTACTACTCTTAGGTGAGGGGAGGCAGCAATATTTTGGGAGACTGGCATGAGCCAGTGCTATGGAAGGCTGCTGCCCATCAGAAGCTGTAGTTATAGAGGGAGCTACCATTAGGCTCTTGGCATTGCGGTGGTGGGGAGAGGTTACCTCTTGTCGACTGAACCACGCTGGAAGCCAGAGGGCAAAAAGATCCTGGATGATGCAGTTTGCAGGGTCAACTCCTGGGAAGCAGAGAAGTGAGGGGAATCGATTCAGGTGACCAAAAGAAAAATAAAGAGCATACTCACTTTAGAATTTAATTTTGAAACAATTCATGAAGCAGTGGTATCCAAATTTTACAGAAGAAGACATCGAGGTAGTCAAGTGTAAGTAATTTGCTGAAAGTCACACGACTACTAAATAGGAGTTAAATTCCTGCCTTCTGGTTCCACATCTGTTCTTTTTTTTACCAAAATGTCTGTCTTATACTTTCTCTATTGGACCTGCCTTACATTTTTGACAATGTGGAGGTTACAAACAATTGTGATTCCCATTTTTAATTTAGCTACTAGGAAGTCCAGAGTCAAATTTTAAGCCCCGTTTGCTAAGGGTTGTGGGATTTTATGGCTTGCATTTCCTAGTGGCCTTCTCTTATTATTTGATCTTACTTTCCTTTTTCCCTGATTTCTTTATCTTTTTGTATTAAATATCTTCTTCCATTTTTTTGAAGAGGTAAAAAATGAAGAAATGAGTATGTAACCACGGGCCTGTGCTAAATCAGCCTTTTCCCTAATCCAGAGCCATGACTCAGTGTATAGAGACTGCCAACCCCTCATCTCCACCCCTCACACACACAAACACCCGTGATCTTTGCTTTCGAGTTTGATTTTACCATCACAGTTTTATTCAACAAAGTGCCCCCCACAGCCACTACCAATCAGTTAGTACTGACAGGGCAACTGAAACCTATTTGCAGTGTTTACTGTAATATGACCGGTAAATTAACTGATAATACTGCAAGATATTCAATTTGGAAATGCCCTATGGAGAGAGTGGCTTCCGTGTTTAATAGCAGACATCCTAAAAGCCTTTTACTCAAGCTCACTGCATGTGATGAGAATCAGTGTAGTCTGACTGCTTTCCACACTGCAAATACCTTAGTAAAAGGCAGGATGAGCAACTATGTGAACGTATTCTCTCTCCAAATAATTAATTTTTCTTCTCCAGGCTCAAATTTGTGGCATTATTCCAAGGATATCTCAATGGTTATTAAAAAAAAGTGCTGTGCTATTTGTTTTTTTATCATCCTAGATAAAGGCCTATTTGGCCTTATTAATAGAGTTAGCTCCACTAAAGTTGTAGGGTCACAATTCCATTAACTAACATCCTGAAGCAGCATTATGCCATTCAGGAGAGAGTGGAATTCATTTAAGCAATTCAAGACTTGGATTCCATTCAAGACCATTTAGCAAAAGCTCTCAAAGGACCATTATTTAAGAAGCCATGCCCATAACATTATGATGGCATAGAGCAATATAACTGTAAAAATATTACTGATCATAGTAGTTTCTTAGAGTTCTGTAAGTATTTGTAGATATGTGTTTTCATATATATTATCTCATAACCCCCAAACAAAGCTCTAACAAATTTCTTTTTAACACATATATCCTCTCTGTGTATGTAAATGTAGAATCAAAACAAGAGTTTGAGTCTGTGGGGAAATCTATCCAAATTCACTGACTGGCATCATCAACACGTTCTTTAACCAAATTGTTCAATTTCCATGCTGTTGTGTGAAACTCAGGTGCATTGGCTTGCGAGCTTTGATCATGACGAATGACAATGCCTTTACTTAAGCTGGTAGCCTAAACATTTTCTCTTTCTCCCCCAAGTTTATGAGTTCTCCCCCAAGTCTCTCCCTCAAGTTTATGAGACTTTAACATTGACACAGATGTGGTTATTTCCGCTTCTCAGATACATTCTGTTATTTTATGTGTCTGAGAATTAAATTAATAAAGTGTTCAGGATTCTGACCCCTTCTTTTAAAAAACATTTTTTTAATGTTTATTATTTTTGAGGGAGAGAGAAAGAGAGAGAGAGAGAGAGAGAGAGAGAGAGAGAGAGAGCATGAGCGGAGGAGGGGCAGAGAGATAGGGAGACACAGAATCTGAAGCAGCCTCCAGGCTCTGAGCTGTCAGCACAGAGCCCGATGAGGGGCTCGAACTCACAAACTGCAAGATCAGGACCTGAAATGAAGTTGGACGCCTAACAGACTGAGCCACCCAGGTGCCCCAAGGATTCTGACCCCTTGTAATGAGAACCTTCCTTGATGTTGTTCTTTTCCATGCTCTTTCCACTCCTCTATTTGTTTCAAAGATGAACAATGAGCACGTTGATGATGTGTTTGCATTTTAAAGGTTGCTTTCCCACGTATCACTTCATTATATTTCTTTGTAGTCCTGTGTAGCAGATATCATGATGCACACTTTGCCAGACAAGATATTCATGTTCTAGCCTTCAGAACTAGACAAGCTCTGGTAGGGTCCACTGACCCAATGGTGTCATAGTCATTGGTGTTCATCATTTATTACTGATTCAAAAATATCTGTTGTTTGTCTCTCTGTGTACAACACAATATTGGACATTGTGCTTGGTGAATGGCAAATATTTCGTCAGTATCTGTTGACTAATTGTGTGAACTCAGCATATTACCTTAGTATCTTGCTGTCCGTGTGATAATTATGGTCTCTTGCTGCCCCAGTGAAGTTACAGCTCACATTTCTCTTGCTCTCAGAGTCCTTATTGCCACTTATGCTTCTGACTCAAATAAAATCCTAAAAAACAGATGATATACAAGGTCGCAAAAGTCTTTCCCTAGGACAATTTGTACTGAAACTCTGCCTGGGCCCACTGTCAGTCTAAAATAGGAAGAGCTGATCAGAGAAAACACTGGGAACTCAACAGAAAACCTGATAGAATTCACCAGTTAAATAAAAAATTAACCAATTTCTCACTTTTTCCTAGAAATAATAGAATCATAAATTATATCCTGTTTGCAATTCCAGAGTTTCAATTACACGGTTAATATTCAGCATATAATAATCCATGACAAATTTACAATAAACTTATTTCTTTAAATGACCAAAACATAAATGTAAGAGATTTAATAGACAAAATGCCATATCTCCATTATAATATTCTGAAGTTGTTATATTGATATTAAGAACTATTACACATATTTTTAACCCTATGCAACTTTGGTCGTTATCATCATCATCCTCGTCGACATCATCATCATCATCATCATCATCTTCTGCTCAAACATCTGTACATTTTTGGCATGGACATTGGGCCTGGCACTTAGTGTGTGTCCAGTGCTTTAGAGATGAATGCATATTCATATACTATGACTGAGAATTCACAAGAACTTTATGGTACACAAAGAAAACAGTTTTCCAGCCATTATTCCATTTGAACCACATAACAACCTGATGAACGAAGTATAGGAATGATTACCAACTCTGTGTTAAACATGGGGAGTGGGGATTGATTGATTTGTCTAAGTTCAGTCACAATTATTATGTGGTATGTGTAGAGGTGCCATCATACCCAAGTCTTGAGACCAACTACCAGCGCTCTCCTGGCTTGACTTTCAAACGTAAATTTATGTATGGGGGAAGAGGTGAGAATTCCGTAACATGTTAAATGGTGCTCAGTACAGTTTTGAAATATCAAAATAGAATTGGTGTGATTTCTTAAACTAGAGACTCATTAATCTAAACAGACAGATACACCATTGAAACAAATTTAGGACCTGAAAATAATTGAATACATTGTCTTAGGACTAAAATTAGAGGAAACCACAGGGTGTGTGGAACAAAAACAACCATGCTATTAGTGAACTGTCAGCATCTCTTAGTCCGAAGGAGTGAATAATTATCACAAGAGAAAAGGACAAATAAAGCAGAAGTAAGCAATGGTTGTAACAGTGTTCCCCTGGGGATAATTATTTGTCTTTATTGCATTCTATAGATGATGTAGAACCTTCTATTTTCATTTTTATAGTCATATTTGATGTATGCAATTTAAAAGTTTGCTTTTTAATAAGAAAATTATTTTCTTAATGTGTTTTATACTTGGTAAACATTTAGATTTTACATAAGACACTATAAACATTTTTAAACAACTAGCGCCTCATTATTTAACAACAGACCATTGTTTATTCATCTGGCACAACAATCAATAAACATCTAATAACTTTGCAGTAATTAGAACTGTTCAGAGAAACAGAACAACCTCAGGAGTTCCATGTGATTGGAATCCTCTGGGTGAGGCTGGTAGTGGCGTGAAGGAGAAAATTCCTGCTTCAAGTAATAGGATGGGTCTCTTTATATCTTTGTTAATTCTTACAAAGTATGTAACCGTCCTTATGTCAAAGGAGGTCTTCAATTTGCTTGCAATGAAAGTACAGGTATTTATGGTAATAATAAAAAAAGCCCCACAAGAACAACCCAGCATTCTCTAAAGGTAACTAATTAGTGAAAGAGAAGGAGAGGAGAGATATTTTATTATGAATAATTTATTATGAACCCAGGAAAATATAACTGTGTAGAAAACATAGTCGTGGGCTTTTTAGCAACTAGGTAAAAAATAGAGAAACATTATCCCTCATAGGAGTGTATGTTGTAGATGAGGACTTGGTGAAATTCAAAGCCCAGAAAGCAAGGCTATGGTGTGGACCAGGTGCAAATCTTCCGGAGGATGACTGCCCCCAGAGAAAAGCTTATAGGAGGTGTGGCGCGGTTGCTAAGGAAGGTGATTCCTACCTCACATGGCCCTACATTTCTGTGGAAAAAGGATGCATCTCTCTTCTCTACTTAAAACCCTTTGATGGCAATCCATTGTATTCATGAAAAAATCGGAAACTTTTACCATGGCCTTCAAGGCCCTACATGACCCAGCTTCTGCTCATTTGCATTTTCCCTGAATTCCTCTGCTCTCACCATGATGGGTCTGTACCAATTGGTCGAATGTGTTGAGTTCTTCCTACTCAGTGCTTCTTCAGATGCTGCTCCTTCTACTGGAAGTACTCTCTTCTCACCCTTCCACCTGGCTAATTTCTATTCATTTAATAGATTTTAAGTATTCCTTCTGCAGAGAAGACCACACTGGCCTCCACCTCACTCCATTTGTGCTAAATCACACCGACAACTCTTTTACATGGTATCTGGCATTTTTCATTGTTTCTGGCACTAGAAACAACCTATTTGTACTTTTATTTCCTTAAAGTATACACATGGGTTAGTATACACCCATACATATATTTTCTAGCTCTTTCCACTGAAGGCCTAGAAGTACATCTAGCTCCAGATCTTGGTTTCTAATACCTTTCTCCAATTAATGGAGCCAGGGCTCCTTGGAGAAATGGTTGATTCTAGGGCTGGGGCAGAGAAAATGCAAGATGAGTCTGGAGCATCTTGCAGTGACAGGAAGCAAGGAAATGCTTTAAAAAATGGTGATTCATGAAAAAGACACAGTGGTCAACCTGCAAGAACTCCCAAAGACCAAAGCTGGGATGGTTTGAACCAGAAAAGAAGTAATGACTATTGGATTATAACTTAAAGAATAAAATCAACATCCATGAATTCATACTGATATAAAGGACCGAGTAAATAATCAGAGGAGGAACAAATGTTTCTTACAGGACAATTACAGAAAAGAAATGCACCTCTAGGAGGTAGAACTGTATTCCTCTCCCCTTGAATGTGGGCTAGATTTAGTCACTCACTTCTAACTAACAGAGTATGAAAACACAAATATAGGAACTTTACAGTCAAGAAATCTGACATGCAGTCCCTCAACTAAGAGATTAAGGTTAGTATCACCAGTGATAAATCACATTTATAGCATGCATCCTTGACATGATGTGATGAAAAAGACGCTCCACCCTTTAACCCATCCAAAAAATCTATAACACCAGCCTATTAGGAGAAAATACCAGACAAACCCATGCCAAGGGACTTCCTACAAAATACCTGACCATGAATTTTCAAAGGTGTCAAGGTCATGTAAAACATGACCTGAGAAACTGTCACAGACTGCAAGAGACCAGATGCGATCATGATATTGTCTATTACAACACAGTTAATAGTATTGCACCAATGTGGATTGCTTAGTAGTGATAAATATGTTATGGTTGTGTAAGATATTAGCACTAGGGGACAAAGAGGGAAATTTCTGTATTGTCTACAACTCTCCTGCAAACTAAAATTATTTCAAAACTGTTTCAAAAAAGGTATTTTAAAAACATCTGCTCTGTTAGCAGGAGTCTCCTGTCATGATCACCACTGTATGCCCATTTCGAGAACAGGGGCGTGTGCTGGATAAAACTTTGGGTTCTGGGGCCTGGCTGCATGTTTGATTCCTGGCTCTAACACTGGTGGGCCTTGCTGTCAGCAAGTTTTGTAAGCATTCCATGTCTCAGCCTTCTCATCTAAAAAAGAATGCAAAGTGGTTGGAGGATTGGAGGCCTTAATATGTGTAAAACATGGGGGCGCCTGGGTGGCTCAGTCGGTTGGGTGTCCGACTTCGGCTCAGGTCACGATCTCGCGGTTGATGAGTTCGAACCCCGCGTCGGGCTCTGTGCTGATGGCTCAGAGCCTGGAGCCTGCCTCAGATTCTGTGTCTCCCTCTCTCTCTGCCCCTCCCCCGCTCATGCTCTGTCTCTCTCTGCCTCAAAAATAAGTAAACATTAAAAAATGTAATATGTGTAAAAGATGTACAGCAGTGCAAGTTATCACTGACGTAATTCCCATTTAATGTATCAACACTGACTGAGAGAATGAATGATGGGAGGTTTTCCTTTTTGTTTTTGTTTGGCTAAGAGTGAGTCACAGTTCCCTCGACATCAGAAAGAGTTTGGAGAAGAGGTTCAGGGGATGGAGTAGGATGAATGGAATGGGGCTCCGTGAGGCACCATAGATGGTTGGCATCAGGATGGCAAGAAGTGTAAGGCTAAGCTGTGGGGAGTGAAGCATGGAGCAAAGTTGACACGGAAGTGTGTCTGACTGGCCAACAAAGAGGAGCAGTTAGACTCTCTGGGCACACCGCCCTTCCTTAAGTTCTCCACTCTTCCCCGCTCTGCTGCGTGTTTGCAGGGGTCTGACCCGTGCATGCTGCACTTCTCAGCCTCCTACTTCAGCTGGTTTCAGCTGAATGTGACCAAGGGGACACACTGGTGGGAGACTGGAGAGTAAGGGAGAGGCCAGAGGTTTTCTCTCCTTCCCTCTCAGTCTTGGGCAGCAATTCTAGCAGCAGCCACATCTCTTCTACAAACAGTCCTGCCACGGTCTCAGCTTTTGGCCAAGGGCCAGTAACACCACCTTTTCTTCTGTCCCTCTGGTCTAGCTGTAGTCCCTACAGCTTCCTTCTGTAATTATTCTCTGGGTTGCCTCACTGTCTTCTAGTTGGCTCTCAGTTCCTCTATTACCTACGTAACTTACCCCCGGTTTTGAAATCCCTCTTAGGAACGCTCAGGTGGCTTCCATGTTCTGGTTAGATTCTGACAGAAACAAAAGGCATGATGCAACTCCCCGTTTTCCAGACCGACTGGAACCCTGGAGAAGGTTTTCCAGGGCTACCACAGACAGATACTGGTTGTGTCCCTAAGCATCAATTACATAGTCAGTGTGCTGTGAACTTGCCTGGGCTTCAGGATATTTTGAAGTTTAGAAGGAGGTACTGGTGACAGCCTGTTTAGGATTACCCACACACCACGGCCTTCTGGGCAGTCCCACACAGAACTAACAAATTTGATGGAGGGGGTGGGGGGGTTTCAGAATCCCAGACACAACAACAGATCCAGTGACAGGTCCATCACGGGTTATGTGGGCTGAAGAGCCTCCCCTGCTCAGAAGTATGCCAGGGAATTGGAGCCAAACCAGGGGTATCCATACAATTCTAAGTTCTGTAAAATCTGGCTTATTCAGGCTGGGTCTCTATACAAAACAAAATGCTACTATCACCAGCATTTTGTCTCTGGTATTCATTTCAGCCACCCTCCACTTGAGTCCCTTGCTCTCAGTCCTCCTTATTTGGACCTTCATCTCTCCCATCTATTCCTCACCTAGCTCTCGGGGATAAGACATGGGTTGGCCAGCTATCCTACCCTGAACCTTGGTGTCTCTCCCAGGACATCATTCTGGCATTGTCTTCCAGCTTCTCATACATCCACCACTTTGATGAAGGACTCTCCTTCTACAACCCCATTTAGGACCTCACCATGGTCTTCCTTTTACTTTATTTTATCCTTGAAAATAGGAAACCAAATGAAAGACAGGATGGGAGAGCTGGTGATGAGGCTGGCAGCCATAGTCAGGCTTGAGTAAAGGAAAGAGGGACAGAAGCAAACAGTTGGCTCAGAGGCTGTCAGGTGTAATTGGACTCTGAGAGGGGCGCCTGGGTGACTCAGGTGGTTAAGCATCCGACTTTGGCTTGATCTCACCATTTGTGAGTTCAAGCCCCACATCGGGCTCTCTGCTGTTAGCATGGAGCCTGCTTCAGATCCCGTCTCACTTTCTCTATGCCCCTCCCCTGCTTGCTCTCTTTCTCTCTCTCAAAAATAAAATAAATACTTAAAAAAATTAAAACAAACAAACAAACAAACCTAGACTCTTAGAGTGGAAGACGTGAACATGTATGGGAAATCCAAGAGATTTCTTTTAAAGGAGGAGAGGAATAGTAAAAACGTTCAATTATAAAGACACACTACAGCTTATAGTGTAAACCCCAATCAGATGGTTAATAAACATCCTCGCCTGTCTAAGGGACAGCAGCAGTGACAAGTTTTTCTAGGGTGAGGGAGCTTTAGCTTCTCTACAACTTCCACCAGCTTTCCCCCTTAATTCTTTGATCTGAACATGTGACATTTTCTCATTCTTATGGAGAAGGCTCTGCAAAAATAGGTTTAGGACAAGCCTGCTAGGCTCTCCTTTCCACCATATTGAGCCCCCTATGAAATCCCTATATAGAAATTCTAGATTCCCTATTGAAAGTAATAGTTTATGTCTATCAAATATTGACTACTGTACTTAAAATGTATACTTTACTTTTATTTTTTAAATGTTGGTTTATTTCTTTTGACAGAGAACGTGAACGAGTGAGAGCAGAGGAGGGGCAGGAGAAAGGGAGAGAGAATCCCAAGCAGGCTTCTCCACAGTGTCAGCACAAAGTCCCTTGTGGGGCTCAAACCCACGAACTGTGAGATCATGACTTGAGCTGAAATCAAGAGTCAGACACTTAACTGACTGAGCCACCCAGGTGCCCCTAAAATGTATACTTGATTTTAAAACATGACCATGAGGTACCATGTATTTAAAATGCTATCATTTAATGATTCTGAAGAACCAGTAATCTTATGCTATATTCCCAAATAAGTCACAATCATAAATGCCTTCTTCCATAACCTATAAAAATAAATCTAGCAGTATTCACTTCCTCACAGGTGGCTATTTGATGAAGAATAATGAACATCTTTATCACCACAGGCTGATACTGAGCAGTTATCTGCAGAGTCTAGACAGCAGATCATTTTTAGCTAAGAGTCAGAAAGAAAATGTATCTGAAGTGTGATGTTATGAAAAATGGGTTTTGCATTCATGCAGACCTGGTCTGAATCTTGGCCTCACTATTTACTAGCTCTGTGACCATGGGTCATTTATTTAACTTTGTGCTTCAGCGTATTTATCTGTAAAAAGACAGATAATAGTATGTCTCTTGCAGTGTTTTTTTAGAGGGCTAAGTAAGTGATACTGTCGGATATGCTATGTCTGGCATTTAGTGGCTGGTTACTGTTGGTGATGGTGTTTTTAAGTATATTTCCCGAAGGATATTCTCTCTTATTCCAGCCCCCTTCCGGAGACAGCATGAGGTTGGATCCATAGTTAGACTGCAATGGTTCTTAACACCAGCTACACTTTAGAATTGCTTCAGGAGTTTTTCAAACATAACAATGATAGGCCATGTCACAGAGCAATTCACTCAAAGTCTCTGGAGGTGGAGTCCAAGCTCACTAGGGAATTCTAATACGCATCAGGGAGTGAAAAATCACTAGAACAGAGGAACCGTGGATCTGAATTTGCATGATGTGATGGTTAATTTATGTGTCAACTTAACAGGGCCATGGGATGCCCAGATAATTTGGTTAAACATTATTTCCTGGTGTGTCTGAGCGGGTGTTTTTGGATGAGAATGGATCTGTAGACTGAGAAAAGCAGATTGCCCTCTCAATGTGGGTGGGCATCATCTAATCTCTTAAGGGCCTGAATAGAACAAAAAAAGGCAGAGGCAGAATTTGATCCCTGCTGGACTGAGTGAGCTGGAGCATTGCTTTCTCTTGCTCTCCCCCTGGGCTCTCTTGGTCCTCCATCTAGAATATATCATGAAATTTCCTGAGTCTCCAGCTGGCAGAGAGCAGATTGTGGGACTTCTCAGCCTCCATAATTATGTAAGCCAATTCCTTACAATACATATCTTTATATATACATATACATTTATGTATGCATGTCTATATACATGTATATGTATATATACGAATATATCTTTGTCTACATCTATATATACTATTGGCTCTGCTTCTCTAGAGAACCCTAATGAAGGTAACATTCTTACGATCCTGTGTACTCTACAAATGTGAGAAGACTATCCATTCTTCTTCCTCTTTGCTGAGAAACATGGACTTCTGTTTCCCTAAAACCAGTAATTAAAGTTTGGTATCACCCTAGATTCAGGTCCAGGGTGGAAGGATTTGGCCGAATATATTTGCATAAATATAATCCTAGGTACCGTATGTTGCAGTTATCTAGAGGGAAGTATAAATTAAGTCATGTTTATATTTAGGGACCACTCATGGATGTTCATATTTTTGATATATGTATGTTAATCCATTGCAATCATTAACTCTTTTCATGCAAAAATTGTCCTATCTTTGGCCAGTGGAAAACACTTCATGTTGACTCTAGTGTTGTCTTAATATGACCTGATAGCACTTAGCCAATGTCAGCTACTATTATTACTACTTATTCTTATTGGTAGATGGACTGTCATATTCTTGAAAATGAAGGTTGTGATGAAAGTATAGTCTGAGAACTAATGATTTTTAAAACACCGAGTTAAGTTTTTATATAAATGCAAAAGGGTTGTGGGGAGAGGAAAATAATAAGGCAAGGTTTGAAAGGGGAACACATTGTTATCTCATGCTACATTTATAGGCATAAAGGATTTTTTTAACCACTTCCTTACCAACTCAATCACCTTTAAGACAAAGTCAACATTGTATTTATTTCCTGTAGATTTTATAACCTCCCAGAAGTTTCCTGGTAAGCCCCTGTATTAAAAAGAACAGGTGATATCAAGGCCAAATGCATGTTCCTGACATAAATAGCAGGAAGTCTATGAAGTGTTTGTTGTAAGAAGAGTAGGACTGAAGCATATGCTTGAATATCTATAAGCACAATATGTTCTGCGGCACCATATAACACCTGTGTGGAACAGCCAAGCCATATGTTTCTGAAATCATACTTTAAAAATTACTACGTAGATGTCAAAAAGGAAAATGCACATTTGCACAAAAGATAAACATGTGTTTGCTATTAGCATAACTCTTTATGGTTTCCTGAAATCTTTTCTAATTGTAACAAGTTTTTATCTTGTAGCATATGCCAAAATGTCTTTTAAAATCATTAAAGTATAACCACCTAAAATCTTAGAAGCATATTGTCAAAAGGGTGATATTAAAATTTCTATACAACGTTGGGATTTAACCAGCAATACCTTTAATCCAACTCATGGAATTTAGTATTAAAAACTCCATGTGTCACAAAACAGCCAATGTTAGATCTATTATCCTCTGATATTTGCTTAGTCTCAAGGGGAGAACGTTTGACTCTTTTTGGCTGAAGACTTAAACATAATGTTAAGGTGGTCGGTGCTGTCCGTGTGCCTATGTGGTTTGGGGTTAGAGTGAGCAGGGAGGGGATGTAAGAAGGATGAAGGAGATGTTTCCAGCCTGCTATATGTGGGTAGGGAGTTTTCTACGTGCAGTATATAATAGAGGGGAGGAAGACTTAAAAGTTGGAATAAATGGAAATACTAGCTTTGAAAAAATCAGAAAGAAATGCAGGATCATTAGTAGTTGACATTTGCTATCCCAATGGTTTGATCTATGGTGCTTTTAGACCCACAATTTTTTTTTTAATGTTTGTTTATTTTTGAAACAGAGAGAGAGAGAGAGAGAGACAGAAAATGAGTGGGGGAGGGGAAGAAAGAGAGGGAGCCACAGAATCTGAAGCAGGCTCTAGGCTCTGAGCTGTCAGCACAGAGCCCAATGCGGGGCTTGAACCCACAAACCGTGAGATGATGACCTGAGCCGAAGTCAGACACCTAACCGACTGAGCCACTCAGGCGTTCCTAGAGCCACAATTTAATTTAACTGAAAGGATAATTTAACTGAAAGACTTCTTAAAATGTGTTTCTAAATTGAAGTCTTCTTTGAGCCTATTTTTAATGACTAGCATAGACATTGATAATTAGTAACATTCATTTGGAAGACATTATTTGATAAAGCAGTGAATATAGTAAATTGACATAGTAAAGTAGTGAATAGCGTTTTGTTTCTATAATTAGGTAAAACAACCAAATTTCATTTAGTAGCCATTAATTTGCTGAATAAACCTCCTAGTCACAGTTAACATGAAAGAAAACATTCATACAATTCTGGTCAAAACATTATGAACTCTTGGTTAATTAGGGTCCAAATTACTGGGGTGGTTCTATATGAGTACAATGAGATGCTCTGTACAAGACTTTGATGGAATAAGTCTGGGATATATGCTTCACAACTTTAACTTTGTCTCTCTCTTGGAGATTCACAGGGTACATAGCATATCAAGAGACTATTCTAAGATATTGTGTAATAACAAAGCCTGTTTAACTCACTGTGTCCCAAACTTAGTTGACCATGGCTCTTTTCTCCCAAGGAAAACCTGTTATGACAGAACCTGATTTCACTGGAATAGCAGCAGGCCCAGTCTCGGTGCATCATGAGGTCTCCAGGCCAGTCTTGGCAGTCCCTAATGGCAGCAATGCACAATCTGGCTAGTGAGACCTAAGGGGAAAAAAGATGGCATACAGAGAAGGTCTTATTATGCCTTGGATGCTGTTACCTGAAAAATAGATGCCTCTAAAGGTTGCAGCATCTTGCAATCAGAAAGTCACGCACTTTAGGTCAAGGCTAGGGGAAGAGAAGGAAAAAGCACTTGGATCTTTGATGCAGTGATTGAATCTGCAAGTTGACTTGATGACGGCCAGTCTCTATATTTCTTATAAAGGAAATAAACATCATGTAAGCTGCTATTGGGAAATCCCGGCTTGGAGTAAGGTAAGAGGGTGTCCTGCTGATTTCCTGGGAGATTGATCATTCAGGGCATGCTTGAAAAGGAAGCATGATGGGTTGGTTGTTCAGAGCACAGACCAAGGGGATTAATTGAGCAATAAGTCTTTCCCTACGCAAGACTGAGCCTGCTGTTCTGATCATGGCAAAGTCAGCCTCATATGGGTCAGTGTGGCTCAAACAGTACGGAGTGTATCAGTAAGGATAGATTATGCTGAGGTAAGAAACCAACCTTAAAATCTCAGTGTTTTCCACAACAAAAGTTTATGCCTCACTCAAGCTACATGTTCATTGTTGGCTAGTTGGGTACCAGTCATCCTCACTCTGGACCCCAGGCTGAGAGAGAATCCCCATCTGGAAAACTGCGAGTTGTACTGTAGCAGAAAAGAAAGCTCTGGGGATTTGTGCAATGATGACAAGAAAACTTGGTCCAGGAATAACACCCACCATTTCTCACAGCTCATTGAACACAACTGGTTATAAGGGGGCCAGGAATAGGAAACAGAACACCGTTAATTGCTATTACTCACATCAGAATGGTTGGCATAGCAATAGAAGTGTCTAGTCAGAAAGTATACCTGAGTACCTTAGATCCTTTCTGGGAAGTTTGTCTGGGCAAAAGTAAGGCCTAGGTTGGTGGCTAGAGAATTACAGGGAACTGGATTTGGCATTTGCTTAATGTTAGATAACGTATCTGGACTCTATCCAAGCAGCCTAAAATTCAAGGCAGGACACTAGCCCGAAGAGGAAAACTGGAGGGCCAATGAGACACTCAGCCTTGGTTTCTATTTGCTAAGTGCAGGGAGATAAGCTTTCCATATGGCTTAACTTGGAGACAGGATTTTCTGGAGCCAAGTGGGATGGGAAAGATGATTTTAGGTCAGGGAAGCAGGAAGGAGAATTTAACCAACCTATGGTTGAAGGAAAGCCAACGAGAGTTTCAGAAGTCAAATTTGAAGGAAGTAGTGAGGGCAGAAAAGAGAGAATAAGTAAACAAGGCCTGAGCACAGGAGGATTACAGGTGGAATGAAATGTAATGTGAGGCACGGTCTTTGACAAATGGTTTAGGAATAACGTAGTGAACCATGTGAGAAGAGTCAACACTTATCTTGCTTTGTGACGAGCAAAAGATAATTGCACAATTTCAAGGGATTGTGCCAGATTAGACAAACATGTATTTATACTTTAGGGGAGAAGCCTATGATTTGGTGAGGCTCCAGGTGCCCAGTTAGCCAATGGCAAAAAGATGAATTCCAGACCCACGGGCCACGGGAGGTAGGGCTGGTCTGAACTGGATATATATGGCCTGCCTCAGCATGGGTTTCCTCAAAGATGGAGCAGAGCTGAATCTTCAGGCAGAAGACTTTTAGTACCTATGGCTTTGCAGATTCCAGAAAGGCAAGGCTGGACAGATGTCAGCTTTCATCATTTCTAGATGAGCCTTTCCAGACAGACCTATGTTACTGGCATCCTTGGACCTCTTGTCAGGCCTATCAACTCTGGTGCTCATTGGCCACCTGGTTCAAAATTTCTGTGAAATCTCTTTGGATGACTGTCCCCTCTCTTGAACCTGATGCTCAATGGGAAGCCCCATTGTGCGTCCACAGGGACTATTCCAGATCTCCTGACATAGTAAGAGCTCAATAATAGTTGGTGGTTGATGACAGAACACAGAAGATTTACCCACAGAAAACGAACATTAAGTTGTTCAACTTGACCGGAAGCAATGCTTCTGGAAACTTGATAATATAAAAATGGATTGGATGAGGAGAAAAATTCATACTTGTTGCACTTCTATTTTACATCAGGCACGGTGCCAGGCACTTCGAAACATCATCCCGTTTATTCCTCACATCAGCCATGAGGCAGATTTTCTTTTCTCCCACTTTCTAGGATACGACACAGAGACTCGGAGGTTAACTGGCTTGCGTGAGTTCACATACCATGTCAATTAGTAAGTAGTGAAGCAGTGATCTGAAGAAGAACTCGGTGACTCCAGGGCTCAAGGCCTTCTCACTTTACCACTGTGCTTGCCAACAGAAATAACACAGTACGTTCATCAACCAATGAGCATCAGAAGGGGCCTCCTAGATATTTATACATCTGCTAAAGAAGGGAACCATGGAGGAGAGAGCAATTAGCAAACTAATGAATCATCCTCTGTTGCACAAATAAGCTAATTGAATTTATTTAGGGAGAGGCAGTGGAGTGGTACCGCCTCCGTGTTTCAGCTACACAATCTTAGGCCAGTTGCTTATACTCTTGGAGCCATGGTTTTTGTGTCTTGTAGAGTGGGATTGTACTCCCTCTCAGGCCTCCC
Source organism: Lynx canadensis (assembly GCF_007474595.2). Classification (NCBI taxonomy): domain Eukaryota; kingdom Metazoa; phylum Chordata; class Mammalia; order Carnivora; family Felidae; genus Lynx; species Lynx canadensis. The sequence continues at coordinate 48,348,889 of NC_044310.1, read as the reverse complement.
TCACCCAATTTATTATGAGGAGTAGCTGGGATGATGTATGTGCAATCAAGATGAAAACCGTCAAGAAATATTCAAAGGGAAGGCATCACTATTGGCTTTGCCTAAGTATCAGATATTAATCAATGAAACATTTTCCCTTTCAAATGTGTTAAAATTGTACAGCAGGGAGCCAGGCTCACCCCCGATTTTAATAAGAAAACACTTCTAATGAAGGCTTCAGGCATGAATTAAGTAAATAAAAATTAGGTTCATAGAAACACTTAATATGTAAGTTTAAGAGATTTGCTGTGCAGAATGGAAACTGACCATAAGATTCAGGGGGTTGTTAATGATAGAGAAACCTGAATTTATTAGCAGTGGGCTTGGTTTTCATTTAAGTGACTTTCGTTTAATAATTTCATATAATTGTCAAGTATTCAGAGGTACTGGGCAAAGCATCCTTTTTAAAAATGTACTTTTTCTTTCTAACTCCCTCTAGAAACTGGAAAAGGAAAAAAAAAGCTTTTTATATTTGACTCTCTCCTATTACTGTCAATAGCAGTTAAGTGCATTTATGGAGACACAAGGCAGCACAAAGATTCCTCTGTGATTCATCAGAAGGCCCATCTTAAGTATAATTACATTACACAGCTCTGCTCAGTCATTAGTTTCTTATTTAGCGACAATGTCCTTCATTTTAAATCCTTTGATGGTAATTATTTGTAACTATGCCCTTGAATTTTGAAAGCATGTGTACTGTGGCCCCGCTGAACAATGGGCATTTCTAAACTAGGACGCAATTGGCTTCCCCTAAGGGACCCTACGGGAAATGGTCTGTAACAACGCTGAAAATTTGCAAAAGGTTTCTAAGCTTGAGCTACAATCCAAAACGAAGGTGTGCGGCTATTCGTATTGTGTGTGCGATAAAAAACTAAAAAGCAAGTCGTTAGGTATCAGGCAGGACTTTCTTAACCCTTACTGACCATGGCACATTTTAAAGTCTTCAACATTACCTAAATAAAGGCACATTCACACGTATCATAGACTGACCCCCAAGTGAGGTACTTCTGAGACATTTTTTAGTTCTACCAGTCACCTCTGTGCAGACAAACAGCTTGTGTTTATGCATTTATTCATATATCAAGCACCCACATGTGCCAGGAACTGTTTAGGTGCAGAGAACAAGGTCCTAAGAGGGTTGGTGCCCAAAGAGGAGCTCACAGGCCAGTGCAGGGGGACACATAAGCCCCAATAACTTGGTTATCCTCAGGTGTGTGAGAAAGGGCAGCTCATGTTAATGTTTCAGCTTCTTACCTTCACCTGATGATTCAGTGGGAGTTTCCAGGATGTCCTTTTTTTCTTTTCCTTTTTATTTTCTTTTTTCTTTTCTTTTCTTCTCTTTTCTTTTTTCTTTTTCTTTCTTTCTTTTTTTTCTTCCCTTCCCTTCTTCCCTTCCCTTCCCTTTCCTTTTCTTTTCTTTCTTATTTTTACTGCTCCCTTTGGAACTTATACCCCTGTATCCCTCTTGTTCCCAGTGCAACTGGCAACCACATCAACTATGCTCTGAATATAAAGGCCAATGCCCCGTCTGGGTCTCCCTAAGAGAGGGCATCCCTCCCATATGCCTCATGTGGACCAGCAAACACTGGCGTCGCATCTGAGGGTTATGGCAACCCTGCATGTTGCCATTCTTGTCTTTTATTCCCCACTTCCCTTTCCCTGCTTTTGTTCTCTCGGGCTCCTTTGAAAGCCCCATTTATGTTTTTCACATATGGCAAGTATTTGGGGTCAAAACTAAAAACCTATAATGTGTTCCTCAGCAAAATGATTCGTTAAGCAAGGCTGGCTTCAACTTGAAAGAAAAGGTTTCGGTAGGCAACAAAACAAAACAAAAATCCCACAAACCATTCTGGCCATGCTGTAATTCTTCTTCATGAAAGCAAAATGTACTTATACTTTACATGTGTGCATTAAATAAAGCCTCCTTTCCCGGTGCAAGAAGGTGAGTATTGGAGCCATTAAAATTTTTGTTTTCAAGCTACATATGGTTATAGAAATCCACACACACAGACATTTACATTTTCCTAAAACACTGGCTTTATAGTAGGAACCAGAATTTTCTTAGGAATTAACCCTCTGGTCAGGTGGCCCAAAGAGAACACTGTAGAAACAATATTTGCGGAGTGCCTGTTACTGCCAGGTTCTGTGCTAGGAACTTTACACATAGTTTTCTGATTCCTTACCACTAACCCTAAAAGGTAGGTAGCAGGATTATCGTATTGACCCATGGGGAGAACTGAGGCCTAGGGGTTAAGAATCTTGCCCAAGATCTTTCAGCTTTTCTATCAAGCTGTCCCTCACTGTTGAGATGCCAGTGGATTCCTAGGGTTCCCATGATCCTTGCCTCATCCGTGTGTGTTTTCCTTTTTCTATAAAGCATGGGGAACCCCGGGTCATGTATGAGTGGGAGAGCAGTTGTTTGAGAGCATGGGACACTCACAGCATGAGCACTGTCACTAAAGAGAAGGTTCTGGGGCAGAATTCCTCTACAGCTATGATAAGGGGGTGACCCCCGAAGCTCTCCATCCGGACGGATCTGAATTTGAATGCCAGCTCTATCACCTGGGGGACTCTGGACAAGCTGCTCATCCTTTCTGAGCCTTACTTTCTCAGCTGGAATGTGAGGTTAGTGCTGTCTGCCTCTCAGCACTGTAGTTAAGGACTAGAGAGAACATAGAGGAAAATTCTTCATTCCCCTTCCTCCGTGTTCCTACCCTGCACAGCACTTCTGCTTTGCCAGAGCAGGCCCAGGCCTGCCCTTGTTTCTGAGTCAGTGCTGATCCGATTTACCAGTTTAAGCCTGTCCGGATGTGGTCCTGACATCATGCCTGGATCCTACTGTACCCGATTTTTCCTCTGATGTGCTGAGCCCAACTCCCCAATCCTTCTCATCTCTGGCCCAAGTGCTGGCTGGGGTCTAGCGAGCTGAATGAGCTGGACTTGCTCCTGCTGCTTGACTGGACACACATACCCACCTTCAATCTGGACCATGTCCAAGATGTCAATATCCTTTGGATAGCATTGAATGCCACTGTAGAGCTGGCCTTCACAAGTGGGTAGGGTCATCCTACTCAGCAATTTTTATAATATTCTGAGCAATTTCTAGGTACCAGGCCCTGCAAAAAATAGGCATGGTCCAGGCAGTTAACCTAAGTGCTTTACATATATCATCTCATTTAATCCTTATGTAATCCTGTAAAGTAGGTACTATGAATATCTGCATTTTGAAAATAAGGAAACTGAAGCTTAGGAAGGTTAAGGGTCTTTCTCCAGTGACACAGCTAATAAGAGGGAAAGCCAGGCCCAGAATCCCGAGCCAGGGCTCAAAGCCATTATACCATGTTCCTTTCCATCCTACCTGTCAACCCTCTGCTGCTTCTTCCTTTTCCGGGTGTTTGATGCACTCCACGGCAGCAGGTGCCCCCTCCCCCCTTTTTTAATGTTTATTTTTGAGAGAGAGAAAGACAGAGTGTGAGTGGGTGAGGGGCACAGAAAGGGAGGCACAGAATCCAGAGCAGGCTTCAGGCTCCGAGCTGCCAGCACAGAGCCCGAGGCGGGGCTCAAACCCATGAAGTGCAAGATCGTGACCAGAGTGAAGTCAGGCACTTAACCGACTGAGCCGCCCAGCTGCTCCAGCAGGGGCCCTTTTTATTGCAGTACCTCTTACACTGTAGTCACTTGTCTCTATCTCTCATTAAATGGGGAGATCTGGGCCATACTTTATTTACCCCTGTGCTCGAGTGCTTTGCACAGTACCTGGCACAGAGTAAGAACTTCAAGATGTTTGTTGACGGACTGGAAGTCCTAACCTCAGCAATCAGGCAACAAAAAGAAATAAAAGGCAAGGAAGAATCATTGGCAAAGGAAGATCATTGGCAAGGAAGAAATCAAACTTTCACTCTTCGCAGACGACATGATATTCTATGTGGAAAACCTGAAAGACTCCACAAAAAAACTGCGAGGATTGATATGTGAATTCAGAAAAGTCGCAGGATATAAAATCAATGTCTACAAATCAGTTGCATTTCTATATACCAATAATGAAGCAGCAGAAAGAGAAATCAAGGAATAGATCCCATTTACAATTGCACCAAAAATCATAAAATAACTAGGAATAAACCTAATCAGAGGTGAAAGATCTATATGCTGAAAACTAAGAAAGCTTATGAAAGAAACTGAAAAAGACATAAAGAAATGGAAAAACATTCCCTGTTCATGGACAGGAAGAACAAATATTGTTAAAATGTTGATAGTCCCCAAAGAAATCTACACATTCAATGCAATCCCTTTCAAAATACCAGCAGCATTCTTCGCAGAGCTAGAACAAACAATTCTAAAACGTGTATGGAACCAGAAAAGACCCTGTACAGTCAAGGAAATGTTAAAGAAGGAAAGCAAAGTGGGAGGCATCACAATTCTGGACTTCAAGCCATATTACAAAGCTGTAATCATTAAGACAGTATGATACTGGCACAAAAACAAACACATAGATCAATGAAAAGAATAGAGAACCCAGAAATGCACCCACAAATGTATGGCCAACTAATCTTTGGCAAAGCAGGAAAAAAATATCTAGTGGAAAAAAAGACAGTCTCTTTAGCAAAATGGTGTTGGGAAAACTGGACAGAGACATGCAGAAGAATGAACCTGGACCACTTTCTTACACCATACACAAAAATAAACTCAAAATGGATGAAAGACCTAAATGTTGAACAGGAAACCATCATAATCCTAGAGGAGAAAGTAGGCAACAACCTCTTTAACCGCAGCCACAGGAACTTCTTACTAGACATGTCTCGGAAGGCAAGGAAAACAAAAGCAAAAACAAACTACTGGGACCTCATCAAGATAAAAGCATCTGCACAGTGAAGGGAACAATCAACAAAATTAAAAGGCCACTGATGGAATGGAGAAGATACTTGCAAATGGCATATCAGATAAAGAGTTAGTATCCAAAGTCTAGAAAGAACTTACCAAACTCAATAGCCAAAAAACAAATAACCCAGTGAAGAAATGGGTAGAAGGCATGAATAGCCACTTTGCCAAAGAAGACACCCAGATGGCTCACAGACAGAAAATGCTCAACATCACTCATCATCAGGGAAATACAAATCAAACCATGTGACATCCCCTCACACCTGTCAGAAGGGCTAAAATGAACAACTCAGGAAACAGCAGATGTTGGCGAGGATGTGGAGAAAGGGGAATTCTTTTGCCTTGCTGGTGGGAATGCAAACTGGTGCAGCCACTCTGGAAAACAGTATGGAGGTTCCTCAAAAAAATTAAAAATAGAGCTACCCTATGACCCAGAAATTGCACTACTAGGTATTTATCCAAAAGATACAAATATGCTAATTCAAAGGGGCACATGTCCCTGTAAACAATCTTTAGAGCAGCACTGTCAACAATAGCCAAATTGTGGAAAGAGCCCAATATCCATCGACTGACGGAATGGATAAAGATGTGGTATATATATATATACAATGGAGTATTACTTAGTGATCAAATCCTGCCATTTGCAACAACATGGGTGGAACTAGAATGTATTATGCTAAAAGAAATGAGTCAGTCAGACAAAGACAGATATCATATGATTTCACTCATATATGGAATTTAAGAAACACAACAGATGAACATAAGGGAAGGGAAGGAAAAACAAGATAAAAACAGAGAGGGAGGCAAACCATAAGAGACTCTTAAATACAGAGAACAAACTGAGGGTTGCTGGAAGGGAGGTGGGTGGGTGGATGAGCTAAAATGGATGATGGGTATTAAGGAGGGCACTTGTTGGGATGAGCACTGGGTGTTACATGAAAGTGATGAATCACTAAATTCTACTCCTGAAACCATTATTACACTGCGTGTCAACTAACTTGGATTTAAATTAAAAAAAATAAAATGATGTTTATGGACTGACCTGTAGTGACTTTTCTTCCCTACCTGCTGAAGTCTACGTGTCCTCTATCCAAACTCATCTGAATTATGGCGGCTCTAGAGCCAACATTAGTGGTTACTCTTGGGTCTGGAATGTTGTGTGTGAGTGTGTATATGTACAAATGTGTATGTCTATGTGTGTTTATGCATGTGTTATGGTATCAACCTTCTTTTTTTTTTTTCTTCAAATACTTGTCTCCATCGAAAGCTTTTATAGTCTTTATGTTTTTTTTTAGTTTCCTTTAATCTGGAAACTTTACACAGCCTTTCTTTGTCTTTATGACACAGGCATTTTTGAAGAATATAGCCCATTAAAAAATAGAATGCTGCCCATTTTGGGTTTGTCTGATGTTTTTTTTATGATTAGATTCAGGCTATGCATTCCCAGCCAGACTGATGCTGTGACCTCAGGCTAGCACATCTAGAGGCACGTGATGTCCATCTACCCATATGAAGCTAATTTTCATCCCCCAATCAAGATGCTGTCCCATTTCTTCCCTGTATAGTTAATGTTGTTTCTCCTCTTGTAAGTACTAAACAATCTGGGAGGAGACATTTTAAGACCACGCATACATCCTGCCACTTGATAAAATTCCCTCCTGGATCCACTGATGATTCCTACCAGTACCTATTTTTAACATGGTAATTGCAAGATGAGGATTCTGTCATTAAATGCAGTATCTGACTCTAGATTGGATCCTACACAGGAGGGGCGGGGGGATGCCATAAAGGACACTGAGTTGTTGACAAAACAGGAATATGAGTGAAAATTAAATAAAAGTGCTATATAAAAAGTCTAAGGAAATTCACTCTCAAATGACTCAAAAATTCACGTGTGTGTATGTACATATACATGTATATATATGTGTGTGGAAAGAACGTACAATTGGTAAAGCCAATGGGGTGAATATTAGAGGTAAAAGATGCATGGGTGTTCCTTGCATAATTCCTATTCTTGCAACTTTTCTGTAAGTTTGAAATTATTTCCAAATAAGACGTTAATAAAAGGCTTTCAGCCACCCTATAAAATAAACATTAGCCGTCATACCTAAAGCAATGCAAGTCTTTCATTTGATGGCTGACAGTGACTCAACCAGTGCAAGCTGTCCCTGGGCTGAATGGGCTCCAAGGTCTCGTCCCATGGGAGACCCTATAACCTTATGGAAAACTTCTGTCTTTATGGTAGTGTCTGCAGAAACTGCTAACTACATCATGGTGGTATTTTGGGATGGAAGACTCTAGTTCTGGTTGCACACGTCTCGGTTGCCTTTATTAAGAGACGATACAGAAATGATAGAGTGATACCTAAAGGGTCTCGAATATAAGATAAGACAGAAATCCCTGATGTAGTGACGCAGAACCTTCTGGCACTGGCACCTGCACGCTCTGCTCAGTCTCCTTTCATGATTGCTGCATATTCCTTCTGGTGTTCAACCAGCTTCAGGAATACTTGGTATTTCTTGTCATAGTATCTGTGGGAGAAAAATGAATATGCTGAATGATCTCAGACACAACCGCGATGCAGCTTCCCCTTATATTCAGAAGAACAGGAATATATCCCTTATGGTCATGCAGACGTCTCCCATTTTGTGAATGCTTCTAGCATCCTGAGCAATGGATCAGCATGATTCATCGCTATTATCCTTAACCTACGTGGGGTGTTATTATTCTCATTGTAGAAGGGAAGACATTTGCTCAGAGAGGCGTATCTAAAGTAGGACAGCTAAAGACTGGCGAGGCTGGAATGCAGACTGAGGTCTGTCTGACTTCACAGCCTCCACTATAACATACTAAGAGGCTTAGGCTCAACATAGGCCCCTTCTCACTCCCAGCTTTCATAAATATTTCATTTATGACTAGCCCCAGGTTTGATGACTGGTTTAAAAACCACAGCCCGAAAAGAGAAGAGACTGAACATTTTCATCACCCTTTGTGGATTCCACACCTACATTTCCTTTGCAGACTGCTTTATCTGGGAGTACAATCCTGTGAAAATGTCACTAAGGCCTTCCCTCTAGTTGTGCCCTGCCGTCCAGGCATCCCCGGGTGGATCTTGCCCTCCCATCCTCCTCTCCATCTGGGTCCTGGTAGACTTGTTATCCCTGGACCTGTTAGAATGTGGTGTTGGCCACAAGGCAGCCTGATTTTGAAAGGGATAATAGCAGCTAAGACAAATTATACTTGAACACTTGTAACTTTGTCTTTACTCCTCTTGGTTGGGAGGGGCTGACATGAGGTGGGGTTGACATGGGATTGAGGAAGCCAACTTCCTTCCAGAGGACTTCTTTCCTGAGAACTCCTTCCAAAAGAGTTCTTTCCAGAACATTCCAGAATCTACCAAGCCATGTGTGACCCTGGGTAAGTTCCTTAATCAATTTGTATCTAAATTTCTTTATCTGTAAATGGGAATAATTATAGAATCTACCTCAATAGAGCCGTTAGGTGAATTAAATGAGGCAATGAATGAAAAACACTGAGAATAGTGTCCGGATCTTAGGGTTATCAGTGCCAATTATGGTTACTACATTAAAAAAAATTAATATTCCAACATTATCAACACTCTTGCACTAAGTAGATTCTACTAAAACCCATTCTATGAGCCTCGAAATTTATTAATCATAGAATGATTTTGGGGACAGAAGTTTTCTCCTTCTAACAATACTCTATGACAATTTACCATTAAATACTTCTTATATTATATGAGATGGATATCTCCATTCTGGAATATCAAACCTGTTCGAAGGGGGTTTGGGTCAATAACCTTCTCATATACTTCAAGATTTTCAATTTTTATTTTTTATTTTGTTTTTTAAATATTTATTTTTGAGAGAGAGTCTGAGCAGGGGAGGGGCAGAGAGAGAGAGAGGGGGACAGAGGATCCCACGTGGGCTCTGCACCGACAGCAGAGAGCCCAACGTGGGGTTCAAACTCATGAACCATGAGATCATTACCTGAGCCAAAGTTGGACACTTAACCAACTGAACCACCCAGGTGCCCTGAAGATTTTCAATTTTAATCCTGACAACTTTGCAGCAACTTTGTTCATTGGTCCTATTCTTTGCCCAGTGGAAGAAGTATTGGCTTCACAGGCAGAGAAGTCTGGGTGACTTTGGGCAACTTTAAAAAAAACTTTTCTTTTTGTTATTTTAGAGAGAGAGAAAAAGAGCATGAGCGGGGAGAGGGGCAGAGAGAGAGAAAGAGAGAATCTTAAGCAAGCTCCATGCTCAGTGCAGAGCCTGATGTAGGGCTTGATCCCACGAACCTGGGATCATGACCTGAGCCAAAATTAAGAGTCAGACACTCAGCCAACCAAGCCACCCAGGTGCCCCTGGACAACTTCTTTAAATGGTGTCTCCGTTTCCCTGCCGTAAGAGGGATGATAACCGTACCTCCGTCACAGATTGACTGAATTTTAGTCATGAAATATTCTGTGAGCTGTCAAGTGTTCACAAGTAGGGATTAATGTTGTTCTTATATCCTTCCATTATCCTGGAACACCAAAAGATGGATAGACTACATTTTTCCTTTTTTTTACACATGGGAAGCTGAGGTCCAAGGCACATTTTCCCCCTGTGCTTTTTCCTTTTCTCAAAAAATGTTTTATTGTAAAATACACATAACATGAAATTTAGCCATTTTTAAGTATACACCGCAGTGGCATTAAATACACTCACACTGCTGTGCAACCATCACCATTCCATCCACAGCTCTGTCTTCAGCTTGCAAAACTAAAACTCTGTGCCCATGAAACACCAACTCCTCCCTCTTCCTGCAGCCCATGGCAACCACCATTCCACTTTCTCTATGAATTTGACTCTATGTACTTCATATAAGTGGAACCCTATAATATTTGTCCTTTTGTGACTGGCTTTTTTCACTTAGCATCATGCCCTCAAGGTTCATCCATGTTGTGACCCTGGGTAAGTTGTTTAATCCATTTGTGTCTAAATTTCTTTATCTGTAAATGGGACTGACACATGTTGTGGCATGTGTCAAAATGTCCTTCCTTTTTAGGGCTGAATAATATTCCACTGTATGTATGTACTTTTCTTTAGCCATTCACCCGCCACTGGCTACATGGGTTGCTTCCGCATTTTAGCCACTGTGAACAATGCTGCTATGAGCATGTGAGTAGAAATTTCTGTTTGAGATGCTGATTTCAGTCCTTTTGGGTACATACCCAGAAGCAGAATTTCTGGATCATATGGTGATTCTATTTTTAGCTTTTGAGGAACCACCACAGTGGCTGCATCATGTCATGCTTCTCCCAATGGTGTACAAGGGATCCAATTTCTCCGTATCCTTGTTGACACTTGTTATTTTCTCTTTTTTCATGGTAATCATCCTAATGGGTGTAAGGTGGTATCTCACTGTAGGTTTTGATTTGCATTTCCCTAATTATTAGCAATGTTGAACATCTCCTCATGTGCTTGTTGGCCATTTGTATGTAATCTTTAGAGGGATATCTACTCACGATTGGTGCCCACTTTTGATTTGGGTTGTTATTGTTGTTGTTTAGTCTTTTTTTTTTAATTTTTTTTAACGTTCATTCATTTTTTTGAGAGACAGAGACACAGCGTGAATGGGGGAGGGGCAGAGAGGAGACACAGACTGTGAAGCAGGCTCCAGGTTCTGAGCTGTCAGCACAGAGCCCAAGGCGGGGCTTGAACCCACGAACTGCGAGATCATGACCTGAACTGAAGTCGGACGCTTAACCGACTGAGCCACCCAGGCGCCCCTATTGTTGTTGAGTCTTAAGAGTACTCTGTACATTCTATGTATTAATCCTTTATTAGATATATGATACACAAATATTTTCTCCTATTTTGCAGATTTCCTTTTTACTCTGTTGATCCTTCTCTTTGAAGCACGGCTTTTTTTTCCCCAGGGCACTTTTAAGTGACTACGTTTACAGATAAATTTGGTCTGGGTAGAAGGATGAGATTGAGGATCTTTCTGAAAAAAGCATATTGAACCAGAGTCACTAGATTATGCTCTCTGTGGTCCTAAATTTTAAAATCAGCTGAATTTCCTCTCTTCTTATTCTCCCCACACTCAGTCAGTGGCTTCTGTGGGGCACAGACCTAAGTAAACGTCTCGTACAGATAGTAATGTGACTTGAAGTACTGAGGAGATGCTGAAGTCTTTCATAAGGAAGTGTTAGCTTTCGACTTGCAAACCTTGGGCTGCCTGTAGATGGTGCTAGAGCACCACATGTGCTGCCTCCCCAGAGGAGGGCTCCCAGCTGACAAGCTAAGGATGCTTTTCAAAAGAACATGTGGATTTACTGAAAGAACTTAAAAATAGACTTCCCTCAAATGTCTTGGGAGGGTCAGAGCAGAGATGAAGAACAAGAATCTTTCTACAAAAGGAGGAAGCTGCTAGCCGATGACTTCCAAGGCCAGTGGGGACTCAGACCTCTCAATGTTCCTGACTTGAGCTCCCCCATGTAAAATGGCCTGCCTCTCTGACTCCAGAATTCAGGGAGGGCTTTATATTCGGAGGGTTAACAATCCAACTCCATGTGGAAACCTGCTTTAAGAAAATTAAAAGGAACTGGATTGCTTTTTCCATGGACATTTCCAACTTTGTTAAATACTGATCATGCTTCTTCGGTGGGATCGGCACCTTTGCCTGTTACAGAGGTGGGATTTGCTTTTATGCTTAACTTCAAATACATCCCTAAAATTATAAAAGCCACTTGGACAACTGTCCTTCCATTTTCATTGTTTTATTTTTTTGAGAAAGATCTTACTTTTTAAGTAATCTGTACACCCAACATGGGGCTCAAACTCATGACCCCAAGATCAAGACTCGCATGTTCTCAAACTGAGCCAGCCAGGCACCCCTATCCTTCCATTTTTAAACTCAGTGCCAATGACTTAATATAGGTGTTTTTCATCTGTCACCCAGATGGAAAAGACTTCCGTGTGGACTCTCTGCTTTTACCCTTGGGTCCTCTAATTCACTCTCTGACAGGGATCTTTCTAAAATCTGCGTCTGGCTAGGTCCTACTGCTGCCTGAAGTTCAGTATCCCCAGTCTGCCCATAGGATGAGGTTTCCATCACGGCCTCAAAGCTCCTTATGAGATGACCCCCTCCACATCCCCCTCTCACCTATTGTACTTCCTGCCACTCTTCATCTCACACTTTGTATTTCAGAATTCTACGTTGTTTATGGTTATCTAAATATAGCAAGCTGTTCCCACCTTTATAACTTTGCACATGTTATTCCCTCTACTGAGAATGTCCTTTCCTGTCTTGGTCTGTGAGACCATTTCTTTCAAGCATTAAAGACAGTGTAGACTTTGTCTCCTCTCAAAAGCTTTCTCTCACCCCTACAGGGTCACATTCCTTTCTTCCTTGGATTACTTTGTCACCTGGTAATACTTCTATTGTAGAACCTCTCCTTTCGTTCTGAAATGATCTATGTGCATACAGAAGATTATGTCTTATTCCCCTCTAAACCCTGGCCACAGGCAAATTAGCATAATGTGCTGCCTACAGCAAGAGCTCAGTAAAGTAGTATTTTGTGAATTGGGGTTAAAATACTGACCAAGGTCATGTTGTAGTCCCCAATGCCAAGAGATGCAAAGGGTGGAAGGACAGACAGATGCTACTGTGTCCTTTAATGGAAGATGTAAGAGATCCCCCATTTTAGAACAAAAGACCAGACTTGCAGCTAATGACATAGGGAAAAGATTAGTGGTCTGAGAGTTCAGAAGTCTGTATTTGACCCACTGGTCTGGCCCTACCTTGCTCTGTGACTTTAGGTAACAAAGTAACTTCACCTCTTTGGGACTCAGTTGTGTCAACTATTAAATGAAAGAACTGGATTAGAAGCCCCCAAGGTTTATTCTAGCTCTCCAGTTACTTATCCTTGTATGTCCTCATTCCTCAGTATTGTGCATATAAAAAATACAAACTTACCTTTTATCCTCAAGTCTGGGAAACACGACTTTCCCAACTTTGCTCATTCTAGACATTGCCTCCTGTCAAATGGAAAAAAAAGAGCTGAGTTGGCAAGCTAAAATCAAAGTGATTTGTCATGTGCAAGAACATTCTAATTAGATACCACTCCCCCTTAGGATATTCAGTTGGTCCATTTTTTTTTTCCAACTTCTCTTTGGTGGTGAGAATAAAACCCAATGAACATGAAAAGTTAAATCTATGACCAAACAGACTGGGCTTAATAAATGACTGAGTACTGAAGGCTTCTGGGCATAACCAACCCCAAAAGGCAAAGCACCTTTAAGACCACCTGCAGAGAGCAGGAAATTATTTTCCCTTCTCATTACCTGGAGAGGAGGGCTTAAGAAGGCAATATAATTAGCGACTAAGTACACTGTTTACTTAAACTCAAGATAACAATAACTGAATGGAACCCACTTTGCACCTGCTCTTCAGGATAACATGTTTAAGACTTCTTCAGTTCAGGGACGCCTGGGTGGCTCAGTAGGTTAACCGTCTGACTCTTGATTTTAGCTCAGGTCATGCTCTCACGGTTCATGGGTTCGAGCCCCATGTTGGGCTCCACACTGGCAGTATGAAGCATTCTCTCTCTCTGCCTCTCCCCTGCTCTTTCTCTCTCTCTCAAAATAAATAAATGACTAAAAAAAAACAAAAAAAAGACCTCTTCAGTTCATTGTCAGCTCTTTTTTCCAGCACTCTTTAACACTGTGAGCACAGATGTGAGGCCTGTGGGCTGAGTCTAATTTACTTGAACTCTGGAATATGACTTCAGGACATTCTTGTCTTTACAATGGGGCAAACTGGGCAGACGGTGAATTGCAGTGGGTAGGTGGACGTGGCTGATATGTGCAGCATCAAGATCAACCACGGCTTGTGTGGGCTCCATTATAGGAATGAGAGGGTTAGGTTTCCTTGGGCAGTCTCCCAACGCTGGTAAGGTGATGGAAAAGTTAGGGGGAATGGAATGAACCCAAACTCTGGAGTCCAACAGACTCGACCAGGGAGACAGCAGGCAATGGCATGACACATCTCCTCAAACAGGCCTGCCTTAGGAACAGTTATGGAACTCTTATTGTTGAGGATATAGTGATTCTGGGGTAACGTACGTACAACTGCTTATTCCACATATCTATTAATTACTCACTATGTACCAGGCATTGTGCTAGATTTGCACGTGACATACCCTGTGTCCTGGGGAAACTTACATAGTAGCAGGGGAAGAAATAATTTATATATTATTTCTATGCATTTATTTACATTTATATAAATTATTGTATTATATATTTTATTTACCACTGATTCGTTTCTGGTATGCCATGTACTTACCGCTTTATGTACACCTTATCTTCCCTCCCACTCCTTGCCCTAACCAGAATGCAAGCCACATGAGGCCAGGAGCTCTGTCTACTTACTGCTTACTCAGCACCTAGAATATTCATAAAATAAACCAAGCCCCTTCTATGTACCAAGCGCAGCATTCAACATGCACAGGAAACAGATACGAAGATCGCATGGGCCTTTTCATTAAGGAGCTCACCAGAGAATGGAAGAGACATTCACTGCGATCAAAATAGAGTGTGATAAACACTTTGCTAGAAGTAGATAAACTTCTTCTCTGTAGTTATTTGAGGGTTAGGAAAGTTGATACTTTTTCATCTGCTAATCACTTACATATATGTCTTCTACCCTGGCTAGGATGCTCTACCAACTCTTCCCCAAGGATGACATGAACATTCTGAGAGTTATCTGGTTATCTAGATAAATCCTCAATGGATTTAAAAGGGCTGACTAGGAAATAAGAGATGCTGAGGTCAGCAAGCACAGTGATGACAAAAGAAAATGGCAGTCATAAGAAAGGGGGAGATTTTCTAAATTACGAAAAATTACTGAAAAGGAAACCATGATTAGAAGAACTTAAAAAGGACAATCTGGGGCCATTTTGTGGAGGGACAAACATTTAAACACATTTTAGTGAGACTGCTGCCATTCCACTCCACAAGGATATTTTAAGAGCTCCGCTCACTCCGTATTTTCCTTCATAGACTAAGTTCTGGTTCCTTTAAAGTAAGCCCCATATCTTGTGAAGATGGCCTCAGCAATCTCCATTGCCAACTCTCTTGTTCTGTCCTCACTTCTTCTTTCAGAGTAGTGCTCTGCAGTCCTTCCAGAGTGGATTCTGCCTCCTCTTGCTCTTTGGAATCCTGAAAATGCCCTCAGGAAATACTCCTCTTGGTTGACCTCAAGCCTTGGACTTGAGAGGACATTCCAGAACTGCCTTCATGGGTGGGACCCAGGAAATTTGTATTATAAAGGGTGCTCCATAAATGTCCTTTCCTTTCCCAGGGAAACAGTTGTGTGGACAAATGGTACACACCAGGGCTTTCTTCCCTTCTTCACATTACCTTTGCCTGTTTTTAAAATAAAATTAGTGAGGGGGGCGCCTGGGTGACTCAGTCGGTTAAGCATCCGGCTCCTGATTTTGGCTTAGGTCACAGTTTGTGAGATCAAGCCCCGCGTGGGCTCTGGGCCGACAGTGCAGAACTTGCTTGGGATTCTCTCTCTCCCTCTGTCTCTGTCCCTCTCCTGCTTGCGCACATGCACTCTCTCTCTCTCTCTCTTAAAACAAATAAACTTCAAAAATAAAATAAAATAAATTAATTATTGAGAAACAAACACCAGCACTAGAGATTTTAAAGGTTTAAAAAGAGGGGTTTCTTTAATAAGTATAGATTTCAACATTAAACTTAGCTCAGGTATTGACTCCACTGAGGAGGTTTTTTCTGACTCATCCCTGTGGCCTACCTCCCACCTAGACTGAATTATTTGCTCCCACAGCAACTTGTGCTACCATCTATCATAGCATTTATGATATGGCACCACAATTTTTTGTTAGCACACCAGCCTCCCTGACTAGACTCTGAGCTCCTTAAGACAGGAACTGTTACAATTATTCCCACCGCCAGACTCAGCATCTGGTGTATCGTGCACTCAGGGAATGTCTATGGGATGAATGAACTTAAGGGTCATACACGTGACAGAATGCTCAAATGGAAGTTTTGGCTGAGATCTAAAGTTGACAGATATAAGATACCAAAGTGAGCTGGAAACAGACCACCCTGAAGAATTGGTGGGAAAAAGAAAAAAAAAAAAAAGGTGGTTGAGGACCCATTAATCAACTCTTAGAACTTTCATCCACACGGAAGGGCAGAAAGAGAGATTTTTTTAGGACTGAACCTAATCGTTGGATTATTGTGTATGAGGCCTACTTCCAGGGGAGGGGTGAGAGGAGCCCCCCCCCTTCAGAAGTCAAGAGAGCAGGGCTTCAATGAGAACAACAGGGAACCTGATATGTGTCCCCGAGGTTGTGGGACACAGGGGACTGAGTGAGATGCCCGTCTGGAAGAGGAGGGCTGGTGGGCGGCATCAGTGTAGAAGTGAAGGAGCCAGCACTGGAATCAGCCAGCACTTCCAGAGTCTGTCAGACTCCAAAAGGCATGGCTGGTTCCCATGAACCCTAGGTGGCCCATGTGTGAGAAAGCGGTCATGGATTGTTTCATATACTGTCCAATGAGGCAGAGGGGGTCTGCATAAAGAAGCTTCAGATGACCCTACTGGATGTCTAAGGAATGAAGAGTAAACAGTCTATTTGAAGAGTAGCATTAACAAGGACAAGATACTATACATGAGACGTTTCCAAAAGTGGGGGATCGCCAAAAAATCTCTACAATGGGAGTGCCTGGGTGGCTCAGTCTATTAGGCGTCCAACTTAGGCTCAGGACATGATCTCATGGGTTGTGAGTTCAAGCCCCCAATCTGTGCTGACAGCACAGAGCCAGCTTTGGATCCTCTGTCCTCCCCTTTCTCTGCCCTTCCCCCACTCGAGCTCTCTCAAAAACAAACATTAAAAAAAATTGAAAAAAAAAAATCTCTGATGGAGCCTAGCTACAAACACCTAGTAGGCTAAGGGAGCTGATCACATGAGAACTTTCTACACCCCTGACTTCTCTTCCCTTCCACCCTCTAACTAGGAACAAGAGGAAAAACAAATACGCGGGAGAGGGAATGAGGAAGAGAGAACACTGATCACAGTTATGTCCTGTCATGTGCAGCAGACCCTTGCTGGGGAGTGGGGAGATGTCTTATCTTGGGATAAAAACTCATGTAATGATTATTATATATTCCTTGATATTCTAATTTCTGAATCTGGGCTATGTCTCACAACTTAAGGAGACCATAAAACTTGTATTACCCAAGGCTGGCTGTGTACTTATCGAAGAAAGCAACGGAACTACCAGGGCAGGGAAAAAACTAGCCTCACTGCACAAGTGTTAGGGGGCAGTGGGAGTAAAAAAGATCGTCGTTTCTCATTTCTGTCTCAAGAATCACGTTTGCCTAAACACGAGTTAGATACGCACAATAAACAGTGGGTGAAAATATATTAGAACATTAACAGGTTCATGAGCATGGGTGGTAATTTTTTTTCTCTTTTCTAATTTTTCTACAGTGACATCTGTGGATTTGATCATTTAAGGATAAAAAAATACTGCATTCTAAAAAAAAAAAAAAAAAAAAAAGTTATGCTTACATAGGCACTCAAAACGACTCGTGCTCCTCTCCCCTGTCTCCTGGGAGGCAGGCCTCATTACGGGTATTGGACCCAATATGGAGAATGCCCAGAGAATCACTGCTGTCATCAGAAACAGCACTGCTGGCTTTTCTAATTTCTCCAAATAACTAACATTAAGCCAAAACCTCAAGAACCCACTGGCTGCAGATCTGGAAATTACCACAGCATAACAATATGAATTTATTATGGGAATGCTGACACGTGCTAAATATAGTCACCCCCCCCCCACAATATATTTCTGTTCAAAAGGGTTTGTTTGAAGTTGGCCTCAAAATTCATACTTCTTGTCGGCAGGCAGGAGCTGGACAATCTTAATTTGCAGCACGCTACCCTCTTTGTTTGAGAGTCTAGACAGCACAATGAATGCAGTGACTTTTCTCTTTCCTTTTTGCCCACACAATGAAAGCCTTTTAAAAACAAAATATTTTGTAAAAGCACATTTTAATCACTTCTTTTCTTTCTCTCTATAAGGCAGCGCTATAAATAAACCATGAAAGTTCACATTGGATCGTCACTTCTGAAAGCAAGTGGAGGCTTTCTGTAGGAAAAAATGGGGGCCCTGTACCATGGTCATGAAAGACCGCATTCATGGGGTTTGACCCTTCCCTGCCGTGTCAAGGCCGAGATACCAGTCCACACACACTGCTCACCACTTCTCCGGCTGCAGCACTGGCAATCACCAGGACTGTGTGGGCACAGGACACACCCAGTTCTCATGTGTTATGGCCTGGCTTGGGAGCTAGCAAAGGGCTTTAGGCTACCCTGGGGTGAGTTATCCAGGGAAATTAGGCTGGAAAGAATGGGGCTTTTCAGCACTCACGAAGATGGGCATTCAGTGAGTGGCAGACACACTGATATCAGCCATCGGAGGAATGCAGGAACTGGTACCTTCTCCCCTAGCCAGGGGAGGGAAAACAATGGCTTTAAGAATTTGGGAAGGCTGTCAGATAATCCAGGCCTAGGTACCAAAGGGCACTGCAAGCCTGGCAGTGTCCAGAGTCACGGTCCACAGGGAAGAATAATCAGGATCTAGCCTGGTGAGGGTTCTACTGCACACTCCCGGAAGGCAAGAACCGCAGCACTGCAGGGGTCAAGCCTAGCACGGTCCTAGTACTCACAGGGGCTTGGTTAATGTTTGCAGAGTCGCTGAATGAAAGGGTGAGGGCTTGCATCACAGGGGCAATGTCAAATCAGGTAAGCCAGTGTTTCTAAAATGGTACACCTGCACTCCAAGGAGTGCACGAAATGATTCATCAGGATTCCAGGAGAACACATTAGAAGTGCCCTTTATACGATTTCTGGTCTAAAGAAATTAGTGGAGCTTTACCAGCATTTAACATGCAGATTGTCAGCAGGGTGGTGAGTTGGTCCACACATCGGAGAGACACGAATCATGTAAGATGTGTGAGGTTTCTTAAAAGAAATACGGGATCTCTACAATACCTAGGGGATGACAGCAGGGTGCTGGCCCGGGGTTCCCAGCATCCAAGGACTTGCTCCGTGTCGTCATTTACATGTTCCAGGTTAGTGGCTTTACACGTATTGCCTGGTTTTATTTACACCAACCTTTGCAAAATGGGCAGGTGGCTGAAAAACATTCAGTCAATGAATTAAAGGTAATGGTGAGAATTCAGATCCAAGGGAATAAGAAAATGGTGATACTTTTATTTGGTAGTAGCCTCTTCATGTTAGAATCTAAAAGCAATGAAGACCTGGTCAGGTAAGACAAGACTTGGGAGGAAATCAAAATTATCTAGATATAGATATGCAGGCACATATAAAATCATCCAGAAATCATCAAAACACTAAAAATCATTAGAAACTCACCTGGCCATAGATATAAAATATACCTTTAGGTATCGCTGCATAGTGTTAGTATGAAAGTGTCATGATAGGCAAGTATTAAAAATATTTTATTTCAGCTATATTTCATCTGCTTTACAGTATACATAATCTACAAGCATAGTAGAACACACCTATGCCTCTGCATCAGTAAATTTCCATGTGTTAAGAATCCAAGCTCAAATTTTTTTTTAACTGATCCAAAAAGTGTGGCACCCATTGATTTAGCAGACAACTCCCATTGCCTTATTACTGGTTCAAGCCAACATTTCCCAGGTGCTTACTCTATGCTGCCCACTGTGCTACTAGCTTTATGTAAGGGACGTTTTTAATCCTTAACACGACTTTATGCCATAGATATTGTCATCTATGCCCACTTTATGCATCAAAGAAGTGAGCAAAGTGTAAGAAATCTGCCCAAGGTCGTAAAGCCAATATGTAGCTGAGCCAGAATTCAAGCCCCCAGCTCTGACTCTGGACCTTTGCTTAGCCTCACACTCAGACTCAATGCTCCTGTCTTCCCTGTAATGCAAAAAGCCTAGTCTGCGAGTCCCCTAGGCTTGAGCTCAAATCCCATTTCTGCTGCTTATTAATTGTGTGAGCTCCCTGGCTGAAAATGAGTAAGTGTGTGTGTGTGTGTGTGTGTGTGTGTGTGCGCGCACGCACGCATGATATGCCAATACAGTACACCATACCTTTTTCCAGAGATGCTGACACATAGCTCTCTGAAATACATGAATCTGCCTTCTTGACGAACTCTGAGTCATTTTACTGGAAAACAAGTTCACATGGTAATGTGTGGGCTGAGGCACATGACCCCTCCATAGAAAAACAGAAAGTATAGCAATGTGATTTTGTTCCTCCAGCAAACATGAAGAAATGGCTAGTTGTTCTTTTATTTATTTTGTTTTGTTTTTCTTTTTTCATACAGTCATCTTTTGACCTGCACCTGGTATTCTGTGTAACCTCCATGCATTGATGACAACAAAGTCAATTGAGAAGCAAGGAGGGATGAGAGAAAGGAAAGAGTGGGAGAAGACGTAATTATTAATCATGATGTGAAGATTTGCACTTCATTTATAATTTTAAGTTCTACCTATCTATATGTCAATACATCCACCTACCTATCTACTCACCACATGGGGTGGTGATTACTTGGGCATATATAGTTTTCAAAATTCATCAAACTGTGTGCTTAAGATCTGTGCATTTCACTTTACGTATACTATCTACCAAAGCAAAAACTGTAAAAGGTAAAAGAAACAACACTGTACGTGTATATGTGTATTCTTGGAATATTTATATTTAATTTCCAATTATATAATGCCTACCATAAAGAAATAAGCAAATGCAAATGCCCAGCTCTGAAATCTCGACTCCAAATAGACCTTAATTCAGCCTCCTGATCATAAAGGAGGGGGTGTTCTGCAGGAAATGGAGACGCTCATGTAAAGATTTTGGGTTTTTTGAGGTAGGCTTGGGATTGCATCTGGGCTCTGCCAACTCACTAGACGTTTGAACTAAGCCTCAGTTTTCCCATTTGTAAAGTGGGAATAACAATACTTCCTTGCAGCACGACTGAAAATTCCAGCACCCCACTCTCTGGCCACCATATCCTAACTAGTCTCCTGACTTCCACTTTGGTGCCCTAAAAGCAGCAGGATTTGTATACTGATTTACAGTATACAGAGTGATTTATCAGAGAGGGAAGTGATTTATCAGAGAGGGAAAAGGTAGTGCAGGGATTAAAATGATCGACTGACGATAGCAGACTGCCAGAGTTTGAAGTTGGGCTTTACTACTGACTGGCTAGATTGTCCCAGACAAATGATTTAACTTCTGTACGTCTGTTTCCTCTTCTGACAGTGGGGATGGGAATAATATGCCTCTCATCGGACTGCTGTGAGGATCACATGAGGTATTTCAGGCAAAGCACTTAGAATACTACCAGCACACAGTGAATAAACGCTCCACGAATTTTACATATTTATTATCCTACTTGCATGCAAACTCCATGTGGCCAGGGATTTTTATCTGATTCATTTACTGTACTAAGAACTGTGCCTGGCCAGAATAGGTAATCCATAAGTGTTTGCTGAATGAATCATTGAATGAGGTAAGTTAGATTTTGTCTCCTGGGGCTGTTGTCACACACAGTATTTCCGACACCAAATGTGTAGGTTTTTTTCTTCACACCAATCAATTTTCTACCTCTCCGGGCACCAACTGGGTGTCTTAGAATTCAATTTGATTCTGACACTACACGGGGGTAGCATTAGACTCTGAGGCTTAAGGGCTCAGTCCCCCACGACTACCTCCGACTCTGGATGCCAGTCACAGGACTCTCCTGTACTTCTGATAGACTATAAACTGGAGGTTCCCATGACCAGCTATCCCCCTCTCGGACGGATAATTTGCTAGAATGGCTCACAAAAAACCATTCACTACTATTACTGGTTTATGATAAAGGATGTGATTCTGGAACAGCCAAATACAAGAGATACATAGGCAAGGTTTGAGGGATGGGGGGGGGGTGTGGAACTCCCATGCCCTTTGGGGTGTGCCACTCAAAGCTCACCAAACCCTGTTGTTGAGGGGTTTTTATGGAGGTTTCATTACATAGGCTTGATTGATAAAATCACTGGCCACTGACTCAATCAGCCCATGCAGAAGCTGTCTGTGGCCCCTGGCCACCAGCCGCCAGTCATCTCATCAGTATACAAAAGAGAACTCTTTTCATGCCAGAGATTCCAAGGATCTTAGGAGCCGTGTGCCAGGAATCGGGGACAAAGATCAAATCTTTAGTTTTTCCTCTATTACAGTCACTCTCACTACTAACGACTGCAATGGACCCCCACTGCTTTTTGAATAAAATTCAAATTCTACAGAATGGCCCAGAACTTGGAGATCATGCTTGTGCTGTTGCTTCCAACCTTATTTCCTGTCCTCGCTCACTGTGCTGATCATGCTGGAAACCACCAGCATCTTCGCTATTGATTGAACATGTCAAACTGGGTCCTGCCTGCTCTTACTCTCCCAAGAATACCCTTCTCTTGGATCTCTGACTGTCTGGATCTTTCATATGATTTAGGTCCTCTTCAAATTTTTTTTTAACGTTTATTTTTGAGAGAGAGAGAGAGAGAGAGAGAGAGCGAGTGTAAGCAGGCAAGGGGTACAGAGGGAGACACAGAATCCGAAGCAGGCTCCAGTCTCCAGCTGTCAGCACAGAGCCGACGTGGGGCTCAAACCCACAAAGTGGGGCTCAAACCCACAAACCGTGAGATCATGACCTGAGCCGAAGTCGGACCCTTAACCCACTAAGCCACCCAGGTCCCCCTAGGTCCTCTTCAAATATAATCTTAAAGAAGCCAGACTTGGCCACTTGGCTGAAATATCCACTTCTCCCAAACATCTTCTATCAGATCATCTCATTTGCTTGTCTTTAAAACCCTTCGTAGCACTTAGCATGACCTGAAACTATTACTGTTAATTTATCTGCATCCTCATTTACTGTCTACCTCTTCCTCTGTGGCCCTCACCTCTACTCCTCCTTCCTGAATTTAAGCTCTATAAAAGCAGGGTCCTTGGCTCTCTTATTCATTGATGTATTCCTAGCTTTTAGCAGGGCATTAGTTAAACGTTTGCTGAACATATACACTTATTGAATTCCTATTTTAGCAAGGCACTGTGTATATCTTGCCTCATTCGATGCTCACAAACATTCTGAAACAAAAGTCTTATTATCTGAATTTACAACAGAGGCTCATCGAGGTTAAGTGACTTGCCTAAGCTAATAAGTGGCTTAGGCAGGATTTAAAACTTGCTTTAACTCATGAATAATACCAGGCCTATTCCTTGAGGAGCTCACAGTCAGTCAATAGGCAGATCTTCAGGTGAGTTCATGACAATTTATCTTTCCCTGATGACTTTGGGGCTGTGTAAAACTCTAAAAGCTTGCTTTCTCCACTGTCAAAGACAAATTCAATTACAGTCATTCTATTGTGTTTACAAAGGCAGGAAAGTGGATTCATTGATGTATAGAAAGACTGTTCATATTAATTTTTGAAACAAACAAAATTACTGCCAGCTGTATGACCCTGAGTAAGCCCTTTCCCCTCCCTGGGACTCCCTTTCCTTATCAGTAAAATGAGGGGGTTGGATTAAATTATCTTTAAAGTCTCGCCAGGTCTGCAATCTGGTGGTTCGATACACATGTCTTTTTTTGATTAACTCTCAGCTGACAAGTAAAGCAGTTACTCCCCGTGGTACATTTTATTAGGGTTTTACTAGGCCCACCCTGAGAAGAAACATACCCACTGTGGTTCTCCAGCAAGGGGCAGCGTCATTCCAAATTCAGTCACAGCAAATATGGCCCAGGGGAGTGTTTCTACAACAGGAAAGACTACCTACCATTGTTGCAATATTCTGAGGGTGGGTCCTAATATATGGCCTGGCTGCTAAGGGGTTGGGTCCAAACATGAATAGGGGAGCAAGTATTCATCCTATTTACCTGAGCTTGACTCGCCTCTTACGGGTTTTCCGAAAGCAAAAATATCAAGCTTCTTACTAAAAGCATCAGACATTGCAGACTTCAAAACTGCAACCCATTACCCATCTAAGAATCTATTATTGACTGGGGAAAAGGAGTCCTGCCACTTCTGGCTGAGAGTTCTGCAGTGGGCTGGAACTGACATGACAATATCTATAACTCAACAACAACAACAACAACAACAACAACAACAACAACAACAGTAGTGGTAGCTAACATTTACTGAGTACTAACTATGGTCCAGCAATGTATTAAACACTTTACCTGCTTCATATCTCCGCTAGAAATATGAGGAAAATGCACAGCTTTGGAACCTGTACTCTTAACCACTCACTGCAGAACAAAGGCTTCAGTGATACAGAGACCATAATTCAAATCCTAGCTCTGCCATTTAGCACTCTGAGTCTCAAGATCCTCATTCTGAAAATGGGAGTTTTAATACTTATTTTATAGGTTTGTTTTGTGGATTAAATGCTTACGCGTACACAGCTATTATTATTATCACTACCACTATTTGCCCATCAGCTGGAACAAACCTTGAGTGGGTGGGCTCGGGGGCTGTTGGGAGTCAAAACATGGCTCTGCATAATCCTTTCCAGACAATTATTCCTCCATCTACAAGCAAAAAGCTCTGCTCCTCTGAGATTTATACCAACTGATGACAGACATACAATCGTACCTACCTCCTGTGCAGCTCACTGCTGTGACTGCTGGCCTCTTGCCTGCATCCCTATGTTAAATGAAGCTAAGACCTTGATCACCTAGTGTCCCCATCTACCTGGAAATCTGTCACTATCCTGGAACACTGAAGCATCTATTTACAAGACCTATCCAATGCTTGAATATTATGGTTTCAAAATGCTCCCAACTCCAGGATGGTTCATCTTTGCTTTACTCCAGCACTCATCCCCACAGCCACACTCTGAAACGTATCATCTACTGGAACTGCTACACTTATGTATATTCCAATGCCCTAACAGCCATTTTCTGGCTTCAACTGCACATCAGTCCAATTTTCTCACTGGTTCCACCCTTCCTACCAAATGTACTCCTTCACCTCATGGTAATTTCCTGATTCTCAACCCTTTCCTTTTCTTTCAATCCACAGACCCTTTCTGGGTCTAATTTCTTCAGTAGTGAGGGTAGAATCTACCATCTATTATATCAAACATGTTGACGAACAGAAATCGCCACAAATACTCTCTTAGTTGCAAAATTCAATTGGTACCTCTAATTCACAAAAATCATTTGGCCAGGATATGCTCTGTTCATGGCTATAAGAAAGAAATCTTGTTTAGGACAGAGCAGCCAATGGGAGATTGCGATTCGAGAAAGTGCAATATCCTTAAAGTTCTCAGGGTCTAAACATCTTAGAAATTTACACTGCCTGCCTCAAAGTTAATTCCATACAGAAAAGATTTTTCTGGTGAACAGATCAGGAACCACAATTAGTAGCAAAGGATCAAAACATGGTGCTATGAATATAGTGCACAATGATTGAGCTATAAAGAATGTTGACTCAATTTCTCTGTGTTTAGGCTGGTAAATATCCAAATTATCTAAGACACAGGGTATCTATCCACACATCCATTCCTCCATACTCTTTAAAGCTCCCTGTGTTGGATATCCAACTTTCCTAGGCCAAAGTCATATTAAAGGTGGGTTCTGGATACCCTGGTTTAGCCTCTGGGGCTGGCCTTTGACCATCTGCAGTACAGGAGTCCCTCTGGCAAAGACAGAATTCATTTCAAACCAACTTCAGGAGGGAAAAGATAGGAGAGAGGATCTATCAAAAGCCAGGAGTTCAGGAGGCCGGGGGGGGGGGCACCAAAAGACCAAAGTAAGAGACAGGCTGGAGGGAAACAGGGAAGCCAGTAAGGTAGGGAGGAAGCAGAAACCAGAAAGAGAGCGCAAGGTGTGGAATGCAAGTCCTGGATAAATTGTGGTATCCTTTTAATTTGGTCTATAAGCTTTTCTTTGTTCCCAACGCCCTAAGGTTTCCCACTATTTTAGCACCTATCACACAGCAGGATACACATCTATTTACTTATACGTCTCCCCAACTGGACTATAAGATCTAAGAGGACAGAGGCCATCAATTTTTATCAGTACTCCTAATAACTGATATAAAGTAACTCTTCAGTAAATGCATGTTGAGAGAATGAAAAAATGAATGAGTACATGGATTAATGAAACAATGAATGAATCAGGAGGAATCTATACAGCAACTTTGGGATCTCCCTCAGTTGAACTTTTCTGGTTATTTTCTAACTGCCAGTTCAGCATATTCTTCATTGTCGGATGTCACAATTAAGGTTATGGTTATGGGCTCTGAACCAACTAGATTGGAACCTTGGCTCTTCTAACTGAATGGCCAATTTATGAACCTCTTTGTGCCTCAGTTGACCCATCAGCAAAGTAGAAATAATAGAAATAATTACTCATAGAGTTACTGAGATAAAGAAGAAAATGCATGCAAAGCATTTAAATTAGTACTTGGCACAAAGTAATAGCTTAAAAATTGGGGTTATTTTTATTCTTTAAAAAAAAAACTTTTTAATGTTTATTTATTTCTGAGACAGAGACAGAGCATGAGTGGGGGAGGGGCAGAAAGAGAGGGAGACACAGAATCCGAAGCAGGCTCCAGGCTCCGAGCTGTCAGCACAGAGCCCGACGTGGGTCTCGAACTCACAAACCGTGAGATCATGACCTGAGCTGAAGTTGGACGCTCAACCGACTGAGCCACCCAGGTGCCCCTAGGGGTATTTTTATCCTTATAATTATTATATCCATCTCCACCCCCACACTTCATAAGACCCTGCAATATTTTCTTGCGTGCTACTATTTAAAGACAGCACTTCCTAATCTTCTGCTACATGTGATATGCTGCCTGGGCCAGAGAGTGATAAAGAGTATGGAACGAAGAAACCATCCAACACTGAACACCAGCTGATGCCTCTGGTTCATCAGTGGAAGGAAGATGAACAATGAGTAGAATAGGGGCTGTTGGGAATAAAAGTTCAGGAGCTTCTAGGTTTAGAAACATGGAGTTTATTTTTAGACTGGACTTCTAGGCCTTCTAGTTAAAACAAACATAGAAAACAACAACTATGTCAGCTGTGTTTATGAATATGAGCTTGCTGTGGCTTTCACAAGACATAGGGAATTCAGTCCACTTCTCTCTGGTTACCAAATTATAGACAGGCACATGATGTACTGGAAAGAGAAGTGATCCGGAAATCAGGAGGCTCTGGTCCTGCATTAACCTTAGTCTAGCCTCTATAATTTTGAACAAGTTGTTTCCTTTCGTTAGATCCCAGTTTCATCTTCTACAGACTGGGAAGTCTGAGCCAGATAATATTAGCTTTACGGTTTAACAAATGGTTACTATGTGCCAGGCATTGTGCTAGGCCTGTGGATACTGTGGATACATCACTGAGCCAGACAGCACTGATCTCTGACCTTGTGGAGCTTAAGACTCTACGAGAGCAATACAGATGCTATAGGAGAGGGTCAGAGGTATATAAAGCTAGTCTGGGCGCTTAGGGAATGATCTATAAGTGCAAAAGGAATCGGCTCCATAAAGAATGTTGATAAAGAAGGATCTAAGCGGGATGGGATGCATATCTGAAGTTGAGCTATTATGGTGCATTCAAAGCACTGAGGGAAATCCAAGAGTAGATGGAATGAACAGAAAGAGTGACAAGAGATGGAGCTACAGCTAAAAGCAGGAGTCTGAATTTGGATGGCCTTGTAAATCTTTATGCTGACATGAAGGGGAAGCCACTAGAGGGTTTTTAGCAAGAGTGATCCTACTCAAGTTTGTAAAAGATCACTATGGCTGATGGGTAGATTAGAGAATGGTAAAAGAGGAGGCAAGCAAACCATTCAGCAGGCCTCTGGAGCAGTCCAGGAGAGAGATGATGGTGGCCCAGACTAGGGTGGTGAGTGTGTAATTACAGCCATGTGAAAGAATTCAAGAGACCTGAGATGCAGTTTAGAAAGTGACTGTGAGAGACTGAAGTGGAAAGGAAAGCAAAGGTGGGTTCACAAGGTCCTTGAGGTTCTGGCAGGAGAGATTAAGTAGACGTGGCGCCATTTACACATCGCGCCATGACTGAGCCAGTGCCGGTTTTGCAGGCAAGGGTGGAGATGATGAGTGCAAATCTGAACATATTTATATTCAGATGCCGGTGAGCGCTTTAAGTGGACATGTGATGTGGACAGCTGCAGAGCTGCTGACATGCAGATAGTAAATGGATTCTTAGAAGCGGATGAGATGAACGGAATCCTGTAGAAGACCAACGTGTAGGGTTGGGAGGAGGAGAGAGGGGAGCTGGCAAGTGAATTTGGAAAGCAGTGTTCAGAGCAGCGGGAGGAAGATCATGAATGTATGTTGTCAGTGGAAGAGTGTTTCAATGCAAGAAGTGTCCCATGTTGCAAAATGCTGCTAAACATAAAGCAGGGTAATGACTGAAAAGCCCTTTGTGTTGAGCAATGGCCTAGGTTGGCATTAGTAGCCTAGGCTAGGACAATTTGGGCAGAATTGTGGACGTAAAGGGCTGATCATCCTTGGTTAAGGAGGCAGAGGGGAGTGGCAAGAAAATCAGGACGGTGAGGACAGCCATCTCTTACAACACTTTTGACTGTGAGAAGATAATAATCGGAGGGGCTGACAGGTAGAAGAAGGGATTTCATTAAGAGGAGAGCGTGTGCAGTAGCACTGTCGAAAAGAAATAATGGGAGTTAGGTGATTTTCAATTTTCTAGTAGCCACTTAAAACAAAGTGAAAAGACCAGTAATTTTATGACATTTTAATTAAGCTATTATACCCAAAATACCATTTCACGAGTGATCAGCACAGTTATTCAACATTTATGTTCTTTTATTCATAGTAACTCTTTGAAGTCCTGTGCCTATTTTACACATTTCCAGTTGGACCAGACACATCTCAAGAGCTCTATAACCACATTCAACTCGTGGCTGCCGTACTGGACGGGACAAGTCTGGAGCATGTGTAAACGGTGCTGAGAAGGAGCTACCACATATACAGGAGTAAGAGAGGACAATGGATTGAGTGGGCTGTCAGAGGCAGTGGGGGATGGCGAAGCCTCTGATAACAGGCTCTTCCATTATAAAAAATATGAAGGAGACAAAGTTTGAGTCGGGATATAAGCAATGGTGTGCTGATAAATGTTAGCAACTGGCTCTACCAAAAAAATAATAATAACAATAGCCCTACTATGTAGCATTTGCCAATTTCTCGAGCGTAAATAATTCTTCTGTGGCCCACAGGAAGCTACTCATGTGATGTCCCTGGACACGGAGTGGAGAAGAGACATGCGTGGTCAGCTCTCATGCCAGTTGTGAATCAGCTGCAGCACATCGCTGGACATAAGCTGTGCGATGTGATGGCAGGTGTCTTTCTAATGGCTTCTATTTTTTCTTCAAGGTGGATGGTGCCTGAGAATAACTAGGTCATATGTCTGAATGTGAGAAGAAAGATACGGCTGGGAATCGGGGAGGTTTGATGTAGTTATTATAGAAAATGGGAAATTGAGCTGACATGTTAGGTTCCCATCAGAAAACAGCTGGACACTCATATTGGGTAACTGAGGTAAAGCTTAATCATGGATTTGTTTAAAGGAAGGTTTAGGAAAAGAAACAAGTACCCCATGACTAGCAATAGTGGAACCATTAATGCCCTGGCAGGAGTAACAAGAGGGAGAGACTTCCAACACCCAGAAAGATGGAGGGGGAAGGTCACCTGCAGGAATGGTGGTCCACGGTAGATGGATCAGTCAACCTATGTCAGCTCAGCAAGGAGAGAAAGGATACCTTCCATATCTCCTCCAAGCTCCTGCTGATGCCTCCCATTGGCCAAACTCAACTAAACACCAGGGTAAGAGAGGCTGTCCAGGGACAATATACAATGACAGAAGCCTGCCTTATGGTTGTACAGTGTTTTATTACAGAGCTCAGTGGCCTTTAGGAAGGGATAAGTACCTGAACTTGGGGCGCCTGGGTGGCTCAGTCAGTTAAGCATCCAACTTCGGCTCAGGTCATGCTCTCACAGTTCGTGGGTTCAAGCCCCGCGTTGGGTTCTGTGCTGACAGCTCGGAGCCTGGAGCCTGTGTCAGATTCCATCTCTGTCTCTCTGCCCCTCCCCTACTTGCTTTCTGTCTCTGTCTCTCTCTCTCAAATATAAAAAATAGAACATAAAAAAAATTTAAAAAAAGAAAAAGAAAGCTGAACTCATCCTGCTTTGAGGTTCGGTAAGACAAAAAATTAAAAAAAAAAAAAAACGGTCATGTGGACACTGGCCATGGGGAAAGAGACGAGGGGCAAGAGGAAAATAAAACCAGCCCTTCAAAATGCATGTTAACTCTGTTTGACAGGCAAGGAAACTGAAACTCAAAGCAGTAATGTGGCTTGCCCAAGACAACATATTTAGTGGTAGAGTCAAGAGACACGTCCATCTAGCTTGAAAGCGTTTTCCACCCTACTGATGCATCCACGAGCAAATAAACAGTTTGACTGAACTGTGGGGGCAGGGGCATATTTTAATATTCACTTAAGCTTTTAATTGAGACCGAAGCATTATTAGAATTCTCTACTTCTGATACAGAAGTTCATATACACTTGGGGCGCCTGGGTGGTTCCGTAGATTAAGCATCTGACTTCAGCTTAGGTCATCATCTCACAGTTCATGAGTTTGAGCCCTGCATTGGGCTCTGTGCTAACAGCTCAGAGCCTGGAGCCTGCTTCGGATTCTGTGTCTCCCTCTCTCTCTGCTCCACCCCTGCTTGTGCTCTGTCTGTCTGTCTGTCTCTCTCTCTCTCAAAAATAAATAAACATTAAAAACAAATTAAAGAAAAGTTCATACACACTTAAAAGCAAGAATGCCCTTGGGTATTTTCATTATAGAAGCTCATCCCACATGCACATGCTAAGAGAGGAAGTGAGGTAAGGTAAGGAAAAGACAAGGGTGTCTTTAGTGAAGTAACAGTGGAATCGAGTTCTCAGGCATGCTCTGTTCCTCACTCTATATGTCTGCTCTGGCTTCTCCTTAAGGCAATACCTGAATAGGTCACCTTTTTATTTATACCCAGCGGTATGGGCAGATGGGGGAGAAAGTGCCATATGACTTCCCCTGTGAGTGCCACATGGATATAACCCATGTGTATTCCCAGCGGCGGGCACATGGTTAATGCTCAGCGATGATGGGATAAATGGAATCTTTCCAGGGCCATGTTTGCTGTGTCAAATATTACATGGTCTGACAATAGGATAAACAATTAGAAATCAGAGCTGCAAAGCAGGGAGTGGTGCCCAGGAATCACTGGAAACAGCTAGCTTGGAATTCTTGATGTGACCTGAGAGCCTCATCTCTCTCGGTCCATTTATAAAACTTACTCATTTAGAAAATTTGGCCAATCCCTGATAGGTCATTGTGAGCATTAAATCAGCCCAAGGATACAAAGCTCCTGGTACATGTAAGTGTAGCAAAAGCTGATTCCCTCCATTCCCTGTCCATCTCTGCTCCTTTTTCTTTAACTATTTCCTTCATTTCCCAGCATTGTCACATTTTTCTGACGCTGCATTCAATTCACTGAAGTTAGTGGTGGTTTTCCTACCACTTCCCAATCACGGTCACTCCTGGTTTTTTTCTTTTGTTTTGTTTTGGTCACCTTTGGGCCTTGGTGACCCCAGGTGACCATTCTGTGGAAACTGCGGCAATTTGGATCAGGGCTTTTTTTCCCTTCTTTGAATAAACACTGAAAGCTTTCTTTCCCACTTATTCCAACTCTCGTTTGCCATCTGGTGCCTGGGTTGGCCGCATCTGTGTTTGCTTAATGACTTTAGGCGAAGGCCGAGTTTACATATGGGAAGGAGGAGAGGGCTTTGCTGATTTCTTCCATATGTTCATTTATTCGTATATTATGATTTTTGTAATCTCACCAGCATAGATCCCTTCAGACAATCCTTACAGTGTTCCTTGGGACCTGCTTCTTTGTGTGCTCAGCTGGGAGTTGCCGTGAGAACATTTTTTGCAGAGCCTGTTAGCATAGCTCAGTGTGGCTTTTAGGTAGGTACGAACTGATGTTCTGAAGGTTCTTCTTTCTGAATGGAGGACACTTATTAGATGTGGGTGATTCTGTGGAGTCAGGAGACCTGGGTTCTAGGCCCTTCTCTCCATCTGCAAAAGGTGTAAATTCAAACTCTGTAACTCTCTGGCCTCAGTTTGCTCCTTGCAGATCAAAGGGCTTGGGCTGGGGATGCTCTGACACCTGCGTGGGGCCGCAGCCTTCCCTGACCTCTTCCGTCCTCTGGTCCTGGGCTTCCAGCTTTTACGTATTTCTACCTGAAGTCTCAATGTGTGCTTTCCTTCTTCCCGGCTCCCAAGCAGAGGTGTGCATGGAGGAAAAAAATCCAAGAAAGGCATCCCGTCTTCTGCATAATGCAGGAATGAAGAGGATGCGCTCTATTTGTCGTTTTGTAAGAAGTTATCTTGATTTCTTTTTCTACAGTCTCTTTGGGCCTCAGCTTAGTGTGATGGCTCATGAGCTCTGGAAAGACACGGACCTGGGACCTGGGTTTGAAACCCCCCTCTTCTCTTCCCAGCCTGGGCCCTGAGCAGGTTTCTTAATTTTCCTGAGTGGTATCTTCCCTCTCTGTAAAACAGGAGTACCATCTGCCTTTGCAGGGGTGGTGAGCGGAGAAGGGATCGTTAATCCTAGGATGATGTTTTGCATGAAGCAAGTGCTCACAAATGTTGGTTACCTCTGTGCACGGTGGATTCAGTGGTGAAATGCCACGGTGTTGAGAATGCCTCAGAGGAGGACACCGACAATACTTATGGAAGATCACAAAATCAATGGATGCCAAACCTTGAACTAGAACTTGGGATTCCTGACTCCCAGGCTGCAGTTCCTTCTCATGAGTTAAAGAGGGGTGGGGAAAAAAGGTGGGGGGCTGAGTCAAATTCACCGGAGACCAAATGATGGCTAAGAAAGGAAGGTGGCCTAATCCTTATTCCAGAGGGCTGGTAAGTGGAAGAGAGATTCCTGAGGGGGTCAGGAAAAGTGTTATGGGGTGGTGGCAAGAGGGAGTGGACCCCTTTTTGCGAATGTCCTCAAACTGTTCTGAGAGGTTTTCTTTCTCTCTCTCTCACCATCTGTCCCCCCCCCCCCCCCGCCTCTCCTTCTGCCCTTATTCCTTCCTGACTAGTCTCTGTGCCCGTGAAAGTGAAACCCAAAAGAACAAAAATTATTTGAATGAATGTTTTTGGATATGACCAGACCGACAGGTGAGGTTGGGTTTGATAGTTTAGGCAGGAAAGCTTTGCACGCTTATTTGAAAAAGCCAAATTAATCTGAGATAATCGAGAAATAATTTGTCAGGTCAGAGGCAAGTAGAGAACGAGAAATTACCTTGTCCACAGCCTCTTGCTGTGGCCCTCTCTGCTCAGAAGCATGAGGAGAAGCTGTGTGAGAAGGGTGGTGTAGGCAGCTGACTCTAGATCTTTCCTCTGTCACAGAGCAGTCAGAATCTGAGAGATGAGGGTTCTCTCCTGATCCGGGGTATGGGGTTTCCGGGTGTGGAGAGGCAAGGAGGGGAGGGTTTTGGCATCCCTGGGTCTCTGCCGCCTCACGTTATGTACGATATGTATGTATGTGTAATTTGGTATATGCATGCATGCATGTATACTGTATGTAATGGCTTGGCTGACAGTAAAAGGATGCGCAGGCATGAGCATGCATCCAGCAGAGAACAGAACTATCTACAAGGAAAGAAAATGACACACTTGAGGAATGAGAAGGCCAGTGTGACTGGAGCAGATGGAGTGAGGGCAAGTGCGGAGGAGACAGAACCTGGAGGCAGGCTGGGGCCACACCGCGGGGACCCTGCAGTCTCCTTTCCTAAAGCACCGGCATTCGGTCTGGCAGGAGCCAGGTGCAGAGGTCCAGGGAGGCAATCAGGGTGGCGGTGATACATGAGGGAGATGTACGCAGATATGAGAGGTGTTCAGGAGGTTTTGGTGATGGATAGGGTGGCGGTGTTAGGGAGAAAGAGTTGTGAGAAATACTGAAGGACCCTTAGATTTCTGGGCCCACGCATCTTCCCCACTTAGGTAGAGGCAGAGTGAGAACCTGCATCTAGAGGTGTTTGCTTAAAGTCTGCTTCTCTACATCTGAAAGGGCTCATTCAGGGTCATGGGGTAAGGAAGAAGGAGCACCTCAGCTTGGCCTCCTGTTCAGAGAACAACAGCTACAAGAAAAGAACATCAAGAGAAATAATGTCGCAAAATTCTTCACAGACCTGGCCAAAGCTTACATCAGCCAGTCATGTGCGTTTCAAGCTCTATTATTCAGTAAGAAGTGGATTTGTCCTTGTAAGTGCTACAAGATCTGGCACTTACACCTGAGATGTGAAGGCACTTTGTGTTTTTAGTTTTTTCTTTTTAAAGCCACAGACGCTCTGGACAATCCGTGAGTTTTAAAAGCAGCCTCGGGACACCCAACACACTGTTTGTGGCTCGGACCTTTCCATGGAGGCATTTCCCAGTTTCCCTAGGGTGGTGGACAGGAGAATGCATGTCAAGAGAGAAGGTATGAGGCCATTGGCAAAGGCAGGGTTCTTGTGCACAGACATTTCTTAGTTGAAGTAAGAAACTATGTTTTCCTGGGATCCTATAAGCCTCTATCTGTGGAGGGGGGGGCGGGGGGGGGGACTCCAGCCAGGAGTGTTAAGATTTGGGCAGGCAATTTGATGCAGGGGAAGGGGTTGGGCAGTGCTCAGCAGCTTTTCAAGGTCAGAATGCAGAACCTGAACTTCCTCATCAATATTCACAGCAACTGCAAAAGATGAGTATTATCATTATTAACTCTATTTTACAGGGGAAGAAAATAGGCGTGAACAGGGGATAAGTAACTGGCCCAAGATCACTCAGTGAATAAACAGTAGTAGGTCCAGAATTCAAACCCAGGCAGTAAAATCCATTTCCTGAACTCGGTGGCTACCAAAGGGCAGGGTGGGAGGAGCTGTTTACCTGGGGTATAGGCAATGAGGGGAGGGGTGCACTGTCTCTAGAGAATTAAATTATAATAATAAAACCAGTTAAAAGATCCATCTCTTTTTTATTCTCATATGCATTAACAATCTATGAGTAGTAAAA
Source organism: Lynx canadensis (assembly GCF_007474595.2). NCBI lineage: Eukaryota > Metazoa > Chordata > Mammalia > Carnivora > Felidae > Lynx > Lynx canadensis. The sequence continues at coordinate 48,313,747 of NC_044310.1, read as the reverse complement.
TCTCCCCTCTAGGGCAAACCTCTCCTACCCGATGTATCTCCCACCCCTCCTAAGCCACTGGTTTAAACCATTCTAAAAGGGAGGAACGACAAGTCACATTTTGCAGATTTCAGATCCCATCCAAACACTCTCATTGCACTCTGCACAGCTCCTTTGCTCCCCACTAACAAGTATATTGGTCACATGTACACATATTTCTTTAGTGTTTGCCTTTGCCATTGGACCATCAATCTCATGAGGGTAGGGGCTGTCTGCAGTTCCTACTGGAGTGCCTGGCTTAACATGTTGGTGGTGCTCACCTGAAAAGATATTTGCTGAATGCACAGAAGGATGAAGGAACGGTCAATCTAAAATGCCACTTCCTCCATGAAGTCTTCCTTGAGGGTAGAAGAGCTTTACGCTTCAGAGAAGAAGGTGGAACAGGAGATATTGGAAGAAGCCATCAGGATGGGCTGGGCTCTCCTTCCCTCCAGGGCGGCCCCGGAAGTTCTGGGCCAGGTGTGAAAAGCATGGGTCTCAGTGTAGTTTTGAGCTTCAGGGAACCCCAACATTCCTCATTGTGGAATCAGGAAGAAAAGACTCCCCTCTTAGGATTGATATTTGAGAACTGATCGTTTCTACACCTGTCTAGGGCCAGAAACTACCTAACTGAGGCACAGATTTACGATTATCTTTAGGACGATCCTTAAGATCTAGATACAAGAGCCTAAATGTCCATCAACTGATGAATGGATAAAGAAGTTGCAGTTTATATATACAGTGGAATACTACTTGGCAATGAGAAAGAATGAAATACGGCCTTCTGTAGCAACGTGGATGGCACTGGAGAGTGTTATGCTAAGTGAAATAAGTCATACAGAGAAAGACAGATACCATATGTTTTCACTCTTATGTGGATCCTGAGAAACTTAACAGAAGACCATGGGGGGAGGGGAAGGGGAAAAAAAAGTTACAGAGAGGGAAGGAGGCAAACCATAAGAGACTCTTAAATACTGAGAAAAAACTGAGGGTTGATGGGGGTTGGGGGAGAGGGGAAAGTGGGCATTGAGGAGGGCACCTGTTGGGATGAGCACTGGATGTTGTATGGAAACCAATTTGACAATAAATTCCATATTAAAAAAAAAAGATCTAGATACAAAAGATCCCAGCATGTTCCTGAGAGAATCTATTTTGCTTCTGGCATGTTTCTAAGTTGCTAGATAAATATAACTCTGCAAACATCTCTATGACCTGGGATGTTGTTTTTATTTTGAAATGAGAGCATGTTCGTTTATAAGTTCGTTAAAACTAATATATATTTTGCTAAAGCACTATGGAGTCAGCATCCCTTCAGCAGGCCTCTTCAAGCCCATTTGTTAAATAAGACTGTAATCCTTTGTAAAACATTCTAGGTATCATGCTGTATCGTGTCCTCTTTTTTTTTTTTTTTATCCTTTAAACTATATTTCTGTATTTCACCCCTATAAATAAAATGATGTTCCAGTCAACCTTTCTGGGTGGTCCACCGTGAGAAAAGAGTTCCCAGGTCTCCTCTGAGAGGTGGGTCACAGCGAGGTCGGTCCTCACGCTCAAAGCCAACATCCCAGGAGGGAGGCTGCATGAACTGCATGATAAGGTGACAGCAGGGACATAGGTGGTCTGGCATCACAGCCAGTCATGGAATGGTTTAGAATGTAACATGGAGTCTGGCAGAGAATAGGCAAAGATGAGGTCAGATGGAAATCTTTCTGATCCCCAAATTCTGCCATGCTACCTTTGAAATGTTCTGTGGGGTTGGGGGAAGAGCCCTAAGGAGGAAGATCCTCAGGGAACGGTGACACCAAAAGCTTGCCTACCTCTCTGCCTCACTACCTGGAGTTTTCATCCTCTAAGACAGTTTAACGAAGGCAGTATGTCCAGAAAATGAATGCTTATACATTTGTTATGTCTGGCAAGAAAGGATTACTGGAATAGTAGATATACCAGAAGGCACATGTTTGTTATATCAACTAGCTGTAAGATGAGGAAGCCTAGAGCAGGGTCCCAAAGGGGTGGGACACGGGAAAGAGAGGAGAGAGGGACCTAGAGACAAAAAAGTGCTCTGCCGCCCCTTCATATCTTAAGGCACCGGAGACAACAAGATCTCAAGGAGAGTGGGCTTTACAAGTATTTTTTCCTTTTTCCTAATTATCTTCCTATCCTTCTCCTCTGTCCCCTCCTTCCACTCTCCCTCTCTCCTTTTTCCCTCCTCCTCTTCTTCCCTCCCTCCCCTCATATATGTTTACTGAACATCTGCCATGTGTTGGTCACTATTTTAGGTTCTGGAAGTCACTGGTGAACAAAATCAGCACGGTCTCTGTCCTTGGGAAACTTAGAGCCTTGTAGGGGAGACAGACAGTCAACAAGCATTCCCCCAATATATCTGTCATCACGCATTGCAGTACGTGCTATGAAGAAGAAAGACAAAGGGCTGTGTAAGGAACATTAGCTTGATGGGGGTGGGTGGGGGGGGTGTCAAGGGATTCTCATCCCCAAAAGTGACGTTTAAGCGCACAGCTGAAGGAAGACGAAGAACTAGGTCAAGAAAAATCTGTGTGTGGGGGAGGGGCAGCATTACAGCCAAGGGAATAAAAGAAACAATAACAACAATAACAGTGATGATAAAAGCAATAGATAAGACTTACTGAACGGTTATTATGTGCCAGTCACGATTCTAAACATCTAATAAGTATTCATTAAACCCTCACACCAACTCTGTGAGGCAATTTACCATGATTGTCCCCATTTTACAGATAAGGAAAATAAGGCCCAGAGACGTGAAGGAGCTTGCCCATCACATAGCTGGAGGGTAGAGAAACCTAGATAATCTGGCTCCAGGAAAGGAAGGCCCGGTGAAGTAAGGGTATGCACAAAAAGGCAACAAAGCTGAGCTGTAGCAACTACAGGGGTGGTGGGAGAGGGCACGGCCAGGCACTCAGGGGCCATGTGATGAGTTCTAGAAGTTTTCCTAAATGTGACAGTGGAAACCCATTGCAGGAGTCTTGGGGGGGAGTGACACTGCCCTTTCCACGGGGCCTCTCTGGGTGCAGTGGGGAAGCAGCCTAGAGCACGGGCCCAGCTGGGAGAACCCTGCAGTAGTCAAGGGGTGGGGGGAACAGGGGTTTGCACGAAGTACCCGGTTACATAACCGATCAACCAGTGGAGCTCCTCAGTGCTTTCCTTCCCTGGTCTCTTGCTTCCCCCCTCTCTCTCCCTGCCCCCACTGCTCTCTCTGTCGTTGTCCCTCTCAGCAGAAGGCCGAGGACGTGGTGGTAAGACCCCGACTCCTGCTCCGTTTGCCAAGCCGCGGACTTCGGCATTCTGTCACCTTCGCCTTGCCGCCTCCCGGACTCGGGATCATTCTTTCCCACGCTTTTAAGCCTCGAGGGAGCAGCTGCTGGTATCTAGAACCCAGCTGTTCTCCCAACTTCTCTCAAGTGTTTCTTAGTGTCAATGCTTCTAATTAGTTAAAATAGGAAGAGGGGTGGTAAACAGAGGAGCAGAAGAGAGACCTAATTTTAGCTGTAGCCAAAAGGACTTTCCCCCAAATACACTATGATCTCAAAATACTTAGCTAAGCGCATATGGACACGGCGGGGAGAGGATCTGAAAAGCTACAGAAGGAACAGTCAAAGCCAAATGGGACCGCCCCTGCCTTCCCAAACGTAGGACTGGATCGAAGAGGAAGGCTATGGAAACAGACTGAATCCTTCCTCTGTGCCAGGCACCGTGCGAGCACTTTGTGTGAGTCAACTCGGCAATTCATTTCCTCCTCCCAGTCAGAGGATGCTACAGGGGCTAGATTTACGCTCCTTTTACAGATGAGGAAACTGAGGCTCGGTGCCGCTAAAGTTATCTTGTCCGAGATGAGACAGCTATCCAGAGAGCCAGGATTTAAACCTGAGTCTCTCTAACTTCAAGGTGCCTAGCAAAAGGAAGATGGGGCCTCAGACTGAGGACAGATATAGGGTACGGGGTAAAAAGCTCTAACGGAGATGCAGGGCAAAGCATCAGGATAAAAATCCAAAGGATGTTGCTGCTCAGAACACTGAGAGGCATCGTTGGTTGGGACTGGCACGGATCACTCAGGACCTCGACTTTTTCTACTCTTGAAACCCCATCCAGCCCTCACAAGATGTCACTAACAATTTACAGGTAGATAAATCACTTCTTGAGTGCCCCCTACCTCTCACTACAGCAAAAAGGACCACTGCTTTCTGCAAACAAAGAAGATGCCGTTTTGGCAAAGGAAGCTGAACTGGCTAAGCCCACCCTCCCCCAGACTGCCTTCCTAAGGTCGTGGTGGAATCTGGGCTCCTTCAGAAAACGGGCCACCTGGTAGGACTCATCACGTCAACTTCCTTCATCTCAGTTCAAGCTTAAAAGGCCTCTTCACTGGGAAGCTCCCTAGTGAGGTTTTCCACGCACATCTGGAGACTTTCCACAATAGGCCTTTGAAGCGGCCTGAAGTATTCCGGGAAGCCGGGCTCACTGGGCTGAGGTTTAAAGAGCAGAAGCCCACATTTATTTTTCTTTCCCGCTTTCTTTGACAAACCCCCCCCCCCCCCAGTGGTTTGTGGGCATTCGCAAAGCAGCCCTGATTTTCAGCTTACTACTTTTAGGGCCGAAGTCTTAAAGAAAACAACAATAAAGCACATTCCAAGGAAGCACTGATAACCATAAAGATCTGTTTCTGTGTTTGGCTCCTTCGCCAGAGCCTGAGTCGTGCCTTAGTCATCTATGTAGCAGAAAGAAAACGAGCCCTGGACAGAAAACAGACTTGCTCCGTCGTCACTCAGCATGGGTGACATTTTGTCGAGTCACTTGGACTTTCTGACCTGTAGAGTGAGTTAATAGTTCCTGCCTTGTGTGGAGTACTAATGGGTTACATGAGGTGGGGTGAGAAAATCACTTCGCACGTCGTCCGCCATGGACTTTATCGGGCCTGCGCTGGCCTCCCAACCAGGATAGCTCTTGCTCACAGAGGCTAGTCACCGCATTCTCGACGACTCAACTCAGGCGGTGCTTTCCCCTTCTGGAAATGTCTTACCTTCTTTTTGCCCAGGCTAGCTCAGGTGCGTGTCTGCTACACTTCAATACCTCCCTATCCTCAGCTCCACAGTCTGTTGTTTTTTTCCATCTTAAGTGTCTATCCACCATGGCCCCCTACCACCCCGGGACAACTGTAGATGCGTGGCATTTTCTTTCTCATTGTTGTCTCTCCCTCCGGAGCACAGTGCCTAGTACAATGATGTGCTCCGTAAAAATCAACTGATTAATTTATTTAACAAATATTTATCAAACACCTACCCTGAGCAGGGTACTTATTCTAGCTACTGAAGGCAGAGCAGTGAGTAAAAGTGACATAGCCCCTGGTTTTTTACGAGTTTACATCCTGATATGGAAAGTCAGGAAATACATTAAGGAGATATACCCTTGGCTCTTGAACGCCGCAGTGGTTAGAGGCACCAACGCCCCCACAGGTGAAAATGTGCGTGTAACTTTTTATTCCCCCAAAACTTAACTACATTACAAGAAAAGAAAACCAAAAGCCAGTATCTCTCATGAATATAGATGTAAAAATCATCAGCATAATATTAGTAAATAAAATCCAACTAAGTATAAAAAGAATGATGCATCACAGCTAAGTGGGATTTATTCCAGGTATGCAAGGATGGTTCAACATTCAACCATCAATAATGAATTCACCACATCCATAGGTTTAAGAATAAAAACCATATAATCCTATTAATAGAGGCAGAAAATACATTTGATACAATGCACACCTTCAAGTTCACTTTGTGCTACAATGTTCAATAGTTCTAGCAAATGCACAATGTCATGCATGCTCAATGACAGTATCACAATAGTTTCACCAGTTACCCCCACCCCCACCCCCAAATCCCTCTGACTCACCTATTTAATCCTCCCCCACTCTCCCTGAGCCTTTAGAAACCTCTGGTCTTTTTATTGCCCCAATGATCTTGCCTTTTCCAGAATGTCACATAATTTGAATCATGCACTGTGTAACCCATAATGGAAAGTGCTATATGTGACAAGGCATCCAACTGTATTACAAACATATGAAACAATGTCACTGAAGGTTGTGGGAGATGAAGGGACTGACCTAAGTAACTCTGGAAATGAGGAGAGTTTATACAGGGCAACAGAGACTGTACATCAGCAATATACTCCAGTTGATAAAGTTGACAATTCTGGTATTTCTACACTTGTATATTGTAACTGGATAATTAAGAAAAGGCAGGGTAGATGGCAGGTGCCAGGCTTCTCACTACTTGAGTGGAAGCTTACAGAAAAGCAAGAGAGGGAAGCTAGAATGACTCATGTGATAAGAGATTAGTGTTGGAGATAAAGTATAAACTAATGGTTAGCTTTATGTGGACAGAGATGATTACATATATAAATATTTATAGATATGGGTATACACATAGATTAGTACACACACAGGTATCTGCTCACACTGTCAACAGGGTGGGTCTAGGAAGCAACAACAGCTCAGTAGCAATGAGCACACTTAGTGCCCAGATCTTGGTGTTTGTTATCATCCTCCAGCAAAAAGAATCAGGGCTCCATGGAGAGTGGCTGATTCTGGTGCTGGGGCAGGAAACAGACAAAATGAGCTTAGAGGATCTTGTAGTGTCAGAAAGTAAGGAAGCAATAAAAAAGAACAAACGAAATGAGGGGTTATTTCAGAGAGATAAAGGATCCATCTGAGGAGTCCCAATGGCCCAAACCAGAACAAACAACAGAATAAAGTAGTACTGGGTCATAGCCCAAAATAGCACATAAATGTCTATGAGTTCATACTGTTCTAAAGCAATTGGATGAAGGAATGAATGAGTGAATGAATGGGAAGACAGAAATGTCCCATGAAGAGTAATTCCAAATCTATGTAGACATTCTACCCTTGAGTAAATGCAGCACTCCTTAAGTGTGCATTGCACATAGTGATTTCTTCCAAAGAGTACAGGGAAAGAGGAAAAACAAAGTATTTTACAGTGGAGAAACCCGAAAACCCTACCTCAGCTGGGGGACCAAGGTCAATACTGACAGAGGTAAGTCAGGTTGATAGTATATAACTTGATATAATGTGAGAATGGCACTTTGTCTGTGTGGTCTTCTTCCCCCCAAATCTTAACTCTGGTCTAATCATGAGAAAAATATCAGACAAATCCCAGCTGAGGAGCATTCTACAAAATATCTGATTACCACTCCTCAAAGCTGTCAAGGTCATCAAAAACCAGAGAAGCCTAAGGAGACATGATGACTGAATGTAATGGGGTATCCTGGATGAGATCCTGGAACATAAAGAGGACACTAGATAAAAACTTAGGAATAAAATAGGGACGTTAGCTAATAACGCATCCATACCGGCTGACTCATCATAACATACCTAAGTTGGTAACAATAAGGGAAAGAGGTCCATAGTAAGGGGAACCGGGATGGGGTTTATGAAAATCATATCTTCACAATTTTTCTGTAAATAAAAAAAGCTGTTCTCAAAAATAAAGTTTGTCAAAATAATACACACACACACGTGCATATAATGCACATACCCATATATTATGTCAGGAGGTTGTCAGTTCTAGAAGGAAAAAACAAGTAGGGCAGTGATGACGAAGGATGAATGGAGCAAGCCGTCTGCATGGGTGGCCAAGAATGGTGTCTCTCTGATAAAATGATATCTGTGAAATGATATCTGAGCAGAGCTCTGAAGGAAATGGGGGAGGGAACCATGGAAATATCTAGGGAAAGAGAATTCCATGCAGAAGGGAACGGGCATTAGGAAGGCCCTGAGGCTGGGGGTGTGTGTTCAGTATGCACAAAGAAAAGAAAGAAGCCAGCGTAGGTGGTGTGGCCTGGTCAGGAGCAGATGGTGGAGTCCAAAAGGGGGTGGGTGCCAGGCCAGGCGGGCCTTGTAGGCCACAGTCACGAAGCAAGTCAATCAGGACAGGACATGAATGAAAACTCATCTTGAAATTTATTCTAGGTACTCCAGACTTTTTTTTTTTTCTTCAATGTAAATGAAGAGTCATCTGGAAACACCTCCCCCACCGACAAGTACACACAAATATTCTATCACAACAATACCAACATTTCTTAGCCTGCAATTATGCTGACCCGACCCTCTAGTCCCACAGAAGCAGTCTGAGGCATGCCACCCCCTCTCTGAAACAAAATCTCAGACGGTTTCTAGGCAAGCAAAGTGAAATGAAGGCTTGAGGCCAACTTTTCACATAATTCAATTTAAAAGAAACTTACATATGCCTGAAATCTTTAGATAATGGAAAGAAAAGTGGATTTTCCTCTCTTCGTTATTAAAGTAATTGGCTCAAACTCTCATTTCATTTTGTACTTGTAGGCACAACCCAGAGTCTGTAATTAGTTTCAAACCACCAAAGTAGAACCAGAATAAAACCTCAACTAACTGAAGGACCTTTTTTTCCTTGACATACTTGGCTTTCAATGGCTACAGGCAAAGGGCACCAATCCAAGAAGCAAGCTTATGACTGGGACTTGTTTAAAAAACAAAATTACTTGCAAACTATGTCTTAGGTGAGTCCAGTGCGAGATCCTTACCAGCCACCTTCTCCCTCTCCACTCCTAGTCCCAGGTAATGAGAGATGGTATCCTGGATGATGACGAAAGCCACACTCATCAGAGGAAAGCACACCAAGCTCATCACTTGCATGCCAAGACGGGCACAAAAACCCTCATCGATAGAGATGAAATCAGGAACACCTTTCTATGAACTTTAACCAGAAATGTACATAAATAAAGGCATTCTACTGCATGCGCATAGGAATAAAATATGGATCATCCAACAGCAAGGACTTCATCTCAAAATATCTTGATCTATTTAAGAATAGTTGGAGTCATACTCAATCACTGGCCATGTCTTTGGTGAGCTGACCTCTCTGAACGTCAGTTTCTTCGGCTGTAGAATGACAATTATGGCATCTCCTGCAAAGACCTCCTCAGGATTAAACGAAATAATGTCCCCAAACACCAAGAACAGTGTCTAGTTTAAAATAAGTGACCAACATGTGTTGCTTCCTTTTACGAACATACTTATCCAGCCTGTATCTGTACCAGACAGGGATCTGGTAAATCGTTGCCTCCTGATAAATGTTGAATATGTAACTGTCTGAAGGAAATACCTCCAGGGAGTCATGAATGATACTTTATGTAATGATACTTACTACAATGCTGACAATAACAATCATTTATTGAGCACTTACTACTGGGCAGGTGCTGTGATACCCACTCACACACACCACCTCACTGACTTCTCATAGTCCCCTAAGAAGGTAGGCCTTCTTTCAGCTCTTAAGAGCATTTTTTTTTTTAAAGGCACTTTTGACTTCTTTTGCTAAGATGACTCAACCAGGGTGAGTAAGCCTTCTTTGACTGCCTGGGATAGCCGCATCTTCTGGACTGGCAGCTCCGAGGAACAAGTGGGACTGGCCGAGCTACCAGGGACTGACCTGGAGAAGGTGGCCGAGTCCTGTTCAGAAGAGCTGTGTGGTCTGGCAGGGGAGGAGGATCCTGGCTGCTGGGCTGGAGTGTCATCTTGAATAAAAGAGGTAAAAGTGCCCCAAGGGCAAAGCAAATTATTCCAAGAAAGGGAGCTGGGGGGGGGGGAGGGGGTGGTCCCCGGTGCCAGTCCTGCTGTGGCAGGAAGCTAGAACCAAGGGCACTGGGAGTGCCAGGGGTGAGGGTCTGGGGTCAGGGGATGCAGTGAAAAGTTCTAGACAGGCTGTGGAAGATGTCAGACTGTGGCAGGCCCTCTCAGGGGAGGTCCCTGAGCCCATGGTGTGGTGGCAGAGTGTCAACACACAGAGAAAGGGGTGGGAAAGGACAACTTTAACCCCAGAACACTCCTGTGGGTAAAATCACCCTAGAGACAGTGTGAAAGGGATTAAGAGCATGGACTCAGGGGCCTGGGTTCAAAGCTTACTTTCTCTATTTACCGGCTGTGTGACCAGCCATGTTACTTAATCTCTCTGTGCCTCAGTCTCTCCCCATCTACACGAAAGGGATAACAATGTCCTTTATCTAATGGGGTTTCTATGAAGAGCACATCAGCTAATATATAGCAAGTGCCTAGAAGAGAATGTGGAAAGTGCTGGCACGTGCAACTGTTTAAGCGCTCTCTGCTGTTCTGGTTCTTACCCCCTCCCAGGGCTGATGGAGGAGACACAGTGAGAGGTTATGTAACCCCATCAGCAAATTATTTTTCCTTTGTCCTCCTTTACGCAGTACAGCTTTAGCAGCGGAGCCGGGACTTGAACCTAAATCTCTTCAGACTCTGTGTCCTTGTCTTCTTGCTATGTGCTCTTCAGTCATCCCAAATTCAAGCTTCTGTGGCACAATCTAAGGTTGCTTCACAACTGCATTCCACACATATGGGTTCATACTACGTCCTTCTTCCCGTCTTTCCCAGCTCCCATCCAGCCTTTGTGGGCAAAGCAGCTCCCTTCATTATGGCATCCCCCACTCGAAAGCACTCCATAGTTCCCCAGTGCCTGTGGTGGGAGGTATCAGACTGGTCCAGGTGGTGGGGAGCTTCTAATCCCTGGTACTCTCTGTCTGAGTGCACGAGAGACTGACAATAGATAACCGCATCACAGCAAGCAGGAACTATTTCACAGGCAGAACCTAAGATTATCATCAGCACAAAATAGTTGGCTTGGTTAAAGGAGAGGATGCATATATAATGCCTGGGTCAAAAATAGTTGGCTGGGTTAAAGGAGAGGATGCACATATAATGCCTGGGTCAATAACTGTGCACGTTAAGTACCATCATAATTATCACTATTATTATTCTAAAATCCAGATCCTTCTCTCTGGGCTTCAAAGTCTTGCACATTCTCCCCCCATGCTAATTGCCCAAACTGACTTCCAACAGCCCCCAGGAATTTGCTGGACTTGCTCCTCTGGGATGTTTCCATTTCCATGTCTCTCTCTGTGGTTCCTTCCCATGATGCCCCAATATGAGCCTCTTTCAAATCCTGCCCCGTGTTCAAGGCCCCCTCACACTGGATCGTCTCCAGGAAACTGTCCACGTACCCACATCCCACCTCTCCAGAGTCATTCCCATCTACAGTGTGTACTAAAGAACTTTTAAATACTTGCCATGGTTCCAATATTTTGATTTTCTCACCCCACTTAGACTGTAATCCTTTCTTGAGTAACTGCTGGGTTACTTACTTTTTTCCTTTAATGTTAGTTTTCAGCATAAAACAAATGTTCTAAAAGCTCCTAGTGACTTTTACTCTGAGGGTTTCCAAATGGAGTGTAAAAATTCCTGGGAGCTCGGGAGTGGTTTTCTTCTTTTAAATCAAGACAATAATACCAGCCTCATAGCGGTGTTTGATGGATTGAGATAATGGGGATAAAACTGCTCAGAAATCTGCTGAGTTGAAAAGACAAGCTGGCAGAAGAGAAGGAAAAAGCAGTCGGAAATCATAGGAACCTAAGGCAGAGGAAAAGGAGTTCTACAGGGGAATGCAGAGAATTGCTAACGAAACGAAGGCGGTCGGTGTCTCCCGTGTGTCTGGCACTGTGCTAGGAGCTTTGTACACATGATGTACAGGACAATGGTGAAGAGCTTGTTCTGGAACCAGGCTTCTGGGTTCCAATCCCAGTTCGATCAGCTACCAGCTGTGTGAGCTGTTAAGTTATGCAAGATGCCTATGCTAGATTTTTCTTCATCTTTAAATTGGGATCATTTAAAGCAGGAGTTGGCAATTTTTTTTTTTTTTTTCTGTAAAGGGTCAGATAGCAAATATATCTCAGGGTTTGAGGGATGCACAGCTTCTGTTACAACCACTCAGCCCTGCAGTTGCAGTGTGAAAGCAGCCCGCAGACTCTATGTGAGCAAATGGGCGTGACTGTCTTCCAATAAAACAGTATTTGCAAAAACGGGCAGTGGGCAAGAATCAGCCCACGGGGAGTGGTTTGCCAAGCTCTAATACACAACCCACTTCACTGGGTCCAGAGAGGACTGAAGAGTTAATAAAGTTCATGCTCTTAGAACAGTGCCCTGCACACAGTAACTGCTCAACAAAGGTTAGCTGTTGTTAGCATTATAAGGAACCCATGGAATAGGTGTTAGAATGCCCCTTTACAGGGCAGAAACCCAAAGTTCAGGAATGAAGAACTTCGAGGTGCCTGGGCGGCTCAGTTGGTGGAGTGTCCGACTTCTGTTCAGGTCATGATCTCATGGTTCATGAGTTCGAGCCCCGCGTTCAGCTCTGTGCTGACAGCTCAGAGCCTGGAGCCTGCTTCAGATTCTGTGTCTCCCTCGCTCTCTGCCCCTTCCCTGCTCGCACTCTGTCTCTGTCTGGCTCTCTCTCAAAAATAAATAAACATTAAATTTTTTTTTAAAAAAAGGATTAGAAATGAAGATCTTCTCCAAAATCTGGCATCTTCTAATAGTAGCAGAGTCAGACTCAGAGCACAGACCCGTGGGACTCTAAAGTCTATAGCTGTTCACTGTAATTTTTGTCAACATCAAGGATCTTATCAGAACCAAGACCTTATTTCATAAACCCAAAGGGAGCCTTGCTCTAGTCCCCAGTATCTCCAAAGTTTGGGGACTTGACTCAAACACTGATCACACACTAAATGCTGAAATCAGGCCTGAGATCCCTATGGGCATTGTCAGACAGCCCCCAACTTTACTTGCTTTAAATCCTGATTCCAGTCAGTGGAGAACAGGTGTGGAATCCATGTTCAGTACTCTCCTGGGTGCTCACACAGTGTCAGCCCTCCCTGGCCTCAGCGTCGGTTTCCTATGACAACGATGGATCAGCTGCCTTTGGGGAGCCCTAATTAAGTGCGCAAATAGGGCAGCCTTCCCAAATCCCACATTAGTTCTGCTTTGGAATGCCAGAACGTTTCTACCACGGAAAAACGCTTCATGCCCCAAGTCTTAACAAACCCAGCAAGTTCAAATGCATTTCTGGGGTGGGGGTTGGGGGTCAAGAATCCCAAGCTGTTACATGAGACGGCAACGAAAGAAAGGGCTTTTCTTGAAAGGGGGAAACAAAGGGCATGGAGAAATGTCACCGAAATGTCCTGCAAACTCTCTAGCTTGCCCCAAATTGTTCTTTTGTCTGAAAGCCTTGAAAGTGTGATTTATAAAACTTTTTCCTCGGGTCAATGATTGGCTTCTTAAACCCGGGACTCTGAAGCCAGTATCAGCAAAGATTTCTTTGCGTATGTTACCTACACGGAATAAAAAGAAAAAAATAATCCCCATTAAATAGCACAGACTTTGTGCATTTCAAAACTATCCACCTATCAGACTTGTTATTTTTTATCCCCTCCTCTTCGTCTCCTTCCTCCTCCCTTCCTCCTTACACCCTAAAGCCACGTCTACCATCCAGTCTATTCCAGGGAAAGCCTCTCTGGTTCTACAGCTGAGAAGACACCCTCATGATTGGTTTTGTGCACGTGAATGTAATAGCAATCAGCTGTCTGTTTTATGTTTAATTCTGCATCTTCTGGAGTAAAACCATTTAGGCTGCCATGCCCCCAAGGCACTGCATGCCGTCTACTTCCAGAGTTCAGTGGACCACTGTGTTGATGTGTTTTACCTCATCAAAGGATGGAAAGTGGCTTGGCCTTCAGCTTGACGTGCCTGCAAGACAATGCAATGGGAGAAGCCACTGTGCTAGGAACTACAGAGATTCATCCACCACTAAGTCTTTGAAGCCCAGAAACAAAGTGGATCCTCCAGGCTCCAGGCTGACAGATGCAACCTTTCCACTGGCCGCCATGGGCTTTCTGCCCAGAGAAAACAGCCGCCTCTCTGGGGCTTGCTGTCTCAGGAGAGATGACGGCGTGGGTAATTAGGGTGGCCATAGTTTATTATTGCAGTAAAACTCCCCTTTGGGTCCTAATCCCTCTGATGATCAATTATCAATAATGACATCAAGACGTAAGACATAGGCTGGGTCTGTCCTGGATGTATTATCCCCTCTCCTCAGGGGCTGTGGATGGCTGGGCGATTTGGGGAAGTAACTGTCCTCAGGCCCTGCTCTCTCTGGGGTCAGAGGAAACTGGGAAGTTTCAAACTTTTAATTTTGGTTTCGATGCCCTTATTTTGTCTTGCCTCTTGTGACAGATGCCACCAGACTTCAGACTTCACGAAAGTGAAGACGCACTGAGAAGAAAATACTACCTCGTACAACAACAATGCTAACTGTAGGCTGGGTGGAGCCTGTCTGATGCTGGTGGCTGGGGGACAAGGTTCTTTCCCTCAGGCAGGAAGGGCTATCTTCTCATAAGGCCTAGCTCAGGAGCTCCCACATTGTGGATCCATTTTGGAAACCAGCAAAGAATTACCAGCTTTTTATTTTGCCACATAAGGACCTTAAAAATAAGACGTACAAAAAACCCCACAACTACTTGACATGTGCTCTGACCGTTATGTCATAACAAATAGGTGATTTTAACATAATAAAAAAAGTTACCACGATCTCAGAATAAAGGTAAAATATTGAAACTGTCTACACTTAGCGTTGTTAAAAATTCAATGCACCGCTCTTTTGTTTTCAATTCCCACTGGCTGGTGAAACTTTGTTAAGGGCCTGGAACTTTGCAAAGGGCCCTTTGTTAAGGGCCAGCGAGGGCCAGCGTCATGGGTGTGCCCTCTGTGTTGTCTGTCGCCCAGGGCCCCATGTCAGGGAGAGCCCAGGCTTGGGGTTTAGTGATCTGTAGTCATTGCTGTGAAATCCTTAATAATTTTATCTTTGAATGTGTGCTTTGCAAATAAAGGCTGATGGGACAGCGAAAGGTGGGCTGGGGGCCGGCTGTTGCCTTTCCTTTCCTCAAGCTGGTTCTTGGCTGTCTGCTCTCTGCCTTCTGCCCTACTCCACATCCCACTGCTGACTGTGCACCTCTGGGGTGGTGACGGGCTACGTGAGGTGGGGGGCACACAGGGCCAAGCACAGGTGTGGGGAGAGCCAGGTCAGGTAGTGAGCAGCTGGTGTCTCAGGGTGGGGCAAGGCCGTGGCTCTCCCTGCCACCCCCACTGCCGTGGGGTGCTGGCCGGGAAGCTGGCAACCCTGGGGGTCACCTGTCAGTCATGAGTTGAGGCAGCAGGCCTGTGGGAAGGGGGGACTTCCCTGTCCCTGGATCCCACAAATCATGCATCTGGCTCTGCCTGCAGGAGCCGTTGATGACATCTGAGAACTACTGGACTACTCATAGACTCTTGCCCCTAAATAGCCTCCCACCTCCTCTCACATGTGAGTAAGGGTTGTGATTCCCAGACTTCCTTGTGGAAAGCCAGTTTCCCCAAGGACTCAGCACTGGTCTGACTGGGTGGCAAAATGTCATTCTTACCACCCTTCACCGGTGGGCAGCACTCCACAGTCTAGAAAGCATTCTTCTTACTCTATGTGTGCATGCACATGCGTATGTGTGCACATTCATTAATCCCCCTTTCTCCAGCTGGATAAACCTGAAAGAATTTATACTTTGGATTTTGAGGCAAATCTAGGTTCAGGTCCCAACTCTCTCATTTTCCAGCTGTGTAGCTTTGAGCAAGCATATCTGCCTTTTTCTGGACTTTGAATTCCTTGTTTTTGTTTTCGTTTTTTCTTTTTGACAGAGAGACAGAGAATCCCAAGCAGTTTCCATGCCCAGTGCAGAGCTCAATGCGGGGCCTGATCTCACAACCATGAGATCACGACCTGAGCCAAAGTCAAGAGTCAAACGCTTAGCCGACGGAGCCACCCAGGAGCTCCTCCAACTCATTTGTAAATGGAAATACTAATATTTACCTACCTCACACAGCTAACTTACAGATTAAATGTAGCTACAGAGGGGCACCTGGGTGGCTCAGTTGGTTAAGCGTCTGACTCTTGGTTTTGGCTCAGGTCATGATCTCAAGGTTCATGGGTTCAAGCCGTGCCTCGGGCTCTGCGCTCTCAGCACTGAGCGTGCTTGGGATTCTTTCTCTCCCTTTCTCTCTGCCCCTCCCTCTCTCTCTCTCTCTCTCTCTCTCTCAAAATACATAAACTTAAAAAAGTAAACGTGGCTATATAACCAAGTAAGTTACAGGTGATCAACTAACATTTACTGCTTCCCTCTTCCTCTCCAGGCCCCTAGAGATGAGGAACAATGCCTGGGGAGACAAAGTCTCCTCTGGGGAAAAGCCACCCAACAGGGGCTGAGCCAGGCATCCTCCTGGCCAAGAGGACTTCCCACTGTTCAAAGGGCAGCACTGCCCTAAATAGGAAAAAGTCCTGGCTAGGTGAGGGGCAAGAACTCTGGAAATCTGAGAAAATGCTTCTCCAGGAACAAGATTTGAGCACACAGGCCTAGTTATTTTGACAGGTGAAAAGAAGTACCGAAGTTGGGGGTAGGGTAGAAAGCACCAAGTACAAACACAACCTCCTTCCCTGCCTTTCGGAGAGGCTAGCAGACCTTGTGGAAAGGTTCAGGACAGCTTTAGACAGGATTTGGATGAAGATTCCGAAGGCCCAGATTCCAGTCTCAGGTTTTCTCTCTATAACCTTTCTCTCATCACTTCCTACTCTGGAACCAAATGTCCCTTGTCTTTTAAACACATTAGACTAGATAAGTTGTTCAAAGTTATTTCAGCTTTGATAGAGGAGTGGATAGCTGTAAAAACGTATTTTGTAATAAGCTGGGACGTGCCTGCTAAACTAGGATGGGCCCCTTCAAAGCAGTGGCTTTAGGAAGGCTGCCTCAAGTCCAAGGATGCTCCTGATTGCTCGGGCAAGGCTGTCGGTCGGGGCTCCACAATGGCGGACATCTCATGATTCCTGATGATTCACACCGAAGGCACATATATCATTGGAATGGGCTATGACTGACTTCAGGAACAGTGACAGATTCAGCCATTTTCCTGCGGGGCGTTTCAACATCCATCTCCAAACAGAAGGAGCACAGTGGGCTGTTGTGACAGGAATTCTGGAGAATACTATTTATGGCTGTGTTTTGGTTTACCCTTGGCCTAGTACATAGGGTACAGTTGGAAATGGCCTCAGCTGAAAACACTCTTTTGTCTTTTAGGGTAAAATTTCCAAATTTTTACATACAGCCTGTCAGCTCCAGGCCTACTGCCCTGCCTCTTCCCAGAGAAACAGGGTCATCCCTCCCTCCTCCTCCCCCTCTCCCTTGACCTATGAGTCATTCTCAACAGAGGCAGGACATATATTAACAGCATATCATTAGGGATTTGGGGTCGGATAAACCTGGGCTCAAATCCCGGTTTCTCCACTTTTTAGTTGTGTGACCTTGAGCAAGTCACTTAATCTCTCTGACCCTTAGTTTCACCAGGTAAAAACAGGAAATAATAATACCTACCCAACAGGACTGTTTTAAGAATTAAAATGAGATGCGTTGCTGCAGATAGATCCTGATGGACACACTTCATTGTGTCGTTCTCTCTGCCCCAATCATTTTGGCTTGCTCCCCAGAGACCAAGCTTCTGCTTCAGTTTTCCTTCCTGAGTTTGATCCTCTTTCCTCTTTTGTGCTCCAGATATGCAGGAGAGCAGATTGGGTTGGGGATGTGGCTGTCCTGCCATTCCTTCTAACCAGGGACCCCTGACTGCAGGCAGGGATCTTCCCACGGATGGACAGGAGCCATGAACAATCAATAACAGTTCATTTTATTAAGCATTTTCTATGTGCCCAATTGATTATCATTTTCCCCCTTTGTAATAAGCCTAGAGGTAGGCACCATTATCAATCCAGTTTTATAGATAAGGAGACTGCATGTTGAAGAGGTTAAGTCCAAGGTCCTAGGGCCAAGTGGGAGGCTAAATTCTAACCCAGTGTCTGACTCGAGTCTTTTCTTTTAAATCAATCACCAGCCTCCCTGCATGTTCACTCGTGTCCTTCTCTAGAATCATCACCACAGTAGCCACCACTGATTGAGTACCTATAATCGGTACACACATTATCCCATGTGACTTGCCCGGCAGCTCCATGAAGTAGATGTTTTCATACCCATTTTACAAATGAGAAAGCTGAAGTCAGGAAACGTATGTCATGCAGTGTCAGCTGGCTAGGAGAGGAGGAGATGGGATTCAGATACCTACCACGTATGTTTTCTTTGTAGCTCCTTGAACACTGTGCTGTGTGCCAAGTGCTTTATAAATATTAACTCTTGTGACAGGTCTATGAGGTAGGTAACACTAGAATTCCCATTTTACAGGTAGGAAGACCGAGGCAGAGAGAAATTAACCCCCTGCTCCAGGCCTCACAAGTAAGCGTGGCGGAGCTGGATTTTGAAGCCACGCGGTCCAGCTCGAGTGTCTGAGCTCCTGATCTCTAGCACAATGTTGGCGTAAGAAGGGAAGGATGCCAGGCGAGGTGAGGGGAAGAGGAGAGGGTTTCAGAGGCAGAGGGAATTATCTCTGCGTGGGCAAGAGGCTCAGTGAGAACAAAAGTTCTGGAAGAAGAACTGTCCACCCACATCGACTGAAGTAGTACCCCAGAGCCTTGGCTCTCTCCTCCAAAAGGGGTCGGCCACCCTGGAGAATTTTCCAGCATTGAGCAATGGTGTAGGTGTTTTGTTTCCTTTAGGCCCACTGAGATGCATCATGAGGAAATTGCCTTAGTTCTACTCTTGAGCAAGCTGATCCCACTATTCAGCTACAAAATCCTCAGAAGAGATGGAAGTCAACAGTTTTAAATGACCAGTTATATTTAAATATTCAGGGGGGAGAAAGGCCTTTTGTCAGGAAAGACAGAAACAAACACGTACTGAATAGTGACCACATGCTGAAACATGGGAGTTGTTAAACCTCA
Source organism: Lynx canadensis (assembly GCF_007474595.2). NCBI lineage: Eukaryota > Metazoa > Chordata > Mammalia > Carnivora > Felidae > Lynx > Lynx canadensis. The sequence goes on along the minus strand of NC_044310.1, from coordinate 48,294,905 downwards.
TAATAACGTCTGAAATTGTGATTCACTTCATTTTACAGAGAAATAAACTAAGGCACAGAGCAGCAAAGTGATGTCCCCAAATCAAATGGCAAGTAAAGGGTCTTGGACATGGCCCAAAACTCATATAAACGACTTCAGGTTGCATGCTTTAGCTAGACCTCTGCTGCCTCTCATTTGCCTAATGACTGATCCATATGGTTTCAGAATTTTCCCATAATTAATGGTGAAATCACCAAGAATGCACAAACCCACAGACCATTCTGCTAACCTGGTGTGCTCTGGTCTAAAATGTTAGCATTCTGAAAAACAGTTGTAGGAGAAGAAATAGTTTACAGGGAACGTTTCCAAGAAATCCCGAAGTCACGGAGACTGAGAGTAGCAGATATGAGTATATGAAAACTTAACACTGCTGTACCAGACATCACAGGCAAAGGTAGATGGTGGGGGACATATTATAAGAAACTCTTCAATATATATGGCAAAGGGCTGATATACAGAGCATACAAAAAACTCCAAATCAATGAGAGAGAGACCCCAAGGGAAAATGAAGAAAGGCTATTAAGAGGCCATTAACAGAAAACAGAAGTCAAGTGACCAAGGAGATGAAGAAAATGTTCATTCTTGCTAGTAACAGAGCAAAGGCAAACAACAATGAAGAGTCCTCTTCTGCCCAAGAAATTGGCAAAAATGTTACCCGACTGACAACACCCGGTATTGGCAAAGGCACAGGGACACCGCTGGCAGGAATACAAATCGGGACAGCCCTTGTGGAGGACATTTTGGCCACAGCTAACATTTTAAATGCACAATCTTTCCAGGACCATTTCTGCCTTTTCAAATCTCTCCAAGAGAGGTTTTCATACTTGTATATCAAGCGCCACAGCAAAGATGGTCCCTGGATCCCCGTTTATAAAAGCCAGATTATAGAAACTACCTAAGTGTCTATCAGTAAGACAGCGGTTAAATAATTTTTTCATATACAGACTCTGGAATTAATGTCAGTATGTAATGGGCATGGGGCAGCTCTATGTGCTCTAACATACTCCAAAATACCTTATAAATGAAAAAAAACAACCTTGCAGGACAATTTGTAGTATATGATCTTATACATGCACATATATGTATCTGCAAAAGCATGAAAAGAGTTCAGAAGATATGCACATTGTATGATAGTGATTATGTCTAGGATCAAGTGAGGTTTGTGCCTTTTGTCTTTTACTCTGTAGTCCTAGAGTGTTCGAGTTTTTATGATGTAAGTGTATTCCTGTTGTTTTTCACTTATCTAAAAATTTTTTTTAATGTTTATTTATTTTTGACAGAGAGAGAGAGAGAGAAAGAGAGAGACAGAACGTGAATGGGGGAGGAGCAGAGAGAGAGGGGGAGACACAGAATTCAAAGCAAGCTCCAGGCTCTGAGCTGTCAGCTGTGGGGCTCGAACTCACAGACCGCGAGATCATGACCTGAACCAAAGTCAGACGCTTAACCGACTGAGCCACCCAGGCACCCTGACTTTTCACTTATCTAAAAAGAGCAAGTTGGCCGCATAGACAGAGTCACTTGCCTTGCTCTCTGGGTGGTGTCCACCCAGGGCTGAGGCTTCATCCGTTGCTGATGGGAATGGAAAGCAGCTCACGGGGAAGCTGCCTTTCCCTCCTTCGCTCCCTCAGTTCCAAAGGTGTTTACACATCTGAACTTGTGCGCACATATACACATTCCTCTTGGGCACACATTCACTCAGAATAACCACCACATAGGCTAGTTCGTGGCTCAAGAACTTCTGAATCACGGACCAAAGTGATTTCTTGTCATCTTGATAAAACTACTACACAATCACACCCCAATATAACTGCGAGAAAAATAACAAATGGTCAGGCCCCATCGGCGCAAGCCTTGATTTAAATCACGGGGTCCAACAGGCACATATTGGACGCGAAGCTCCTTAAATAATGGCTCTGCTGGCCTAAAACTTATCAGATGTTCCTTTAGCCTTAGCGCGCCCAAGACATAAACTATGGGTTCAGGGGAAAGCAAAGTCAAATGACTCATGACAGAGTTTGTTTTTAGTATGAATTATTTTTTCTGGCTCCTTGCTTTTAAAGACAGATCCTTTTCAGATGGGCTGAAAGCAAGGGCTGCTGGGAGCTGGGCTCATGGGCCTTGCCTTTCCCCTGCTTCTGAGAGCAAAACGTGGAGCCCTGAGCAGGAGAGATTTACTTCCCATTAGGTTCACTCCCATTGTGCCCCGCTTCTTTTTCTTTTCAAAACAAACCACGCGAGGGCAGCCTCACGGTAGCTGCGTGAGGCTGGTGGAAAGAGCACTGGATTTGGAGCCTAAGAGAACTGAGCTCCGGTTCCAGCACTGCCATTTACTACTTGCGAGATGCTGGGAGTGTCATGTGATGTCCCTGGGCTGCAGTTTCCTCGGGTGTGAAACAGGAATAATAAGCATCACACTGGGCTGTGGTGGGAATTCAGTGAGGCAATCCAAGCCAGGTGTCTACCACCCAGGAGGCGCTCGGTGAATGGCCCTGGACTGGACTCCTCAGGGCAGAGATGGTGTCCTATTTACCTCAGTAGCTCTACCGCTTGCCTGAGAATGGGGCACAGATATTTAAGGGGTGAAGGCAGCCAGGTACTTCGTACTTGTGATGTGCCAAGCACTGTTCTAACTGCTTTATATAAATCATCTCATTATCTTACAATTAACCCTATGAGGTAGAAACAAATGCTATCCACATTTCCTGATTGAAGACACCGATGCACAGAGATATTAAGGGAGCTGACCAAGGCCACACAGGTGGTTAGTAAAGGGGCTGGATTCTGGATGCTTGCTGTCTGGCTCTAGAACAGGAAGAGGAGAGGAAACACGGGCAGACCAGAAGCTCCCCCTGCAGAATCTATGGAAAGCCCACAACAGGGCTAGCCTACCTCTCGGATCACTTTAGAAGAACAGATACCAGGGGAAGGAGAAGGACATCACGAGTGTGGTCATTCATGGCCCTGTCAGAACATAGGTAGTGGACAACCAGAACCTACTCACGAATGTGGCATATTCGGACAGCTTCTCAGGGTGCTCTGGGCCTAGAGATGCCCATGCTTCTGAAGGAATGAGTACCTCAGGACAGGGCTGCTGGCCAAGAAGGATGAGGGGACTGCCTGGCTGGTACCTGCACATGTTCATCATCTCCTACTCCTCAGCAGACAGAACGAAAATGAACACAGAATTCCAGAGCTGGAAGGGACCTTAGATACTGCGTGGCCCTCCAGTGCACAGGTTAGAGAACTGTTACTTGCTCAATGCCACACAAGTTAATGGTAGAGCAAAGACTGGAATCCAGTTCCCTACCTCCCAAGCCAGCAATTCTGCCTCTGGCATCTAAAACACACCAGTGGCCACTGTCCCTTCAATGCAGAGCTCTTGAGTTATGACTTCTCATTTCAGTTATTCATTCATTCCATAGTTTTCATCTGAGCAGTGTTCAGAAAAGCTAGGAATGCTGGCCATTGGGTTTTGGATCTGTCCAAACCCGTTGATAAACCATCCCCAGGGTTAGATGAATGCTTAGCCTGCTCTCCCAATAAGTCATTGAATAATGTACTAGGCAAACAACCTTTTGAAAATGAGGTGGGTCTCCATAGGAGTCTGCCTACAGGGAAACAATGGGAAAAATTTGGAATAGTGATCTATCAAGGTGAAGTGACAAAATGCCTTTTGGCTTTATGTTTCCATCTCATGAGCTGCCCCTACCACATGTGAGCACAAAAGCATTAATTTATTCATTCATTCACTCAAATTCACATTTTCTTCCCAATATACAATTGAGTTCACTTTTGGGTTCATAAATCCTTTGTTCCCAAGATCTAAAATTCTGCATACCCTCCCATTTCAGTCCTCAAGACACACACACTCTCTCTCTCTCTCTCTCTCTCTCTCTCTCTCTCTCACACACACACACACACACACACACACACACACACATGATTGATTAACATTTCCAAGCCTTGTTTCAACTGTCATTTCTTTGGAATGTTTTCTCTGATTCCCCAAGGCTAGGGAAGGTGTGTCACCTATTGTTACCTATCCTATCATATACCACATTCTATCACAGCTGTCTATTTCATCGTATTTCTCTTCTGCAATACTGTAAGAAACTTAAGAAGGACTGAGCCTCTCTTGTTCAGAGCTGTGTGTCTGTAAAAACCAGAGACAGACCTAGCACAAGTGGCTGGCGCATACATAGATGGCACTCAAGAAACATTTGTTGAATAAATGAAAAAAATAAAGAAAACTCACTGAAGAGCGATTGTGACATAGACTCTGCCCTCATGAAGCTTCCACTCGAGTCGGAGTGGGGGTGGACACACAAAGGACAGTCACCATACATGTGAGAAGTATTATATCTAAGGTCTGCTCTGCACAATGGCAGACCTGACTGATGAATGACTGTACCAAGGAGGCTGGATTTCACTTAAGCCATATGTTCATCATAATCTGACTTTACAGGATATAAACGTGTGGGATATGAGTATAGGTGGAAGACACACAGAGTGTCAACTTTCTCAGTCCAATTCTCTTGCTTGTGAACTTCCCTGTACGCGATTCCCATGGAAGACACTTCAGGATTTCTTTGAATTCAATGAAATCAGGGTCTGAGGCAAAACAAAAAACAACAAAACCAAACAAACAAAAAACAAAACAGTACCACAGAGTGAAGAAGGAAAGACAGAGAAGAGATTCACATCACAGAATTCTCCTTACATAACACACTCCAGCCTCCCTGGTCTTTTTTGCTTCTCCTCAGACATATTCAATTCATTTCCACCTCAGGGCCTTTGCATTCACTGTGTTTTCTGCCACTCGAATCTCATCTCAAATACTTCTTCCTCAGAAAGGCCTTTCTTGCTGCTCACACAGCCAGGATGTCATGTTCCTTCTGTCCGATCCCTCTTTGTTCCCTTGTACTGCTTTACTTTATTTCACAGAATTTTTCGCTACCTGAAGTCATATTATTGGTTGTGATCCCCGGTTGCTAAAATTACTTGTTACCGGATTCCTTGTAACTAGAATACAAGTTTTGTGAGGGCAGACATTGCTTTTTCATTAGACACAGCTGGAGGTACTGAGCGAGGAGAAAGAGACAGGTATCAAAGGATGAAAAAGGTGCACTAGTTCCTAAAGGGAGAGGCAGATGATGGGGCAAAGAAAGGGGAACCAAAGTGACTGAAAGTTTAAGGAAGAATGAATAATATTAACTCACTTACTATACACTAATACAGCAGGCTTATGCATGACACTGCTACGTTTCCCTTTTGGGAATGCATAAACATTCTGTGAATATATGTAAAAACGCGGATAATTTTAGTTCCTGCTCTATGATATTTTTCTGTGGTGATTAAATTAGTTAATTCATGTAAAGCGATTTGAACAGTGCTTGACATACAGAAAGCATCAATAGGCGTGCCAGGGTGGCTCAGTCATTTAAGCGTCTGACACCTGATTTTGGCTCAGGTGAAGATCTCACGGTTCATGAGATCGAGCCCCACATTGGGTTCTGAGCTGACAGTGTGGAACCGGCTTAGGATTCTCTCTCTCCCTCTCCCTCTCCCTGTCAAAGTAAATAAATACATAAATAAATAAACTTAAAAAAAAGAAAGCATCAATAAATGTTGCCTATCATCATCTACAAAGAGATATGATATACAGATAGTATCTATTCAGAAGAATTTTATGCATTGCTATACACTATTTACTTTCTATTTTTTTAATGCTTATTTATTTTTGAGAGAGAGAGAGAGAGAGAGAGGGAGAAAATGAGAGAGACCATAAGCAGGGGAGGGGCAGAGAGAGAGGGGGACGTAGAATCCAAAGCAGGCTCCAGGCTCTGAGCTGTCAGCACAGAGCCCAGTGTGGGGCTTGAACCCATGGACTGTGAGATCATGACCTGAGCTGAAGTCAGACACTTACCTGAATGAGCCACCCAGGTGCCCCTACATTTAAGATGAAGCACATCATTTCTATAGTATACAAAGTTAAACATATGTCCCTTATTTTGCATTTATTACAGTACAAAAAGTTTTATAAGGATTAGTCATCAGTATTCAGAATCAAAGAATCTTATTGTTTTTAATAAACACATTTACGATCATATTAATCAAAGATGCAAAAGCTTTAAGACATGTAAGCATGAATAGCCAGCCACGCAGGAACTCTGAGAAGCTGGAGGAAGTGATAATGAATCATCAGTGGAAAGGATAAAGAGGCTGAAAGGCTGAAACAGAACTCCAGAAGGACTCATACAGAGAACAGTGAAGAAAGAAAAGAAAAAAAACATTTCCATAAGTGAGAAGAAATCAGCACAGGACGGTAAATCGAAGCACCACACGCAATAATTGTTTCAATGGAATCACTACGGGAAATGCCTGTGATGAGGATAAAAACAGCAAACTGCTGAGGACAAGAACAAGAGTTAAACAGTTTAAATGAATCCAAGGAAATTTGCTCACAACTTTAAAAAATCTGCCAGAAACGAACACATTACTCCAAGTTTGGATAACTTCTTTATAAAAACAGTTCTTTTTAGTTACAGCTTCTTTTTGGTTATCGCCAGGTTGGAAGCCTGGTGGATGGAACTCGCAACCTACCTCATCAGGATGCCCTCGCCTTCTCCCTCCTCCAACCCCAAGACCCACAGCATTTTATCACCGCATCTCAAAGAACAGGGGGATTGCTTTTTTAAAAGATACTGAGGTTTCAGCAGCACATGCCATGTTCCATACAGCCTCTAGGTGGCGCTATGACAAAACAGAAGCCTGAATACTCCGAAGGGGAAAAAATAATCAACAAAGTACATTTAGTACAAAACACTAAAAGCAATAACAGCTCAAAGGCAGACTCCATTTATTACAGAAGCTACAATTTAGTATCTCTAAGACAATTATTAATTTCCTTTTTAATTCAAGTGCTCACCCCACAAAGAGACGTCTCATTTTTCAGCCAGAAAAAAATCTCAGGGTTGTTTTCTTGCTCTAAAACATTTACATTTAAGGGCTCAGTGGAAACCCACACTATGCTAAAAGTTTGTAGTATAAACTGTTTTATAATCAAGATTCATTTGGTAGAACAAAAGACGTAGCGTTCAGAGTAAAAATGTAAGACAGCAAATGAGAGTTGGCTGGGGAAAAACAGTTATGTTAGTTTGATATTCAACCAAAAGCTGTAATCTTATTAAACATATTTAAATATGGTTTTCATTTAGATTTGGCAACTTGATTAATGGGGATGTATTAAATAATACCTGGCTGCTAAGAGTATATTTGGGAATCAGTGCCACATAAAACATGCAAAATGTACAATTCAGTTTCATTGTTATTTAAGGCTTCTCTGTTCTCTTGGCGGTGTGCATACACATATTAAAAATTAAGTACACATACTCCATGTATGCTCAAGCCTTTTAAAAGGCTTTCTCTTTAAACAGAAACATGCAATGGAAAATGAACTCAACTCTGGTGAAAGGTAATGGATTCATCCCTTTGGGGACAGCTGTCCTGTTTATCAAAAGAAAGGAGGGTAGGGTCAGAGGCAGGAAAAAAAAAAAATTCCTAACTGGTCTGCAAAGAGAGATGCCCAACTTCAGAGAGGAGCCGAAATCAGTTTCTACAGCCAGGCTTCCTTCTTTGCCTGAGTTGAGAGGTCGAATGAATGGTACCTTTCACCATGAGGCCATGGGGGTATCACAATGGGAACAGAGTATCTTAAGATATGGGGAATGTATTAGTGGCCAAATGCAGGCAGATGCTGATTCCCCATGTGTTAAAGAAACATTTTTTTTTTTTTTTTTACTGGTTGGGGGTGGGGGGATCTGTAGTTTTTTGGGCATTGCATTAGGCACTGACCAAACGGTAGGAGTTGGGGTTGCTAGGGTGGTTCAGAACAACCAAAGAGACAGATAATGGTAATAATGCAAAGAGCCAAGTACCATAATACAGTTCTACTCAGTGTTTTTGATGAAAAAATAATACGTCTGACATGCAAAAGCTGCACAGTAATGAGCATTCTCTTTTTTCCAGTATCATGAGGTTCCCTAAAATCTGCAGGCTGGAACAAGACATCTCAGAGTGGCCAAAATGTCAGATGACTTCACATTACGTCTCTAAACAACTCAGTGAAACGGGTCACAATATTATTATGTTTTAATTTGAGAAGTTAAGTTTAAGCCTGGAAAAGTCCAGAAGATATCTTACAACTCAGAAGGAAACAAAAGGGCAAGCTTTTTTGATACAGGTATTTTTCTGTCCACTTATGGATGATTGGAGGGGGTGCTGTGAGAGGTTAATAACATTACCCAACATCATACGTTCAGTAAGGCACAGAGCCTGGCCAGGAACCCAAGGCCATTTTATGTGGAAATCCATGTTTTTTTTTTTTTTTTAATTTGTTTATTTATTTTGAGAGAGAGAGAGAGCAAGCAAGGGAGGGAGCAGAGAGAGGGAGAGAGAGAGAATCCCAAGCAGGCTCCATGCTGTCAGCATCGAACCTGACATGGTGCCCGAAGCCACCAAGTGCAAGATCATGACCTGAACTGAAACCAAAAGCCGGATGCTGAACTGACTCAACCACCCTGGCGCTCCGGAAATACACTTTTCTAACCTCTAACCCCACAGCCCCACTGCTTCTCTGTGGATGACTGAAGACTTGGGACAGGCGCAGTGATGGAAGTTAGGGGTAAGGGTGGGGACACTACATGCAATCTCATTTATTTCCCTGTCACCTACTTGCAAAACAATGGAAGAAGAGGGGCCAAGTTCCTTCCAGAGACCGCTTCTCCCTGCCACTGTCATCTGCAACTGGGCTATGTCCCCCACTGGACAGAACGCATGATAACGTTGAGCACGCCAAGGCCTTTACAGTGATGATGGGTACAATCAGGGGCCACAGGGAACAGGGTGTGGGCTGTAGTAAGACCACAACCAGGGAAACAGGAAATTCTGACCCACGCTACCACATGGATGAATCTAGAGAACATGATGCTAAGTGGAATGAGCCAGTCACAAAAAGGCAAATACCGTATGATTCCACTTGCATGAGGTACCTAGAGTAGTCACGTTCATAGAGACAGAAAGTAGAATGGCGGTTGCCAGGGGCCGGGCGGAAGAGGGACTGGGGGATCATTGTTTAGCGGGCACACAGTTTCAGCTTTGCAAGATGAAAAGAGTGCTGGAAACTGGTTGCACAATGATGTGAATAGTCCTTAACACTACTGAGCTGTATACTTAATAATGACGAATTTTATGTTATGTGTATTCTACTACAATTAAAAAACAAACAAAGAAAGGAAGAAAAGCATACAGTCACGAACACCAGCTCCGGTGGTCATTTACAATGTCTCTTGCCTGGTACAGTATGAAACATGACCTTCCAAATTTTCAGATTTATGGAAGTAAAAGTCCTTTTATGGGACATCCTTGGTACTTTTCTGGAAAGCAGGAAGTCTGGAGGAAACAGGTCTTTTTTTTTTTTTAACATGTAAAATTTTATATCTGCATGTTTTATATGAATTCTCATCTTGGTTGACCAGCTAAAAGAGCTTTGAACAAAGCACTTCCCCTCTCTGGGTTCCAACTTCCTCATCCATAAAAGGAGGGAGTGGGTGAGATGATCTCTGAGGGCCCTTTCAATTCTCAGATTCCAATTCCTGTTTTTCCAAATGCTAACACTGTCCTCTGTTAAGTATACTTCATCCATTATGGACATTCATTGGGACATTTTTGCAAGCCACTATTCGTTTATGAAATACCTACTCCCTGCATTTTCCCCGAGGGATAAAAGCAGGAAGGAAAGGTGCAGGATGAGGTAGGCCAATAGGAAGCAAAAGAGTAAAAGGTGTTCTGGAAGGAGCACTGGACTGGGAGTCTGAGGCTATGAGGTTCCAGTGGATTCTCCCACTTGCTAGCCATGTGAATCAGAAAGGAAGGAAGCATTTACTGGGGTCTTCTCTGCAGAAGGTCCTTCCACACATATTATCTTTTTACTTTACAATTTTGGCAATTCACACACTATCTTCATAATTGTTTCCATATCCAAGTACTACCTGTACTATGTATTATGTATAATTTTTTCTTCTAAAGTCCAAATAAACCGCTTTTTCTCTTTGTTTTAAATTGCCATGTTCTACACAATAATATCCAGGAGAACCCAGGTGGGAATCTGGTTATATACACATTAAGATAAATATATAACTAGTAGAAAAAGAGTGCCCACATGCCAGCTAAAGTCATCTTGGGTGCCACTGGTGGCATATGGGTGTATATGGGAGATGCCACATTAACCCACTTTATCTCCAGTTATGGCTGCTGGACACTTGAGCCACAGCAGACCCAACAGACCCCACTCAACATGCTGGTTCATATTCCTCTCATCTTTAGAATGGTTGGGTTCTATAAAGTAGAACAGAGTCTTTCTGAGATTTTCAAATTTCAGGGATACTAACATTTCCAAAACTACTTTGGAGACTGACATATAGCAAGTTTTAATTTTCTTATAGTAAGCAAGAACTCAAAACAATATTCTCACACAAGGTAATTAATAACAACAACAACAACAACGCAGAAGACTTTCTACACCAAACAATCGGGAGGAATACTTCTCAGGTGAATGGAAATAAGTTAAGAAAAACAATTATGATGTTCTGCTTCCTTGTCTAGGTTTCTCCATCTGGTGAAAACTCTGCCATGGGCCAGCCACTGACAGCCTCAGCACCCATGGGCCACAGATGTAACGGGAGACGGCTCTGGAGTCACACATGTCTGAGTTCAAGTCCTGGTTGTGCACTAACTACATGTGCAGCTTTGTGAAACCTTAGCCTCGGCTTTTCACGTGTAAACCGAGGCTACAGCTCACTGTGGTAACGATCGAGTGTAGTAAGTGTACAAAGTGCCTCACACAGTGCCTGGCCTGTGGTACAAGCCGAGGCTTACCTTTCCCATCCTATCTCACCAGGAGAGCTGCTCTCAGGATACAAGATGGCAACTCATGGTTGGTGCACTGAAAGTGCGTCCTGCAGCTCTAGTGGTTTCTGGGGATCTCAGCTTAGAAGCTACTTCCTCTGGGAAGGGAAACTTTCTTTGACCCACCAAGTTGGGTAAGAAGCCCCTGTCCCTGGTACCATGGCATTCTGGGCCCTGCAACTGTTCACTTGCCACACTGGATTCGCTTTTTAACGTGTTTATTTATTTTGAGAGAGAGAGAGAGCACAGGAGGGGCAGAGAGAGAGGGAAAGATAGAATCCCAAGCAAGCTCTGCACTGTCAGTGGGGCTTGATCTTACTAACACTGAGGATCATGACCTGAGCAGACATCCGGAGTCAGACGCTTAACTGACTGAGCCACCCAGGCACCCCACTTGCCAGGCAACTTATTAAAATTGCCAGGCAACTTCTCCCTTACTTACCCCAGGAGGTCCAAAAGAGCTCTGAGAGACTGGGGAGTGTATCAGTCTTACTTATTGTTGCTTCTCCACCATCTAGAACACACATAGTGGCTACAAAAGTCAGCAGTGATGCACTTTTCATTTGTTAAATGCACACGTTAACTGATGGGAACATTGGCATAAGTTTTCAAATCTGTTTTGTGGTATTGCTTGTGGTATGCTCGACGGTTTGGACCATGGATTTATGGCAGCATTTCCAGTGTTTGGTGCTAGAAACGTTAGCAAAGTAAGATGCTTCAAAGCTGATTCTTTGGTCAAGTCAATTTGAGAAAGATTATGCTCTATATGGAAATCCATGATGCATGTTTACATATGAAAGTCTTATGAGAAGTCTTGCTGTAAAGATACCCAGTTAACTTGAACATAGAATTTTCCAAATGAATTCTTTGCAGGAATACCTTTTAATATAACAAAGACCACCCTTTGGAAAACTCTGGCTTATAGAGAACTTGAGCTGTGAGCCAATTTTTCTGATGGTTTCTATCAAGTCTGTGTCCTGGTTCTCCTTCCCTGATTTAAACTATACAGCTGGAATCAGGAGACATACAGTGGGCTGGACAATTGAACCTTTGAGAAAACTGCACATATGGATGAGCTGGCCGGTCCAGGAGCTGACCAAAAGTATTTTGACAATGACTCAAATGCCCTCATCTGTGTCACACATCAGACCCTTGACATTTCTGTGCACACACATCATGGCAATTTCTCCTCACTCTTCTCCTTTTCCACCATCATCACCACCATCACCATGACCGCCACCACACGTATGTGTTATGGGACACTGTCTGTGCCATGCATTGCTCTAAGGACAGGCAATTCCTGAGTTAATGTATTTACTTCCCACCATGACTGTTTAGGACAGATGCTAGTGTCATCCCCATTTTACAGAGGGAGAAACTGAAGTGCAGAGAGGTTACAGAAGACTCGCATTTCGTAAGATGGGTAGACCAAATCACAGACCTATGCTAAGAAATCTTATTGATTAACAGACCGAGACTGACTGCACTGAGTTCCCAGGTGAAGCAATCCATAAACAGCTATGTCTGGCTGATTCCAATAAAGCCCCTTCTACCATATCAGGCCGCCTCCTGGAGCTAATAATACTTGATCTTTGTGAGTTATTTTCTGTTTACTAAGCACTTCCATATCCTTCATTGGTTTTAAAATCTCCTGACCATGCTTTACACAAATATGAGCGTTTTATAGATCCTGAAATGCAATCTCACAAAACTACCACTCGTAGTAATGACAATGATGATGACATTAATGATAGCCACCTCCCACTTTTGACAAACTTATTGTTCAAGGCAAAAGAGCTCAGAATGGGTAGATTTGGGGCCCAGACGAAAGCCTTCTAATGCCAAGTCCAGAGTTTGCTCCACCCTTGAAAGGCAGGTCTCTCCGACAAGATAAGCCCAGCTGCGGCAGGGGAGAGGTTTACAGCACCAGCTCGGCATTCAGTTGGTGTGGTTTTTAAAGGAACTCAACATCTGTCATTAATTAGAGTTCCTGTTGCGAAGGTGATGGTTTATTATTGCTAGGCTGATAAGATGGCCAGTTCAGGAACACTATCTTCCTCCTTTTTCCCTCCCGCTCTCCAGCAGAGATTTTTCTCTTTCTTTCTCCTCTCACCTACAGAAACATAATTGACCTTTTGCCACACGGTATGATGTGGTGTTCTCAAACAGGGGCCCCTGTTGGCTTCCCAGTGATAACCTTTGGAATTTTTTCCCCTTTGGCTCAATGCAGAGACTCTGTTAGACCAACTTTGATTCAAATTTCATTTCTCATACTCCTGAGCTCTCTGAACAAGTTAATGACCTTCCCCGGGCTTTACTTTTTCATATGGAATAAGTGACAAGAAGGCCTAAATGGCAAGGTTATTTTCAGAATTTGATGTAACAAAAAATGAGGATGTTAACACAGGGCTTGGAACGTAGTGGATACCCAAGAAAGGATAGCAGATGTGATAACTAAAATAATAGCAATAATTATTTACAAAGAGATGAGATGAAACAGGGGATTAGGGTTGGGGGTTGAGGTCATTCTGCCTTCAATCATTTATCAGTCATTTGTTCTTCCCCTGCAACTAGTCTTTTTCTTTACAGCCCTTAACCCAAGGCATGTATATATTTATTTGTATTTATTTATTTCATTATCTCTTAATACTCAGCTGTAAATGTGATGAGAATTGATATGATGGTTATTTTGCTCATCATTGAACCCAAGGGGATACTTGCTGAATGAACAAATATTTACCAAGCAGCTATCCCATGTCAGTTTCTGTGGTAGGCACTGGAGATATGGAAATAATTAAAGCAAGATTCTCACCCTTGAGGCATTCACATAAGGGATCTATGAAAATTGACAAAAATAAAGGAAATGAGGCATTCGTCCCGACTCCAGAGAGTTTTTGATAAATCCAGTGGCATAAATGGATTTAAATCTGCAGTAATATTCTAGCACAAAGCATCAAGGTGGTGGGGTGGTATGGATATCTCAAAGCTCTAAGTGCCAAGAAGGATTCAAACCGGTGGCGTTAAGCCCCCTAAAGTAATTAGAAATTCTTTTTGAAACATACTAGTTTAAAAAGAAAGAAAGAAAAAGAAAAAGAAAGGGAAGGCCTTTCAGAGGCCTGGCTCCCTGACTCCTCCCAGAACAGTCTGATCTCCTCTGCTGGTGAAGCAAGAGGTCAGATCCCCAGACGGAAAATCAATCTCTAAGAGTCGCTGGATAGAATTTCTAATCCACCAGTGCCACGACACGCAGTCTGTTTCCAGCCAAGGAGGATGAGGCCCAGAGGCTTTAGCTTCCCCAACCCACTGTACACAATCAGGCCAAGCTGACACCCCTCGCCAGCAACACACAGCCTCTAACCATCACGCAGGCTCAGAGGTCCCACCACCAGAGCCCTGGAACATACCTTTCTCAGTGGTTTGGAACTCCCATTTTGAAGTTATTTTATTATCGTTATTATTTTTGAAATATTTATCTATTTTGAGAGAGTGTGAGCACATGACTGGGGGAGGGGCAGAGAAAAAGAGAGGGAAAGAGAGAAAGAGAGAGAATCCCAAGCAGACTGCACTGCCAGCACAGAGACCCTCGTGGGGCTCGATCCCACTAACCGAGAGATTATGACCTGAGCTGAAGCCAAGAGTCAGATACTCAAGTGACTGAGCCACCCAGGTACCCTATTATTAAGTATTTATATTAATTACTTTAATATATTTTGGGTTATTTCCTCTAGTCCATTGCTTCTTATGTTCTGCAGAGACCTTCCAAGGCTGCCATGCCTACTGTGGGGAAAGATAAGGAGTGACAAGGGTAAGAAGGAGCCATGATTCACCTTCTGTCTTTTTTATATAACAGCCTCCCAAATGTCCCACTGCTATAAATTTTTTTGAAAACTAGACTTGATTCTTTCAGTCTAAAGATGAGGAAACGGAGACCCACAGAGGCAATAAACCTCTTGCCCCAAGTCACACATTGAGCTGTTCAGTAACTGAACCACTAAGGATGGGGGTGGGGAGCTTGTTTTTGAAAAATGGGGGTAACTGAGAATCGTAAGGAGCAGCCTGGAGCGAGTGCCGGCGCAAACAGGGAAAGCTGTTTCAGCTATAATCTAGGTGGTCTTGGATCAGAGTTCATCTGTTAAAGACTCTAAATCCAAGTCTATCCACAGAGGCACCACTGCTTTAGGCGGCTGGCTTTCTGTGTAACCAGCCAAGTAAGTATCTATAAAATTTCACCTGCAGCTCAGGACAACATACATTTA
Source organism: Lynx canadensis (assembly GCF_007474595.2). Lineage (NCBI taxonomy): Eukaryota > Metazoa > Chordata > Mammalia > Carnivora > Felidae > Lynx > Lynx canadensis. Next base: position 48,279,645 of record NC_044310.1, on the reverse strand, counting down.
TCCAGCCCCTACTGATGGGGAAGACTTGGTCCATTACTTGGAAGCTCCCACTCACATGGGATAAGCAGATACTGAAACGTCCAAGGGCAGCCCCAGGGGTAAGCACGGGGTTGGGGGGGGTGGGGAAGGGTAGAAGTGAGTCTTGCCAAGAGGAGTTTTCCAAAGCAACTTTATAGAGATGGGTTTCCGTATTATCCCAGTGAGCAGACTGTAGGGTCAGAGTACCTGGCTTCATAGCTCGCTACCCATGTGACCTTGGGAAAGTACTTAACCTCTTCATAATCCAGCTTCTAGAAGGCAAAGCGCAACTGACATCAGGACCTCATGGGACGCTAGTGAGGATTAAGTGAGTTCAAACACAAAAAGTGTAGAGAGGGGGCTGGTGCATAGGACACGAACCATTTGTAGGAGTCCTCTGAAGACAAGGGTCCCGGCTCCCCACCGCCCTGCGGTACCTCAGACCCACTACTGTCTGCTGTTTCCTAGTAGTCGAAGCACTTGCTCGAACCTCCACTTCAGGATTGTCTATGAATTTCTCCTCTGGCGTCTGCAGCGGTTGGTTAGTCAGCTTACGGAGATGAAGACAACCACTGTAATCCAACTATCCAAACCAGTCTGATCTGCCAGGATCCCTCCTCATCAGAGATGCTGACAGGTGAAACTGACACAGCCAGCTTGGTAGGAATTTCACTCTGACAGACTCCATCCAACAGTCTCCTCTGGGGAGAGGTGTCAGTTGACAGGGAGGGGGGCGGGGAGGGGAGAAGGGGCACATTCAGAACTGGTGCAAGGGGGGTTGCTTGCTTCCCACAGCCCGTGACCTTGTCTCATCAGGTGCCTACTCCATCCTGAAATCCTGAAACGCGGTCTGTTACAACGCCCTACACACAGACAGGTGTGCTCTAGTGAAACGGGACAGTTTCCAGGGGGCATTTAAAGAGTGTCCCCCTTCTATTTCAGGGACTCTTCAAAACTGGAGGTAAGTAATAAACCTTTGTAATTACTCCCAGGCCGAATCAATTTACAGGCTCTTTTTCCTAAGCAGGAAGCACTGTTCTCACCTGTGAAGCACTTAATGTTGATTTTCTAAAAATGACACTATTAGCCTATAACTTTTTAAATTTTTTTTAAAGAACAGCGTCAAGGGATATTGGCCAAAGGATGCTCACAAGATTCCTGATCAAATTCCTAAATGATCTGTTTATAGTTAAAAACCAGCACCTCCAATCAACTATGGTCATTACATATCCAGCTTTCTCTTTTGCTCCTTTTGACCTGGGACCCTTTCCAGGGGTTGAGTTGCTCTTCCTTCTGTCTGTGTTTATTCTTTTGTTTTCACAGCACCTCCTGAAAAGCCCTCTTCCTCCTGCTTCTCTGCTCATCCTAGATTAACATTTCCATTTGAAGCCCCACTTCTTATCCCAGACGAAACTTGTCTTTCCTGCAGAAAGCAGGTTATGTAATGACACGCTCTGTTTTTAGGTTGCCTTGTTTTTATTTATCCAGTCTATCAGCCACTTGAAGATCTTTCCCTCGGAGAGCCAACCTGAAGGTGGTTTTTCCTCTTTTTAAAACTTTTTATCTATTTTTTTATTTGTAAAACATGCTTGGCCTTATACCACATAATCCAGCACTGTGATGTCACCTGCAGAGAGTGTGTGCTTGGGGACAGAAAAACCTGTATTCAATATCCAGCTTGACTATTAACACCCAGTATGGCCTTGGAGAAGTTCTTTCAGTTTTCGGAGTCTGTTTAGTCATTTGTAAAAATGATAAAAATATACTTTCCAAATAAATCTATTGTTAGAATTAGGTAAAAAAGGTTGGTTTCTGTAAGGAAATTTGTACAAGAAGACCATAGAATATGGGTTATGTATGTAGCTTTCTTACTATCTGCTTTGAAGCAGGAATAAAGCTTCGAAAACTTTGAGGAACAGATATAATTCTCTAATAAAAACAGACTCTGACACATATAAACTTAAGTTCAAATCCTAACGCTAATGCTTAATATCTGTGTGACTTTGGGCAAATCACTTGCCTTCTCTGAGCTTCCATTTCCTTATCCTGGGCTGGGGGAAGGTTGTGAATAATTACATACCTAATACAGTGACTCACTTAGAATAATGAATGGTCCCGAGATCTGGCTCAAGCAAGAGGATTTCTATTCCTTTTGACTAAACACTACCTTAGACTGTGCCTGGATCTGACTTGTAACAAGTCTGGTCTCCTCAGAGAGGTAGTAAGCTACATGGGGCTGTTGGCCTCAATGCCTAACTTAGAGTTGGCTTATACAGAGTTGGGTATTCACTAAAGATACTTAGGTCAATTCCTCATCTTTTGGGCACCACATTCACTGAGAGTGAATGGCTCTCCAGGATAACCAGCCCCTCCTTCTCCAGTTGGACCAACTCATTCCAACAGGGAGAGAGGAAGGGGAGTGGAGGGCTGTAAGGGCTGTAAGGGCTGACTTCTCTTTTAATTAAAAAAAAGCAACCATATCAGAATCCAGTCAAGAGAACCAAAACTACTCTAGGTTTTTCAACAGAATCTAATACAAGAAATTGGTTTCATAGGTCACCTAAGAAACCAAAAAGTCAAACAGATGATCCTGCAGTAACTCAAGAGATCAGCAATGGCAGAAAGCTGCGACCCCTTTTGGGGATCAAGGGATGATGGGAGGCTGTGGTGTGCCCAGAGCCAGCAGCTGGAGATGTCAGGCTGGAGCTGAAACCAAAGAAGGGCTGAGTGGCCAGAAGTGGAGGATGAAGGGGAAAGGCTGAGAGCTGGAATCACACAGGGAGAGATGACCTAACAACTCCCCTCTTCCTGCCGGTCAGTCTTCCACCAGTATCCCCCATTGGCCAAACCTACCCAGAGGCTGGCCACAAAGGAGCCTGGGAAATGTAGTACACAGCAGAGTGGGGCTCGGGGATCGGGAGGGGAGAATAAAGCTTCCTGAGAACAAATAGGCAAATGACCAGCCCCACCATCTCTCAGTAACATATCCAAAGCAATGGCACAGTTTATAATTCATAGTCAGCTAATAAGCATTGACATGAATACCACTACAATTTTGTATAATGCTCAAAGTTTTTTCATACCAGTAACTGTGCTAAATACTTAATACATATTATCTCATTTAATCTTTACAACATTATGAAGTATACACTCTTAATAGCCTTATTTTCACAAATGAGGAAACGAGCTGGAGAAGGGACTGATCTAAGGCAAAGCTACAGCATGTGAACACAGGACTGGAACACAGATTAAGGTGAATAGAGAAGTCTGTGCTCTTAACTATGGTTCCAGCCATTACTTCTAATATGAATCATACTTCTAACAGTAAAAAGGAGGGTACTGGATAAGCTGAAACTTCTCATAAGCACTGGAAGGATATTCTGAAGACCTACATTTCCAAGGCTGGAAGCCTAGAACACGGTGAGCGTTGATTCTGCCCTTAAAAAAAGGAGAGATGAAAAAAAAAAAAACAAATGCATCACTTAATTCAGTTTATAAAAGTCCATGGTGTTCCCTCTTGAAGGCAACAGGGTATTTTTGCTAAGAGGATCCCAAGTTCAGTGGCCTCTGCAGGCTTGCTGTTTACTGATACTTGATATGCTTCAACATCTGTTGCCCTTCTCGATTGATGGGTGCTTCATTTTAGCACTTCCCTGATGCCAAGCTGGGGGAAAGCTTTGGTACTGAGGTCCTCTAACACACTCCTAGGTCACTGATGCAGCTTTGCTTGTAAAGCTGGCCGAAGGAAGGGATATTCAGGGAGGAGAAGTGAAGAGCCATCTCATCCATCGGCCGTGCTGGCTGCTCTCAGTGTCTACTCCTGGGTCAGGCGACATCTCCTGAAAGTTATAAACCCCAGGGATCCTTTACTCGAAGTCAGGTTTCAATATCATGCTCCAGGCTCTTAACAAAGTAGTATATGATGAATTCTGCTGCTGCTTCTGTGAAAGTTCCATGGAAGGATTTCTAGACTGTTTTTTTATTTTTTTTAAAGTTTATTTATATTGAGAGAGAGAGAGAGTGCACGCGAACCCACAAGCAAGGGAGGGGCAGAGACAGAATCCCAAGTGCTAGCAGTACTGAGCCCCATGTGGGGCTCAAACCCGAACTCACGAGCCCAGCCGTGGGATCATGACCTGAGCTGAGGTCAAGAGTTGGAGGCTTGACCGACTGAGACGCCCTGGCACCCCTCTCGGTTGGTTTTTAAAGAAACAGAATTTTTAGGATTTGGTACCAGGAAAAATGTAGTCTCTTTTGGTGAACTGGTATACTTCCTTGGGTCTGCGGACACCGTATGACTTGACACATTTCCCAGTTTTGTCCTGGCTGCCTGGAAGCTCAGAGAAATTCTCTAATTTATGGGTCAGAGACCTAAAGGCCAATCTGTCCCATAAAGCTGTTTGGTTTGGCACTCACCAATCCAGGATTTATATTAATTTGAATTTCAGTGCCCTTCGGCAGAGTATACATTCTACGACTTGGTATACAACCAAATCATGCTGTCCTTTGCTGGTATCTCCCCATGTTCATACGGACTGTCTGGCACCTGAAGGCGTATGAATTTGAGGATCCCCTAGTCTAAGTGGTTGTTATATTCTCTTCCTGCTACATGGCTTCTGATTTGTGAGTTTTTATTTTGCTTAGTTTTATTCTGCTTACTCATATATTATAAGCCTCCACGAATCCTTTATGGAAGCGAAGCATAAGAGATAAGTAAACAAACTGTTTTCTTCCCTAAGCAAAATTGCCAAGATCAAGCAGCTGTATTCCTGCTGATCCAAGGGCTGACCGTTCCTCTGGCCTGCCCCACCTGCTAAAGGGTTACCCTGGCTGTGGGTTCAGGCCTGCCATTCCCTCAGGCACAAGAAAGAAAAGAAACTGTGGCCTGGACATAATCACGTGGCCCCTGATCTCTCTAGCGCGTGATATGTAAATCTAGCTCTAGGTGCCCTCTGGAGCTCCGGGCTGCGGGGGGGTTTGCAGGGTTGTTCTGCAGCAAGACCACCTGAGTTGAAACCCTCATGCCGTCACTAGCCGTCGATGTGACCTAAGGCCAGCTTATTGCGGTCTTGTTGCCTCAATTTCCTGCTTTATAACGTAGGACGATACTACCTACTTCACAGGTCTGTCATGCGGATGAAATGAACACAGGAAATAACATTAGTGCTTTTTCGTGTGCCAGGCACCGTGCTAAATGTACTTTCATTCATAAAATCTTTGCAGCAACTCAGTGGGTCAGTTAAACTGAATCTCAGAGAAATTAAGTACCTTGTCCAGACAGGTTCGTTCACGTAGCTAGCGAGCCAAGAAGCCATAGCCTGGAGTGCAGCAAAGTGACTGAGAGCGCTACTTTTTCTCTCTTGCCCCATCTGATTTCCTTCCATCTTGCCCACAACGGATTCAGCTCACTTACCCTCTTCCACACCGAGCCCCCCATCCCCGCCCTGCTTCCAGGCAGGCAGCTAACATACCACCACAGAACTGAGGCTCCAGCAATTACTAATATTTACTGGGCTGAGCTGAAACGGAGAGAGATTTGTGAGGACTGAGGCACATGTTCCTTTCTCTGCTTTCTAGAAGGCCCCCCACTGCAAGCAGACCTGGGGACACGGGGCCTCTCCCCTGAGTTCCACTCTATCACTCGCTAATCCTCGGTGGCCCAGCTCAAATGTTGCCTTCAAAGGACTTTCCCAGTGGAAAGTCAAGACAGTGGAAGGTACTCCTTCTTTGGTGCTCCATTATCCCATTGCATAGCAACTGCAGTTTAAAAAAATAATATCCAACATTAAATAAACACTATTTCACCTTACATGTTCTAACGTGCTTATTCCTTATAACACGAATTGTGAGATAATATCTCTATAATGCAGGTATTACTGTTATCTTTTACAGATGAAGGCTCTGAGGCACAGATAAATTAAGTAATTCACCCAAGGTAAGTGGCAGAGCCATGATCTGAGCTCAGGCGAGGCCTCAAGGTCTTTGCCACTTACTTAGTATAGACTTTTTCATAATGGTATCCGTCTCTTCCCCGTTAGATTGGAACTATGTGGGCACTGAGATATGTTTAATTCTTCTTTGTCCCGCGGCCATCCTCATCACATGGCAGGCTCTTGTTGCCAAACCCTGGCTTAAAGAATTGAACAGGGAGCCCCATCACCCACTTGAATCAAGGCCCACGTGCATGCCTTTTCCAGATCTAGTCCACTGGCATCTGTCAGCTGAGCTAGCGGGGCCCACCCAAAGTCCAGCGGTGGAGGAGAGCAGAAAATGCATCCTGACATCACAGGAAGGACTGGAGTAAAAGGTACATTAATGGGGGCAAAAACAAGCCAGTGGAGTGATTAATTTGGCCTCCCCTTCAATATTATGTTTACACAAGTTGATTATATAGCACTTAATTACTAATTTGCCCTACTTAAACCAAGAGTGCTTTTAATTTTTAATGAGATAAGGGAAGGAGATGCCTTTGCTTAGTAAGGAGTAGCTATTTTATTTCCTTCTTTTGTTTTGCCCAGCCAATTAATGACATTTCTAAGGAAATGCATCCCTCTCACGAATTCCTTCTCCCCATCCTCTTCTCCACCTCCCAGGTTTAAAAAGAGGTGGGAACAGATGACAGCCACTTAGAAACAAACTGACTTCACCTTCTGATCTGACTGGCTGGGCCGGGCAAGGCCTTGTGAAGTGCAGAAACATGGGACCTATAAAGGGTGCTACCAGATTTTTTGGGAATTGGGTACATCTGTTCCCAGAAACCCTAGGTTGGTTGTTACTGACAACAGAAAACACAGCCATGGGTGTCCAACCAGGGCAATCCTCCTGCAATCCTGCATTATTTCCTGGGTGCGAGGGTCGGGTAATTAAAAAAAATTTTTTTTTAATGTTTATTTTTCAGAGAGAGAGAGAGAGAGAGAGAGAGAGTCAGAAACAGAGCATGAGCAGGGGAGGGGCAGAGAGAGAGGGAGACACAGAATCCAAAGCAAGCTCCAGACTCTGAGCTGTCAGCACAGAGCCCAACATGGGGCCCGAACTCACCAGCCATGAGATCATGACCTGAACCAAAGTTGGACGCTCAACCGCCTGAGCCACCCTGGGGCCCCAATGTCAGGTAATTTTAAGAAGAGCCCTGGGTCAGTCCAGACATAAGAAGAGCAAAGAGACTGGCGTCAGATCTGGATGTGATTGGTGGCTCTGCCACTCGTAGCTGTTAGACGACGGGCATGGCACTTAAACTTCCTCACACTCGGTTTTCTATCTGTAGAGGTGAGGTGAATAACCTAACTTGCGAGAATTAAACATTATCTAAGGTACCTTAGCAGAGTGCCCAGCTGAGAGGAGGTGCAGGACAAGATTAGTCGTTTCTGGCAGAGGGAAAGTAGGCAAATGAAAGCAGGAATAAAGGAGCACCTTTTGAGGACCTCGGCATGTCTGTCCTTGTCTGCAGAGCTGTGAAGTCTCCTTCAGTGCTATTCAACCAGCCCGGTCATAACAGAGCTTGCCCCAGAATGTGAAGAAACACACTGACTCTTTCATGGAGAACATCTTAGCATGAATAAGATGTCATAACTGATTTACATTCTGATGCAAGTATCCCTTATCTTATCACAAATCTGTAACAGACCATTCACAGATTGCCCTCTGGTCTTCAGACGGACCTAACAGCGCAGGCTGGATGACTGTTTGGGACATTTGCATGTGCTCCTGAAGACCCCTCCCCACCCTTCTCTGGGCCTTGCCAGCCTTACCTGTACCAACTGCATCAACAAGTTCCCTTGCCCTCTGACTTTTGAGTCCAGCCAATGGGGAGCCCGGCAGTAAAACAGAGAGAGGGAGGAAAATGGGGTCAATAACTCAGCTCTTTCTTTCCAGGGTCTCTGGCAGGCAAGCTGGCTCAGTAGTCTCCACACGGGCCTCTGTTCTGGGTTCTGGGGCTCCAGCAACTGGGCTCTCCCTTCACCTCTTAAGGTTCAACGGGTACAAACCCCAGGGTACTACATCCTCCCTTGTGACCCTCAATGCCCTGATCTACAGTCTTGTAAACAGTCCCTCCAGTAAAATCTCTAAAATTATCCTAATTTGAGAGTGCCCCTTGACTAACACCGCGATATTTTAAGGTACATCCAAATTCCAGTTGTCTAATACTGGTACTAGTTGTTTTGTTTTTTTTTAAACAAGAGCAATCACATCCAGCCCCGGAAGAATCCATTTCCTTTTGTGACAAAGGCCAATAACCCTTCGCTTTGAAATCCTAGACTAAGCCTTGGATTCTGGCTCCACCCCTTTCTAGGTATTGACTTTGGTAAGTCATTAACCTGTTGCTTCATTTGTAAAATTATTACAACAGTACAGGAAATACTACAATAACAGCATAGGAAATGTCCTTATAAACAACTTTTGACATGGTATCTATATTTTAAACGTTTGAATTTCTGTGATATGCAATTATTAAAGATCAGCCACTCAACTTCTGAATACATGGTACTTTCTTAAAGTTCACTGCAGAGTACCATACATCTCCAATAAACAACTGCAATTTTTTTTTCTCTTTTGAATACTTCTTGATCACTTGCCTCAATGATGCAACCAAAATTCATTCACTGACTTCAGTAAGACCTCTGTACATCTCATGACCCTGAACTCTGTCCAGTAGTATGTGGTATGCGTGTGTGTGTGTGTGTGTGTGTGTGTGTGTGTAGTCATTTTTAGGGTCTTTTTCCCAATTAAAGAAAATTCCTGACTTAAATAAAGGTCTTATCTTTCCTGGTCTTTCATTTCAGTCCATGGCCTAACTTATTATTCTGAACATTAAGCTTATAGGAGCATAGATCTGTTCTTCATGAGTTATCAGTGTGAAGGAAAAAAAATATATATCCAACCCATTCATTTCCAGTTTATGCCAAAAAAAAAGTTTATTATGAAAAGTAAAGGCATAAATGATCATTGCAATGAGAAGTTAATTACTTGTAAGCATTTGTTTTCACAGAAAGATCTTAACATATCTTTGCAGATTTGTACCAGTATGAAATGTCTGGCACAAAATGAAGTTAAAGAGTTTGGTGAACTTTATTTTAGAAATATAGTTCTGTAACCCCTCTAAATTTCTAAGGGCTCAGCAGAGGTTTGGCCATTGTTTGCTTTTTACAAAAAGCCCAGTTCTTAAGTTCCTAAATAAAAAAGGGGTGGGAGATATTTGGAAACAAGTTGATGAGTTTAAATCTTTGTGTTAATAACAAGAGTACAAAAAGTGTCTCTTAATTAAAGGGCTTTTCTGTATCTACCTCTGTAAAAAGGGAGTGGGTGTATTATAATTAAGATGAGATGACATATGATAAAATAAGATAAAATAAAAATAAAATAAAATAAACAAAATAAAAATAAAACAAAACAAAACAAAACAAAACAAAACAAAACTCTTGGGCATGGCATGCCGTCTTTTCCAGGCAAAGGGATTAGAAAATTTCCGAGCCAAACAGGGTACACTTCTTAGTTTTATTTCTATATTTGATACTCAACTAAGCAGTGATGACAAATGTGGGCTGCTGATAATTTCTATAAAGCAGGCTACCCTGTGAAGCCAGTGGCACTGCCATGTTGGAATCTAGACCTTTCCTGGGCAAGGTATATGTATTTACTGGGATATAGTTTGATGGAATAAAACGAATATGCGCTTTGTATCAAGGAAGGTTTGACTATGCCTCCAGGTTTCAGAGTCTTTGTCTGCACAGTGGGGCCTGCAGAATTCAAATGTTTTGACTTTTATATCCATGATTCCATTCTGTAAAGTAGATTGGAAGAGGAGATTCACAATTAATCAGAACCTGAATTTGTTGCTTTTTTGAGAGGGAATGATTCTCAAAAAGATAAGAATGTACTGTTAACCAGGTGTGGCAATAGTATAATGAATGTTAGGGCCAGCATCACATTCTTAATTTAATCCTTCTTTAAACTACTAATTCTCATTCCAGGATTTTCTGTTGACTTTCTATGAGGCACTGACATATGGGACAGGACACTCAGAAAATTCAATCAGAAATCTGAATCTATTTAATTAGAAACCAGGATCTCATATCTCCAGAAACACATGCTTAAGCAGCAAAGGGCAAAAGGCTACTAAAGAAAGTTGATAATATCAGGACCATATGTGAAATGAATAGGATTATAAAAGGCCTGGGGATGAAAGCTAAATGGAACTAAAATTCACAGCAAAAGACTCATCCTACACACAAGAAATGGGAGCCCTGAATTTTCATCCACCACTGGTGGGAGTACAAAGCGTTACTATGTATCAGAATTCTAAAAGCTGGGAAACTTTCTGATGAAACAAATGTATCTCCCTAATTTATTTTATGGAAATAATTTAGGGTATCTGCAAAAATTTAGCTACAGAGATGTTAGCTGCAACATTCTTTAAAACAATGGAGACAACACATATATTCAAAACGAGGGGATTGGTGAAATAAGCCATGGTCTATCCTGTGTGTATAAAATTATGCAACCCATAAAAATAACAAATAACAATGTTTACTACCTATTTTGGGGTGGGAAAAAAAGCTACAAACACTATGCATTGTATGAACACATTATTGTAATTAAAAAAAAATGTAAAGTGGTTTAAAAGTATGTACAAAAAGGGGTGTCTGAGTGGCTCAGTCAGTTAAACATCTGACTTCAGCTCCGGTCGTGATCTCATGGTTCAGGTCATGATCTCACGGCTCGTGAGTTTGAGCCCCACGTCAGGCTCTGTGCTGACAGCTCAGAGCCTGGAGCCTACTTCAGATTTTGTGTCTCCCACTCTTTCTGCCCCCCTACCCCCCACTCGCTCTCTCTCTCAAAAATAAATAAAAATAAAAAAAAATTTAAGTATGTAAAAAAATACTAAAAGTATAGAAACCAGAATCTTCAATACTGGCTATTTTAGGGCAGTAAGATCAGTGTTTTTGTACTTTTCTTTCAGCGTAACTGAACTTTCTTATTTTCTTCCTCCTCCATGAAAATGAATAATAAGTTGTAGTCCAGGAAAAGAAAAAGAAAAAAAAGCAAATTAAGATTGAATGTGCCAAGAAATGGGATGGTTTCCTATTTCTGAACATCCACGATATAGCAGTCTTTCCAAACCTCCAGAAACTAACATCACCATAATCAGCTTTACTTTGTAAAATGTAATAGGCCTAAAAATCACAGAAAGTTGACTCCCACAACATAAAACAGAATGGAGGTGCATTGTACCGTGTATGAAGTCACAGGCTGTGAGGCACCTAATAGGTGATGAATATAATCGGCTCTAAGTGAAGTGTACTTTGTGGAAAAGAATAGAAGGAGAAGCTTCAGCTAGGCGGTGAGCCTGTTTGCAAGGACTGACCTCGAGGGTGGGCCACTGCGGTCAGTGTGGATAGCTTCTCTTGTGGGCACACATTACAGAAAGGGTGAGTAGTCACACCTCTCAACAGGCCACTTACACGTAGTGGTCTGCAAGACACGGGAGTCTGTCTGGAACGTGACAAGGAAAGCTAATGGTGGGAACACACAGAGTCCATGGTTTACAGAGGCGGCAGCCCTCGCACGGTGGGAGGAAGAAAGGTTTTGATTAATTGGTGGATTCCAAGGGCTTATTTTCTTTATACCGGTACGTGCCTTACATTGATTGGGGAATTCATTTTCATGTCTTGTCAGAGCCTCCTTCTGCTGCCTTTTGCTTCCTCTACTTTGGGGCAGGGGGGCAGAGGGGCAGAGGGGAAGGTGTCACTCCTGGAATTAAAGCTGGTGTCACAGAAAGAGATCCGGAACCAAAAAACAAACAGACCCTGTCTTTTAAGATAAGAAATTACAGAAAGCGAATGACATCTGCAGGGGCCTAAAGGAAGCGGAAAGTGGAAAGCGATTTTGTATTTCTGCCTCTTCGCCATTTTGCCTGAGTTGTCTTTCAAGGCATCTTGAAACTGGTTTCTTGTTTTATGTATCCTTTGCATGTCTTAGAACCTCTCTACCATCTGTGCTTGGATAATGTAAGTACGTTGTTAGTTCAGAAACGTATTTTTTCCAGTTTGTTATTTTTCCAGGGCCTGGGAGGCTACAGGAGAGTGCTGGGATGATCCCAACTTTCTAATCATAATTATGTGCTTTCTAGGATACTCAGAATTAGAGAATCGCTTCAGAGTGCATGGACAGCCGAGGGAGTGAGGTGACTTTTGGGGGATCAGGAGTGGTCAGATGGGAAGGTCACAGAGGTCAAGGCTGTGTGGATTCCATACTGCAGTGAATAAAAGGAGGAAGGAAGACTTCCTCTTGCGATCCCTCCCACTTACCCAACAGTATAACTTCTACCATGAACGCAGCATCTCTGTGGCTTGAGTCCCTCTTCCTGATTGAGCTGCAGATACGAAGATGACTGTACCATGACGCTTGTCAATACTTTCTATTGGAGACAGAGTCTGGAACACTACTTACATGGAGAACACCATTTCTGGAGAGACGCAACCCTTTAAGATACTAGTAGTTGTTCTATTCTCTAATGCAGATGGATGGCTAGATCAGTACCCTCTGTGAGATCCTCATTTGAAAGGGGAACAGCAGGAAGCTTTCGATGTCAAAGGGAGAGGAGGGCAGGCAAGAAGCAGTGAAGAGAGGGAGAGAGAGAGAGAGAGAGACTCTGATGGTAACAGGAACCAATAAAAGAACAAGAAGTGGAGGGTAGGCATTGTTGGTGGGCTCCAAAACTTGAAATAGCAGTGGACCTCGTACTTGACTAATTTCTCCCCTTAACATCCCACCAGACCATTCTATCCCCTAGCCCTCTCCATCTGACAAAACTTCCCCCAGAACTGAAATATAGAGAGAGGTTTGCAGTGTTTGTAAGGAAAGCTTGCGACTCTAAATCCTTCGAACCTGTTCGGATCACCACAGGGAAGCACAGGGCTCTACCCCTGACTGAAGACACCCACTCACGGGCCCAGGAAATCAGGAAGCCCCATCTCTTCAGGCATGTAGGCCTCTTTCCTAGGTATAGTCCAGGTCCTCTGGACTCTTCCTAGTCTTTCATTCGTCTGGAAGAGAGGACTCTGGCTGAGTCTACCAAAGTCTGCATACTGTGGTAGAGTCAAGTGAAATCCTTCCTCCGACCACCGAATGTGTGGTCTATGGAAAGAGAAAGCTGCTGTCGGGAATCGCTCAGCTTTCTTAAAGGAAGGAGTAGCAGGCACCTTGAAGACCAAGTAGGGTCTTTGAAGTTCAAAGAAAAAAGTATATTGAAGTTCAGGTTGAATAATACGAATCAGAGGGAGAAAGCAATTCTGTTTCACATCAACTTGCCAGAATCCTGAGCTCATCCCTAGGCCTGGGGCACAGAAGTGGCTGTCTCTTCTTTGGAGAGGGGTGAATGAAGCCACATCCACATGTGTTTACATTTCCAAAGCAGTTTGATCATCGTTATAGCAATGTTGATAATTACACTTGGGGCTTATGTAGGTCCTTAAAGGTTCCAAAGGCTCTTTATCTTAACAGCCCCACATGAGTGGCAATTCTGTAAATATTTTTTAAAAAGGAAATACACAAATACAGCAAGTACCTGGAGAGGCCAGGTGCCACTGACTGAAGATATACAACAAGCAAGCACAGAGGTCAAGACCACGGGATTCTCTTGGGCAACGGAATGACAGGTGAGCTTTCAGGGCTCTCTCAGCTGGGGGGTCTCTTTACTAGATTATAGCGTCTTCTAGAAATTACTGTCAGGAGGGGCACATATTTCCTCGGGCTTAATAGAAGAGATGAGCTTGTCTTTAAAATGCTGTGAGACTTGCAGCTACACTCGAATCACCAATTCCAATACTCGATGCACTCTACCTGAGATTCTGTTCCAGAAGATGAACGGAAAGTCTCATGCAGTGATGATATGTCAGTGTGGCATGAAGGTTAAGACTTTCCACTTAGGGAAAGATGTGAGTGGAATTATCTTGGAGCTAGAAACTCCAGGTTTGACCAAGATATCACTGAGGCACCCGAAGTCACGGTATGGAGTATCTGATGAAGCAGGCCTATCTATCCCACACTACTCTTCGTTCGAGCTGTAGACTATCTCCTGAGTTGCGACCAATGGGGCATTTCTTTTTAGAAGGTACACTACTAAACACTCATGAAGCCACAAACTATTCTGAACACAAAAAAGAAAAATAAAGTCGAAAGAAGTAGAAAAAGAATGATAATCAGGATGGGACAGAGATCCAGAGTGCCTTAGTTTCAATTCCTCTTCTGCCCTTTATTAACTGTGGCCTTGAGCAAATGGAAACCTCTCTAGGCTTTGGCTTCCTCATAAACAACACAAGGATGGAAACAGGGACACTGTCAAAATTAAAGGACGTTTCTTTGTCCGCTCCTCCTGCCATACAAAATACCATAGATTGGGTATTCAGACAAGAGAAATTTATTTTCTAACAGTTCAGGAAGCTGGAAGTCTAAGATTAAGGTGCCAGCCTGGTCAGATTCTGCTGAGGGCCTTCTTCCTGATTTGCAGACAGCCACCTTTCTGGTGTGTCCTCCCAGGGCAGAGAGAGAAAACACAAGCTCTCTGGTGTCTCTCCTTATAAGGGCACTAATCCCATCATGGGGATCCCACCCTCATGGTTTCATCTAATCCCAACTACCTCCCCAAAGGCCCAATTTCCAAATACCAACATATGGGGGAGTTGGGGCCTCAACATATAACACAGGAGGGGACACGTTCAGTTTATAATATGATGTAAACCAACGCAGGGCCTCAGGGAGCATCTCTACTGCTTTGCTTTTGCTACCGTTTGTCCCAGGAATGGCATCTAGTTGTGAGAACACCTCCATAAACAGATGCATTAAAATAATAATTGAGATTTCAACAAGAAAGAAAGAAAGAAAGAAAGAAAGAAAGAAAGAAAGAAAGAAAGAAAGAAAGAGAAACCCCACGCAAATGTTTTGGAGAGAGTACCAGAAAATCCAGAAATCCTTGAGAATTCAGTTGCACTGTCTTTGATAAAAAACTTCAGCTAAAGGGTACTTAGCATTCACAAGTGGATTCAATTCCTTAGGAGCGATATTTCAGACATCAGTTCCAAAGGCTTGGTCAGTGTGCAGTGAACCACGCTTCTCAAAATGCGGTACGGATGCTGGAATCAGACTTTTGTGTCTGTGTTTCTAACAGTGTACCCTTCAGTTCTGTCACCTTTTTGGATCTCTGTTGCTTAACCTCTGCTGCCCGTGTAGGTAACAGGTGTCTGGAAGATCACAGGAAGAGCCCCTAGCACAGCTCTTCGAACATAAAAGGGTCGCGATAAATAGCGCTCTTGTTACTGGGCCACTGGTGTGAAACCCGGCTTCTCATCCTGACCTGGAGACCTTGGACAAGTCATTTAAGCTCTCCGAACAAACATTTCTTGAACTCTCAGGGGAGGCTGGGGAGCCAGACTTCTTGGTTCTGACGTTCACTAGCTGTTTCAACTGAGGCCAAGTCACTTCACTTCTTCATGCCTCAGCTTCTTCGACTATACGCTGGGAATAATGGGATTAAGCGTGCATTCCCGACACAGAGAAAGAACTCATAATGTGCTCCTGATGATTATTGCAGAGAAAGAAATGGAGGAAAGAGCAGAGTGGTCAGGGCACAGAGCTAGGAGGTAGACAAGGCAGGACTGGATATTTAACCACTCAAAATCTCTCCATAGAACCTATGTGTGAAATGTCTTTTGCAATTTGGTGGCAGGAAAAGCCTTGTCTCCCACAAGAAACTAATGTTTCCTCTTTTTGAAAATAAGAATTATGCAACTTATCATGTGTTCATTTTTGTCTTGGCTGCCAGGAAGCTCAGAGTGCAGTTGTGTGCTCCGTCACGGAGCCCAAGTTATTTCCTTTTTCCTATATCTTTGTTCCTTATTTTCCCTTTTAATTCTTTTTTTTTTTTAAGCTAACGTTTTCATTTGTGCCTCTTATTGTCAGAATCCTCAAAATTATTTGGAAAGTGGTACATGAAGATGAAATAAACAAATATAAATCTGAAATGTACACAGAACACTTAAGTTTTAAAACTTATCTGTTTCATTTGCTACCAAAAAAAAAAAAAAAAAGTTGAGGGGAAATTAAAAGAAATCATTTAAGAGCTATTTTAAAGGAGAGGAAAAAAAAAAAAAAGCCTAACAGGAAAACAGAATGACCAACACTAACGGAGGCCAAGTCAAATGAAAACTGCAATAAATATGTCTGAGGCTAGAAGTGTTTGTGCTTTCCCTGGCTGGAACCTATCATTTCTTAATTATATCCTCCGTGTGTTTTGCAAGATGTGAGCTGCTGTCAAGAGGAAGAACAGCCTCAGACAGGGGAGGAGCCACGGCCCACCCCTCGGCCCTCACATACCTGTACAGAAGCGAAGTCCCCCGAGGCACAGGCACCCAGAATAGCAGCGCCCACAAGAACAGACTCCACCTCTTGCGACAGGACCACAGGCATGCCTGCACAGGACAAGGCCACACCTTGGTTAGGGAGCAGGGCCGGGGATGGTGAGGGGAGCCGGCAAGCAGCCCCAGCAACAGAAACACCTGACGTGATGTGACGTGAAGGCAGCAGCGGGCACCCTCTCCCCATCCCCCACAGTTCTCTGCTCCTGATTCTAAAGGATTTTACAGCCAGTACCTACTGCTGCAGCAGCCAGGAGCCCCAAGGGACCCAGCACTCATGAGACCTTTTTGCCCCGATTTCCCAGGCTTCTGCTAGCTACTACATGCCATTGGTTCAAGCTCCCTTCAACAAACATTTGTTGACTGCTTTGCTGGGCCCAGCGAATATGGAGATGAACCTCCATCCTGCTATTCAGGTCTCCAAGGGGAGGTGGATGAGAAAGAGATTAAGGCCGCACAGGGGGTGGTTCTCTAACTGAGCTGCGCTAAGAAAAGGGAAGTAGTAAGAGGGTGTGATTAATCCCTCTGGTGGCTTCCTATTTCTCTGCAGACAAGCCAAAGCCCTTCCAATGGCTGGTGAGGCCCTCCAGAGCTGGCACCCACCCCGACGGTCTCCTCCCCTCCTGGCCACCCTGCCCCGGCTGGCCTCCTTGTTTTCTTGAATCAGTTGCAGGGCCCTCACCCATGCTGTTCCTTCTGTCTAGGTCACTTCCTCCCAGAGGCCCACACAGCAACTCCCTCTGTGTCCTTTGCGCATTTGCGCAAGCATCCCCATCCCACTGTGCCTTTCCTGACCGTTCAAAGTGACAACTGACCCACGACATTACTCATTCCCCTATTTCCTCAGCATCGTTCACCCCTGCACGATTACCGTCTGTCTCCCCTGCTCGAGCCTAAGCTCCATGAGGGCAGGCACATGGTCTCGTCCACTGCTGAATTCCTGGATTTGAGACTGCCTAACTACTATCTAGCACACGGCAAAGGCTTCAATGACGAAAGAGCAAATTTCCCGGATAGGGAACGGGCTGGGGTGTTCGTCAGAGTGGAGACGAGCCTCACGGAGGCACTTGAGGGAGGAGTAGAGGTCCACCAGGCAGCAAGAAAGCACTCCACATGCCAGCTGCTGGAGCCTGAGGGCTCACAGTGGGTTTAAGATTAATAGAAATAATTTAGAATTCTGAGGAGTTTATATGTGTATATGTGTACGCTATAAACAAGATATACGTAAAACATGAGTATAAATGCATTGGCTAATCAGGAGATGGCAGCAATCTCCACAAAGGTAAGCTCGGTAGCCAGACCTGAACACCTTCCTCTATTCAAGACACCAGACTGACTTTTTCAAAGACTGCATGTGTCTTCCTATCCTTTCCAGGAAGATCTCCTTGACACAGTCACCCTGAGGCTCCCATTGCCTCCTAACTCTTCTTCCTACTCCCAGGCTCAGTCAGCTGCCCAGCCACCTGGCACAGAGGGTCAGGGAAAAGAACTCCCTCACACAGCTAGGGGCTCAGGAATGCCAGCCCCCAGACTGTAGGGCCAGCACCTGAGGCTCCGCTGATAGGCATCGGGGGTGGGTCCCTTGGAAAAGCTCAGAGTCCATTCCACTAGCCCTGGGTCCTTCCCCAAGTGACATAAATATGTAGCCTCGGTTTCCCGGTGTGTGAAAGGGGGACAATAGTAAGACTGCTGTAAACCTGCTGTGCAGGTTTGCAGTCAGGCTTGATGAGAGAAGGCACACGTGGGGCTCAGCACATGTCTAGTGTCTTAAGCCCCTGAGAACGGTGGCTGTCGCTGTTAGAATGAAGCGGGAAGGTGAGCCAAGGCCCTCTACACGCACTCACTTGCACAGCGGGGAAGGGACAGACAGGTGCCCATCAGCCAACTACAGGGGAAGGACAGACACTGGGCCACACGGAAGGGCTATGTGGGCCCAGTCAGGAGAGCGCTGCATGCCTTTGTAGCAGCTGGGACCACCCTCACAGACAAGGCTCTTCTTAGAAGATAGCAAGCACCTGTAAATGCCATTGACCTTCCAGCCCCTCCTTACCCTGTCAAAAGCCTCACTAGTTCTGAGCAGGGAGTAGGCACCTGCAGTCCCTTCCCCTGGGGAACCGGACACCAGAGCGAATCTGGTGGACCCCCCACTAGCTCTCCGGTTGTACCCTAAGGACTCTGGAGCCAGACCGAGAGCGTTTGAAATCTGGCTTGCTCGCTGATTTACCTGTGTGATCCTGGGCAAGTTCCTGGACCTCTTTGTGTCCCGGTTACCCCATCTGCAAAATGGGGGTAAAATTCTACCTCCCTCTAGGGCTGCTGTGAGGATTGAAAGTACTGTTGTGAGTGAGGCACTTAAAACAGTGCTTGGCTCAGAGAAAACACTACATTAGCATTAGCTGTTAGGATTCTTAATATTTACCCTTATCTCTAAAGACTTCCTCCTCATCCCTGTCACCTGGATGATACCAACTCACTGCTTCCACTCCCCTTCAGGTCAATCCCACCTCGTCCCTTTCCACCTCCCACCTGCTGTGGGTCCTGGGACACCGGCCTGTGCAGACCACATCCATGGCTCCCTTGTCCTCATGGCTGAAACCTTGACTAAACTCTAGTCGGGCAGCCTCTTCAGAGCCCCTCAGACTCAGGATGGCTATGCCCCTGCCTGCCCCTTGCAAGCTTCGGGGTGGTAAGAATGTGGGCAGCCCCAGAGGACCGCCTGGTCATCGGGGTTTCCCTACACCCTGCCCACACCTCTGTAACAGACCCTTTGTTTGATTTTACTCCAAACTTTGTGCGTCATCTGTTCCCTGCCTGGACCTGACTCATACCGACACCAGCATCCTCTGGGTCCTTGCTGTCCTCTCTGGACACTGCTCAGAGCACCAAGAGCACTTTTTTTGGTTTGCAATGACCCTTCTGGCAGGACCTTATCGTTTTTCTTTGCATCCCCCTGCCAAGCTCAGTGCTTGGTATGCTTGTGTGCTCAGAGAAGGCTTCAGAGTGAATTAAATGGAAGGACCAATTATTAAAATAATGAGTAAGAAAGAGGGAAATCCCTGCTGAAACGGCCAGGGATTAAAAAAAAAAAAAAACAAAAAACAAAATTCAGAGAAGGAACATTCAGTCCCAAGTCAATGGAGGAAACCTACAATTACTTAGGACACACCAAGTATTTCTTGAAACCACAGTTAAACTAACTGCCAGACGTACAGGGAGATTCTTCCTCCTCATGTAGAGGACATTTTCCCAAGTTGGCAAAGCCCCATTCTCTCTGTGTGCACGGAGAAGCCTGCTCGTCACATGCCAAAGATTTGCTTACAAATTATTAAACTGCGCTTTTAAAATTTTTTTCTCTCTAACACACCTCCTTCTTTTTGGCGAAGGGCTGCTTTAAGGGAAGAAGCGAGTTAACATTTATGGAACACTGACTTCCAGGCATGGACCTTGGTGCTCATGAACTCACGAGCATGTACCCCTTCAGCACAATCTATCAGGAGGAAATAGCATTATCTCTTTCGGAAGAGGAAAACGAGGCTCAGAGAGGTAAGGCAGCTTGCCCAAAGTCACAGAGGTGACCCCCTGCTCTTTCCATGACTCCACACTATCTCCAAAGAATCTTCTCATCCCGCTGGGTTTTTGACAGGCAGTCCTGAGACTCATGCACCAGGTCTATGGTCCTCCTGAAGCCTCTGTTTGCAGGAAAATCGGAACTACAATGTTTCGAGGCATCCAAGACTCTACCTCTATACCCACTGGTGTGCACCTGCCTTTTACAGGACCCAATGCGAATGTGTTCTTTTCTGTGAGTGTTGGGTGAAGGAGGGGAGAAGGAAACTCTGCCTGGAATGGGAACTATTTTATCCGATGCATTAATGAGTTGAGCAGAACCCAAAGCATTTAAAGGCAGATGCACTTTGCCATCACTCGTCAGTCACAGCTTCCCGACGCAGAGGAATTCCAGCCAAAGAAAAGGTCCCTTTGTCTGGAAGTGTAACTGGTCCACGGCCAGAGACAAAGGGTCCAGTTTCAATCGGAATCCAAATAACGATTAACAGCCTTTTCATTCAACAGCCTGAAGAACTGTTTCCAAAGCAGAACTTTCTGTGAAGCTGCTACCCGCCCCTGCTTCTGAGTCAGCTCAGGGACATAAGGCCTGGAAGAGGACCCACTTTCATTAAGGCTGGAGCCGCAGTGCCTGGTCAGGACCCGGGTCACTCAAACTGCCCTGCTCTCGGGGCATTCTCACAGGTGACACGTTAGCCAGGGCAGATCTTATCTCCCCTCCTGCACAGAGGTAGGAAGGCTTCACGGCAATCAGAAGGCTGGAAATTGGAAAGTCACTCACAGATCACATTTTAAGTCTGAATCTTATCTGACTAGCTAGCTGACTCTTAGATAAAATGTGGTTATCGGTTTTCTCCTAGGGAAAACTACAAGGTAATTTGGGCTCCTTTTTTAGGTCTTTCCTCTTTCAGCCTCAGCATGGCCCACGTCCCTAGGTTATGGACACTTTCAAGGAAGAGTAATTAACACATTGGCACAAACTACTCAGGAAAGCCAAGAAACCTGGGTGAGCAGCACAGCGTAGGGGACGCTTAGCCTAGGCACACCCAGGTCACAGCCCTAGTTCTGTCCCTCCCCTCTTACTAATGTTTGACTTTGGACAGTCAATTTAATTGACCCTCCTAGCCTCAGTTTCTTTGTCTGTAAGATGGGGCACCAATTGCTACCTTTTGGCAGTTTATGAAGTTAAACATATACAGAGTGATTCTAGCAACACACAGTGGGAGCTTGGTTAATGGTAGTAATTTCTCTACTTAACATCCTGATACATTTACCCTTAGACTATGTGCTTTTTTATACTGTCCTCTGGCTTATGCCTCAGTCTATTTATCTCTAAGATGGGGATGAAGAATTTATTTAGTTTGATCTCCCGAAGTGCAGGGGTTGACTACGCCCCTGACACTTGGTAACGCTCTCATCCGCAGAAATCTGTATCTTCTGGAGGGGGCAAGAGTGATGTGAAGCAGTGTCAAGGGCAGGGACCTTGATTCGCCCAGGTGTCAGAGGTAAGGACTCCAGGTGATGGGGGAGGGACAGCAAGAGATCATGATGAAGGGAGGCTACTGAAGGATGGACTCCAATCACGCTGGAGCTGGAGCCGTAGGCAGGGTCCAATCCCCTCTATTTCCCTTCCCTTGCCCTGCTCTGGTGCCTGGCCATCCTGGGGTGGGGGGATGCCCATCTCCAGGAGACACCAGGGGAGAAGGGACAAGAGGCATGAGAGCACCAGTTCCAGAGGGACAGCAGCCCAGGGAAGGCTCTGTGATACAAGCAAGCCTCCTGCCAACGGGGTCCCTTTCTTGAAGGCTGAGGGATCTGCAGCGGGGATCCTGCTCTGCTGTGTTCGTATCACAAAGGGACCAGCCCGTGCTTCCGGATTTTCCTGATATATGTCATAAGCTATGAAAGAATCACAGGATCTTGGGGTCTCGGGGCTCAAATTCCCATCTGCAGCCAGACCCCAGTTCCCACAGAGCAGCTGGGCTCAGAATTCTTTCTTCAAGACAGCTTCCCCATCACTTCCTCCAGAGCGCTTGCCCTGCCCGGTCCCAGGTCCAAACCAGGGTGAGGTGTCCTACTATGTTTCCGTAACACTCGGTGCTTTTCTCACTCTCAGCTCTTGCCACACAATATTTGCATAGTGGTTTGTCCTTTTCTTTTTTTTTTTTTTTTTAATTTTTTTTTCAACGTTTATTTATTTTTGGGACAGAGAGAGACAGAGCATGAACAGGGGAGGGGCAGAGAGAGAGGGAGACACAGAATCGGAAACAGGCTCCAGGCTCTGAGCCATCAGCCCAGAGCCCGACGCGGGGCTCGAACTCACGGACCGCGAGATCGTGACCCGGGTGAAGTCGGACGCTTAACCGACTGCGCCACCCAGGCGCCCCATGGTTTGTCCTTTTCAATAGACTCTGAGCTCTCTGGGGGCAGGAATCCTGTCTTACCCATCTCTGCATCTTCAATATTCCCCACAAGTGTGCATCAGAAGAGGTGCTCATACTGTTCCGTAAAGGCTTAAATTATGTCCTAGCCCTTGCCGACCCCTGTCTTTTCTCAGGATCATTCAAAAGATGCCTTCACAGAGAGGTCACTTTCTCCATCATGGCTACAGACACTTCACAGTGATCTTAAGAAACAAGAATACATTTTAACCTAACTACGCACAATGATTTGGCACATCACTTGTACCCTGCTATCTCCAACCCTGTCCGGTTCTTAGCCGGGCATATTTGCTGCCAAGCCCAAAGTGACCTCCTCTGTACCTCCTCAGACTTACCTGTAATGTCTGCATGCATCTGCACAAAAAGGGGATTCTTGCTCAGGCCTCCACACAGGAAAAGAGTGCTGAGAGAGTGCCCTGCCGCCTCCAGGGCCTCTATGATGAGGCGGGTCCCAAACTTAAAGGGAAAAAGCAGAAGAAAGCATCAGGAGAGCAGCAGCACAAAGAAAAGCTCTGGAACATTTACTAAGTGGCCACCCAGCGCCAGACAGACACCACACTGAGAGCTTTACATGCCCTGTCTCGGAGCGCTGAGACGCCGGGAGACTGTGTCGCTTCTGATCACACGGCAAATGAAGTCACAAAGTGGGAATTCCAATGGGGGCCTGATTCCCAAACCTGCTCAATTACTATACCATTCGCTTCCATCAGTAGTTACACGACATTTACAAAAACAACTGATGGTGCTACCACAGTTAATATTAACACAGTCCACCGGAACCCACACGTCATGGGTGTTTGCTGCGGCCCCCGATGCTCTAGCAGGAACGAAGCATGGAGTGACTGGCTGGTGGTCTGTGGGTCAGGCTTCCTTCCCTGGATAGGAACTGAAGAGGTTGGTGCTTTGGAAAAGGACACCAATAAAATCAGCAGCAGAAACATGAGAAGAGAGCTCCAGCTGCATGAAGATGAGAGTAAGACTTCAGGCTGGCAAAGCGCTGACCTGTCCTTTATTCTCACTGGAAGCCAGGCAGCGGTTCTCCAATGACAGTTCTGGAGCCCGCGGCCTGGGACGAGGTGGGAATCCCGTGCTCTGGTTTGTTCATGGCTTCACAGTGCTTCATTTCAGCCCTCATGTGCTAGGATCTCCCCAAAATGTGTTATGCTCCTCATCTTGCTAAGTTCACTAAACTCAGTACAAATCGCTGATGCTTGAGAAAAGGACAGTGCTGTGGGGTCATCAGGGTGAATGCCGACGTACGATTCTTTAGTTTTAACTAGGATACATGAAGAGCTAAAAATCAGTTTATTTGGAGGTTCAAAAACTGGAAGTTCATGAGTCATCATTTATTTGGGGTCAGGATTTAAAACAAAAAGGTGGAGTGTGACATGACTTTGTGAGGCAGCCACATGGCAATGGTTGAGAAAGTGGCTCTGGAGGGAAATGAGAGAGGGATGGTTTTTTGATGGTGAGAGAGAGCCCTCGAGATGTTTAGAGAGCGATTAACTCTGAGGGATGACACAGTCCCAGGTGTGGACAAGGGGGTGAATTGACGAAGCAGAGGGAGGAGAAGGTCAGGGAACGTAAGAAGGTCAAGGATCTAGGAGGCCACAGATGGGACAGCCACCAAGAAGGCAGGGTTAGGGCTGGAGAGAAAACTGTGAGGTGGTATCCTGCATGTTGCTGGGAAGCTGGTACCCAAGTGTGTAGAGAAGAAGAAGGCAGTTTAGCATGAGGGCATGCCCTATCAGAGGAGTAACCAAAGTAAAGGAAGAGGGTTTGGGCAGTGGCCAGGATGTCCCTCTGACCCGCAGGGGTGGGATGCAGGGCGAGGGTAGCCTCTTTTGACAAGGCAGTCTGGAGAGCTGTCTTCCCTGTGTCTGGCGGTGTCTCTGGGAGAGGGAGTGGCTAGAAGGGGGGGGGGGGCATGGGGCATGAAATCCTGAATGCTGTGTAGTAAATTATGAGACGGGGGCAGTTCAGGAGCAAAAGCTCAGCAGTTCCAGCCCAGGGGCCCTCAGCTCTTCGTGAATCTGGCAAGAATATGGATTAGGTGAAACTTGGGCCTCCAAAAATAATCCACAGATGTAGTGTGTTAAAAAAAAATTAAAACATGTTGTACTGTATAAGGCCAGATCCTGCTTATTGCATGTGGCTGATTACCCCCAGATGTTCTTTCTTAAGCTTTTGGGGGGTCATGAACCCTCTTGAGAATATGATAAAACCTACTGACCTTTCCAGAAAAAAAGCCACTTACAAAATAGTATTATGAATGATTTTAGAAGGTCGACAGATGCCCTTACGTCCACCATGGATCATTTGGTGTCTGTGGATTTCAGGACACTCTAGTCTAATCAAGGGGCATGAGCCTGTAGTAGTTAAGAGCATGGCTTTTCAATTCAAGAAACCTAGGTTGGGGTTAAGACATTTCACCTACTTCTTGAATCAAACTGTACGGAACCTAAGACTCAATTCCCATTTTTTAAAAAGGAATAGTAACATCACATTCATTTATCTTAAAACTCTACGAATTGTCAGAAATGTTAACACGCAAGTAACATTTTTTTTTACTGTGGTCTTAGATTCGATGAAATACAGTAATACTTATTTGCAAGGTTGCCGCTATAGACAGCGTATGCACAACTCACACAAGGGTGTCGGGTACATGGCAGGTGTTTGGACATGAGCGCTATCTTGGTTGTTAGCTATGCTCGAGGTGCTCTGCCACGCATTTTGATGTCGTCTCCAATCTTACGACAAACTCAAAAACTGCACCTTGTTATCCCCACGTAGGAGTTCTATGACTTGCCTGAGGGTCTGTGTTGGGGGAGGACAGGTTCCCCCCAACATGCATGAAAATACCATGCAAAATTGGTATGTCTGATACTTCTGAAACCAGAGAAGTGTGGTTCATGTGATTAGCGGGCCAGAGCCGAGGGTAACACAAAGCACATTCCCTTGGGAAAAGGCAAGAAAGTATCTGCACAAGAGGCACTCCCTTGGGAGGGGCTGTGACAGCCTTGCCTCTCCCCCATGTGGCATTGTTGGCTGGAATTTCCCACTCAGTCAGTAACAGGGCATTCCCTTCGGGTGTCCCAGGCTCCACTCTGTGAAATGTCCCACCCTCCTTAAATGCCCTGCCACGGGGCTTTGTGCTAAAATGATTTTGTGCTCACCTTTCTGGAAAAAATGTTTTCACAGAGAAATTTAAATTAAAATCAGGCTAGTCCACTGGGAATGTACAGAACCAAATGCAAATCGAGAGACTTCAAATGCAAATAGTACTTTTTAAGGGTCTATTCTGAAAAGAAAACTATAGATGAACAGGCTATGGATAAACTGGTTGTTTGACAAGTCTTTCAATTCAGTGTGATCAAGAGAGAATTTTACTTCATGGAGAGTTTCGCACAGTCCCGAGTTAACTTCATTACAATATCGCTTTCATTCTATTCCTACAAAATACCAACCACATCTATTCACAACATATAGATGCTAGGGCAATATTCAGAGCTAATGAAACAAAAAAACCATTTTTTCCCCCAAGTTGAACATCATGGGAAAATATCTGTTATCAGAATACTTCTTTGAAATGCACATTTCTGCCTGAAAGATCGGCATACTGTCTTACCTTTGCAAAACAGACCGAACTACTCACAATTCAGTTGACCCTACAATGAAACCTTATTAAAAAAAAAAAAAAAAAAAAAAAAAAAAAAGGCCTTAAATTTCCTTCCCTTTGCGGTATTATAAAGGTCATTAAGGCGATGGACAGAATAAATATGATAGCTTTTAATACATGTACAACCCACTGAATACAAGATTGATTTTCCAACTGTGTGGTATTTGGGAAAATGTAGCTGGCTGGCTCCACCCAGCCCGCATTATATTTAACCTCATTTACACGGAAGGGGGGGTGCCTCTGTGAGGCGATCCTGGCCAAAATAACAAAGTTTGCTAAGATGTGTAAAATAAAAACTGGCCTTAGAAATGCCTGGAAGCTTATTTCCTCCATGTAGCATTTACAAGCATATCAAAAAGCAAATGCAGGTTGGGAGAGTGGAAAGAGCAGAAGATCGGGAGCGAGACAGACACTTCTCGGGCTCCCCATGTGACTCTACTGAGCACTAGCTTTCTGACCTCGCCAGGTGCTTTTTCCTGTCTGTGAAATGAGGACAAGCTCACCTGCTTACAGGGTAGCTGTCCTAGGCCACAGGTGGGTGGGTGGTACTCTGGTGCCTGGCACAGCTAGTGGGTGTCGAGGAAAGGCAACGGTCATTATCATCACGTGATGGTGCCCCTGGGTCTGCCTCTCGGCATGTACTCAGAGGACGAGCAACACACAGCTCAGATTTTCCATTTCAACGTGGTCATTTTATTCCACTCGAAGACTTCCATGCAATGGCATTGTTGGATCAGAAAACCAAAGTTCCTCAATACTCCATATAGCTACTTTTATTTTAGAAAGCCGGGGCCACCAATCCCAGCTCTGCTACTCGCTAAGCTACATGAAACTGAGCAAGTTAAGTGGTCTTGCTTAAGTGTAGGTTTCAAACCTGCGGAATGGGGATTCTAAGACCTAGTTCATTAGGTTGAGTCACATGATGTTGGTAAATATTTAGCACAGTGCCTGGCACATAATACCCCAAAACTAAATTATTCATCATGATTATCATTATTACCATCAAATAGGATCACTAAATAACTGTCTTGACGACTGATGCCCATTATTCTCCTTCATATTCATTTTACTATTCACTCCCTCCATTTAGACAGGTATCAGAATTACCTGTTTTTGACCAAGGTCCCATAAGTAGGACCAGCTGATCGATGCCACTGAACTAGCCAAGCTATTAAATCAATGACAGTTGCTTCAGGAAGATAGTCAAACTGGCACATAAATAAACTAAAAGGACTGTTTCATCCAATCCAGTTGGCCTGGGGCATATAAGACTGTATGTTCTTAGTGGTTGGAAAGCTCTACTCTCTCAACATAGCTACATGGACAAATGGGGACATAAGAAAAGCACTTCTGTTAGTGATATGGATATATGGAAAAAATGTATGCAGTTCTATTATTTGAAGGAATAAGGTTATGGAAGTGGTATATGGAGAAACAAAATAACTGAGCGGCATATAAATATGTCCACATAACAGGAACCAGGAAACTTTCTGTGTGTCTCTGAAAAATAAATTTTGAATCAGAATTTACTGGCCTGATTTTTCCTTTCTGTTGGTCCAGGTTCTCTTACCAGAGTGGCTAAGCCTCACTTGATTAGCTATAATTTGGGGGGTTCCTCCCAGCTCTGAAACTCAGAAAGCCATGACCCGCTCCTCCAAAATGCACTTCCTAACATGATCACCTCTGGGAGAATAAGAATCCTTAGAGAATGATGTTTGAGCTTTTAGGAGTTTGTTTTCACTTTGGATTCATCTTCAGCATAGGAGTTCCTAACACTTTAAATTCTCCCCTCCTCTCCTTAACCATCTGAACCTCTTGCTGAAGCTGCTAATGACCTAAAAACAAACACTTCCAAGTTCTAAGGATGCTTACTATTTAGAGGAACCCTATAATGAATCCTTTTGCGAAGGGAACGATGTCATGTGTTTTATAAGTGTGCACATTCTTTAACATCCGCTTTTCTTAATGCAGGCATACATGGCATCTGCTTCTATTTAATTGAGTTTGGAAGACAAGTTACATACATAACAACTATGATGCTCAAAGGCTTGAGCTCCTTTCAGCTTTCAGCCATGTGAGGTGATTAGTGAAGCAGGTGAAGAACTTCATCAAGATTTCCTTCCTAAAAGACACGCATCTCTTTTTGGCAAGCTCCCTTTTAATTAACAATCTCTGTCGCAAAAAGCACATGATGTATCTTGGAGGAGCATGCGGTCTAAAGTTTATTGATAGCCCTCGCTCTCTTTAAAAATGGCATTAAAGGGTCTTACAGCAATGGCTTGAACTGTGGCCAGGTAGAGAATGGCAAGATCATCGAGGTCCTGAGACAGTTTCAACCCGGTGACCTGGAGGGATGAAGAAAAGAAAAGAAAGAGATGGCCAAAAGGAGCTGCCATGGATAGAGATAGTTCCCATGAAACACGTTCAGATGTGTTTTCTTGCCCAAACAAGTTCATATGCAAATCCCCTTTTTGTGAGCTGAACGTGAAATGACTACCAAACTGTTTAATCTCCAGACCTGGGAAAAACTATCATTTCTTCTCTAAAAGAAAGTGCCCTGCCTTGTATTAAACAAAAACAAAACAAATACCATACGGAAATCGTGTTTGATATTCCTTAGCATGGAATTAAGTCTTTCTTCTTCTTTAAAAAAAATGTTCTTTTATTATAAACACCCATTTTCTTTGGCTTAGAGAAATCAACATGGAACAGTGGCATTCTAGTAAAAGATGATCTTATTCTGAGCTCTGCTGTTGTCAGAATTCAGTGTAACAGCATCGAGGGGGTATTCAGAGTAAAATAATATGTCTCCTATAAATGTTATACCTACTAGGGGATAATTTACAATCTGTGGTTTGCAAGGGAATCCCATTAAAGTCAATCGGAACCACATGCTTATATGGAGTATGTCAATTTCTGAGAGATTCCAGAACTGAACAGGATGCTAAATGTAGATGCCTTCAAGACTTGTTCAACAGTCCCTCCTTCACACTTCCCATTCATTAACATCTTCTCTTGGGATATTTCTAGAGGGTGAAAAACTGCGGGGTTCTTCAAGCCTACTCTGAAGTTTGTGGATATCGATACCAGAATTTGCTCTGTATTTTCACATTACAAAATTAATCAATGTAACATAGGTTTACTCAGAGCCTATGGTGTGTATGATCTTGAGTGCAATGAGGTGGCGACATTAAAAGAGGAGAGCTGAGCGGTCTCCCCAGGTCCTTTTCCTTTGTCTCTCCAGTCCCCTTTAATTACCCTCTCCAGACTGCCCTCTGAGCCAGGACTAAGGGGCCGTATTGACCTGTTGCAGGGCAGACTCCATTCTGTCACCAAAACCAGAGACCTGAGGGCACTCTCCCCTGACTTTTCCTTTCTTCTCGGATTTACAGTCTCCCAAGTCGTGTCCATTTATCTCCCAAATCTTTCACGAATCCATCCCTTCTCTTCATCCTGTTGCTCACTTCTTCAATCCAGGCCACCATTTTGTAAGTACGTGTTCTGACATACAAACCTGATCAGGTTACTCCCTGTTACAAATTGTCCACTGACCTCATTTCGAGGCAGAAATGCCTATGCTGTTTTATGTGCTCCCTCTTTGGCTTGCCCCTGCTTACTTCTCTATCATCTGTACATGTCCTTCCTCACTTAGTATTCTCTGTTCTAGCTATTCTGACTACTCACTGAAGTCTGTTGATGCAGGCATTATTGGATTCAAGTAGAGCTACCTGCTAATGGTTTCTCTGGCCAAATAATTGGGTGACCAGATGAGAATTTGAGCTTTGATTTTAACACACAGGAACATGAAGATTTGAATGAGAGACTAGAGGGGAATTCTGGGTATGCATCTTCCCAAGCCAATAACTCGAGTGTGAAGGAACATCCCTTGTAAAGTTCCCCAGAGACCTAAACACATAGTAAAAACACTGGCAGTAAAGGAGAACATGAACACTGCTGATGTTATAGAAGTTCACTTCATAATGTGTGTAAGGAAATAACGTGCCCCAGGGAACACATACAATGGAAACCAGAACCTAGCTGTTCTGACAGACTACCTGTGATACTCACACAGTATCTCCAATGCCTAGCACTATGTCTGGCACATAGTAGGTACTAAATTACGATCCGCTGAATGTGTGAATTAATGACAATGCTTTTTCCCTTTGTATACCACTGTCTTTCCTAACATCCTAGCCTTTTGTGTCTAATTACGCGATTACGGGAGGATAATATTTACCACCTCAGCTCCTCATATATTCATAGAGGGGAGGGCCATTTACTCCATGCCCCAAGAACGAAGAGTGGAAGATCACTTCTAGTTGCTCATTCCAGGCTTTCACCCCACCCCACCCCACCCCACTTCACCGCCCAGACTCGACACTTAGCTTCCCTCATCACAGTGGCTTAGAGGAGATCATTGGGGTAAAAGAGCAGCCCATTACTCATATGGAACCTTTGTGTGAATTAGAAAAAGGTGCCCCCTCCAGGCAGACTAAATGCAAAAGGCATCCCGTTTGGGAGAATAAATTATAAAAAGGAGAAGAGTGGGCAGGATTTCAGCCCTGTCGTATGTCCCTTCAGCCAAATACCTCATGTCATCGACCAGCACTGTATCACATGATGATCCTGGATAAAGATCGCTCATCATGAATGGTCTCTCTTTTCTCTACTGGCCTGGCCTCAACAGCATCTGTGCAGCTTACCTACCGGGAAAGCCAACTGGGACAAGGCCTAGAGTGGCCTTCCAGAACCAGTCCAGGAGGCACGCTACCTCTGGCTCCCCTCTCTGGTCATCAATGTGAATGAAGCTGTGACCCTTTGTGTGATTGGGTTATGTGCATGCTTGGCAGACTCACATCTCTCAGTAGGTGGGTCCTGAAGACCAGATCTGGGTACAGTGTGATGGGGTGGGGAAGAAATCTGACTTTGGATATGAGACACATTCTGCTATTAATTAACTAGGAACCCTAGTGTCGTGTATGACATTTATAATGTAACTGGTTCTTATATCCTTCTTGATTAGCAAAAACCCATAAGACAGGATGGATGCAATATCACCAGATTTCATTTTCTTTTTTTTTTTTTAGTTTTTTAGGTACACTCCACACCTGGTGAGTAGCCCAGTGTGGGGCTTTAACTCACAACCCTGAGATCGAGACCTGAGCTGAGATCAAGAGTCGGACGTTCAACCGATGGAGCCACCCAGGTTCCCCCAGATTTTATTTTCTTATCCTGCAGTAAATAATCGTAAGACTTTCCCCACAGTATTAATATTCAAGCAACAAAAGTATCATGGCCCCTTGTCTAAATGTCTAGTGCCCCCAGAGCTCAGAAATCATAGGGGGGAAGAGAGAAGATAGTTTCTTTTCTCCAGAAACTGAGAATGAGATCATGTAAATGAGCACTAAATTTAACTCCTAAGCTTGCTAGTAGCTCTGGCAAAAGGAACGCCACACGGGTGACATAGTGTTTTCTTTTTCTGATAAATAAAACATACCTGTATTTCAAGGAAGAAAACATTATTATTCTAAGGAAGAAGGTACTCAGCAACGAACGGGACTAAGCAAGCACAGCTCTCTCACTCCATCTCCAACATCACCAGGGCCAGGGAGTTGAAACGTGACTCAGTGAAAGACATTTCTCTCTAAAGAAGTTACTGTGGTCTGGGGCCCTGCTTGCTTGACATCTCATCTGATAAGCAGATGGAGACTCCAGAAGGGCCAGTCATCATGAATTCCATTTGATTTCTCTCTCAAATACTAGGGACTTCAACCATGCCTTGGCGAAAGTCAAATGGCTGTTGACCCTAAGGAGTGCCTGCCATGTGGACCACTCAGGAGACTACAGAGGCCTGTCAGGGAGCCAGCCTGGTAGGGAAGTGGCAGCAGTAGCCCAGGGATGCCAGGGACATCCTGGGGGGAGGTGCAGCTTTATAACCAGTGAGAAAGCTGAGACGTGACAGATGAGCAGATATCCCTATCTGAGGGCTGAATCGTTCCATCAATAAGGGGAAGTAGGAAGAAAGCATAAGTGGAAGGAGTGTGTTTCTAGAAGATGTGCATGTGCCTATTTTGAATGTTTGGGCAAGACAGTGAAATGTGCGGGGAAGCCCCATGGGAGAGTTGCACTGGTAAGCACATTTTATTTATTTTGCTATTGTGTAACAAGGAGAACTGTAAGAGAAAACTTTTATAATTAATATTTAGAGATGTGTGAAAGCTGCATATGGTGGCCAAAGAGATGCAAACTACGGCTGATAACTTCAACATCCTAGATGATAATTATAAAATGCTTATGTGGAATTTCTGAGCTTAGAAGACAAGTGTGGGTGAATGGAAAGAAGACAAGCTATGGAGGAAGACACCTGGGTTTGGATCTTGACGTTTCCCCAGCTGGCTGCACAACGGAGTGTTTGGTGACCTTTCTGAAGCCTATTCATGAAGTAGGAATAATGATACCTCAAGGCATTTTTGTGAAGATTAAAAATCATTTGCAAAGTGTCTTACATTTTCAGGAAGCTATACTGAGTCTACAAGAACTAAACCGTTGGGATGCCAATGACACTTAGCGTTGATTTTCTTTTCCTTTCTCTTACGAAATGTTTGTTCTCTTTATCTTAAATGCACGAAGGGTTCAATCCCATTCATTAATTGGAGTAGGGCAACAAAACATCTCCTTTAACATGGTATGGGTACCCCCAGGGTATTAATGAGGGGCACTGAAGACTAGTGCACATCCAGCGTGGGGAAGACAGGGCAGAATGCCTGTTCATCATCATCAGCATGAGGATCATAATGTTAAAGATATGGACATCCAGGAGTGTGGACAAACAGGATGCCCCTGATGAGGGCCCACGAGTAGGATGATGAGGGACTCACTGCAAGGACTCCTTGGAGAAGTCCTAGTCCTTATCAACCTACACACCTTCACTCACTATGTAAATAGTAAGGACAGATGAATTTCACCATAGACTTCACCTGAAGTCTTGCTGCCACTTAGGAGCTGTGAGACCTTGAGCACGCCTCATCTTTTCCTGGGATCCTCGCTGAATGCAGACTTCCTGAGCTCCAACTCCAGATTTCCCGAATCTTTGGTGTGGGCCCAGCAATGTGCATTTCAGCAAGGTCATATTGTACAATAAATTGTGGGAATAAGTGTCCTTAACCTTGGCATTGTGAATTAAAGGCTGACAGGCGTTAAAATTGTCGAAATTGTTCAAAAAAAGATAGTAGTAATTCAGTTAGCTAATTTTTTTTTCCTTCTTAGTGATTTTAAAGGAATTAGTTACATATGTTAGTAAGAAAGAAAAAAAAGCTTGGAAATAGATTTTCAAGGGGTCTCTAAAGATTACAAAGACAAGAAAACAGGATCCCCAGTCCTGAGGTTTTCTAGGGTCATCAGAGCTTGATGGAGTATCCAAGGCTCAGGGGAATTGGTTGAAAGCTTTTGAGAAAACAAAGGAACAGCAAAAATGCTCTGTTGGCTCAGTCAATAATAAGGGCAGAGCTGATGGACAGACAACAGGGAAATGAGAAGGATCCGAGAAAAATGTATAGAAAACCTCTGGAGAGAGGACAGAGATTGGAGAACAGGTCTGAAATAATCAGCAGCCTGGAAGAGAAAGGACACAAACGTCCCGGAGGTTTCAGTAAGCATCAGGAATCAAGGATGACACTTGGCATCGCCCAAAACTCACCCAGATTTGGGAAATGCAGATAAACATGTTAACAAAACACAATGTGTTAACAACTCTGAAGATGTTCCCAAGATTCCCATCCTGCAGTTACTCAGACACTAATCTAGGCACTGCTGCAAAGGGACTTTGTAGATGGAACTGGTTACTAGCCAGATGACCTTAAAATACAGAAATTATCCTGGATTATGCAGTATAAACTCAATGTAATCATGTGAGCCCATAAAAGCAGAAGAGTCAGTCAAGTGACAGAGTAGGAGGCAGAAGAAATGAGGCAGAAATGGAAACCGGGGAGATTCAAAGGATGAGAAGGACATGATCTGCCATTGGTGGCTTTGAAGATGGATGAGGGGGGCAATGAGTCAAGAAATGCAGGTGGTCTTTAGAAGCTGAGGACCCCTGGCTGACGGTCAGCCAGGATATAGGAACCTCAGTCCCACAACTGTGTGGAGCTCAAACTGGCCGACAATTTGAATGAATTTGGTAGATTATTCCCAGAGCCTCCAGATATGAGCCTTTGGTTCTGGTCTTGCGAAAGTTGGAGCAAAGAAACGAGCTGAGCCAGCCCGGGCTTCTCACCCACAGAACTGCGAGATAAGAAATTTAAGCCTCTAAGTTTGTGGTAATTTATTCAAGCAGCAACAGACAACTGATAAACTCACGAAGCCTAGACTGACATTCTCCCTTACAGCCTTATTCTGTTGGTGAACCCTACGTGACACATTAGTTTGTTTGCTAGGCCCCAGATACACCAGGCACTTCACATCTTTGTCTGCTTCTGATGCTCTAAATCCAAGCCATTTTTTAAAAAAAATTTTTTTTAACGTTTATTTATTTTTGAGACAGGGAGAGACAGAGCATGAACAGGGGAGGGGCAGAGAGAGAGGGAGACACAGAATCCGAAACAGGCTCCAGGCTCTGAGCTGGCAGCACAGAGCCCGACGTGGGGCTCGAACTCACCGACTGTGAGATCATGACCTGAGCCGAAATCGGACGCTTAACCGACCAAGCCACCCAGGTGCCCCAATCCAAGCCATTTTAATGTACTCATGCACCAGTATCCCAAAGCTGTTCTGGTCAACTGTCCAGGTCCTTAGTTGGTGTCATCCAGCCTGTCTTGATTTACATACTAATGATTTACATACGGATTTGGATCCCATCCTTGGTCCCCTGGCCTTAGATCTTTCTCATTGTTTGTTTGTTGGATATTCCTAGCGGGTTTCTACCCAATTCACTCCACGGTCTTCTATCAAGCCATACTACCTTGGGAAGGACTCTTATTTGTAATTCATATTCCTCTTGCCTCCCTCTCCTGGGTTTTACTTGTTGCTTGGTATAGTTAGGGAAGAGAGAAAGCACTAAGAAAATAAAGTCTGAATCTGTGACATAATTTTAAAAAAATCGCTCAAATGAGGAGAAAATATGGCAGACACACTGAAAACAGAGTGGGAATACGAAAACACAAAAACTTAATTTTTTTTCTTTAAAAACATTTTTTTCCTTAAAAAAAATTTTTTTCCTCCCAATGGATATCAGGGGCCTCAATCTGAACACACCAGGTTTCTAATATCACTTCTGTTTTTTTCCCCCTCTAGGAAAAAAATAGCTGTGACTCTCTGAACCTTAGACAGAAAGAGAGAGAGAGAGAGAGAGCAAGCACGAGCAGGGGAGAGGGGCGGAGGAAGAGAGAATCTTAAGCAGACTTCACGCTCAGCATGGAGCTCAACGCAGGGCTCGATCCCACAACCCTGGGATTGTGACCTGAGCTGAAATTAAGAGTCTGACGCTCAACCTACTGAGCCACCCAGGCACCCCATCTCTGTCCTTTTAAATGGGGCAATGACATTGTCAGGCAGAGCTGTGAGAAATGCTGGTGATGATGCATGTAAAGCATCTGTCATGGTGCCTGACACGCTACAGTCCTGGAGAAAATGATACCTATCACAAAACAAAATACGAGCTGCTAAACTAGATACTTCAATAAGAAAATGCGTTATCAGAAAACCAGCTAGATGATACTTGGGATATTAAGCTTTGTTATATGACTCAATTTGTCATAGGCAAAAATATGTAAAAACAAAACAAAACAAAAACAGTGAGATGAACCGGCATTAAATTGTAACAAAATCATCAACAAACCCATGTCAAAGAGTGCACATCCCTGCAAGCCTGATAAATGTTATCAGTCACGAGCTGCTTGAATCAGCCCATGAGCTTCCAGGTCTGGCATCCTCCTCCCCATCAGAGGAAGCCACTGGGAGACAGCCTGTGGCTCCTCCTGAGATCTTGCAAAGCCTCATCTGCATTGCTGACTCCATCCACATCGGACACTATTTAGCAAGGCCCGTCTCTAGCTGGGGTTCCGTCTTCTAGGAACCGGCTAAGATCTTACAACACAAGTCTTCCCTTTCTCTGTCTCGGTTTTTCACATGCACACTTGCTCTGGGCTTGCTTTGAAGAGCCGTTGGAGCAGGACTCAACCTCTCCAGCAGTTTGAGCAGCATATGGTCTTATGTTAGAAATCACAGCTCTTCAAAGCACGAGAAAATAACTTTCCGTTCTGGGTAGCGCTGTTCTTGCAAAAGGAAGCAGAGAAAACACGTTTCAACCACTGGGGGATATGGTGTTTTCATGGCCTGATAGGCTTCTGACATGACTTGCTTCTTTGATTACATTTGATGAATTGACTTCTTGGATATTTCAGGAAAAGAATGTTTTAAAAAGCGCCAAAACAAAGAGGTAGTATTAATTTGAGAATAGAAACTAGTCATATATACCGAGACGCATGCCCTCTTTCTAAATTCCTCCAGCACTAAAGTTTTGTAAGGCACACAAAATTTGAGTGTTTCCTGCTGTGGTTAAGGGAAGTGAAGCCTAAGGACTTATGTGGAGAAAAGACTAATCTCTGTACAGTATGAAATGTGGCTTCTGTGAGGACCAAGTGACTGTTCGCCTTCACCAGCTGGTCGTGCACAGCCGCTGACCTCCGTGGCTGCTGAGTCCAGATGGTCCTTGGGCTGAGGGGGATGGCTCATGACTGGCTACTTGGCATCCAAAGGCTACACTTAGAATCCTGCTAGTCGTCTTCTAACGCGCAGATAAGGGCCACTGAGCAGAAGCCACAGGTTCTGAAGTATTTGCTGATGTCTGTCCACTATGTGATAGTCTCCCCCTTGTTGATTCTGACAATCATCCCGTAAGGAAGCCTGTCCCACTTACTGATGAGCAGACTGACCTCATAGAGCTAATGTCAAAGGTCACACAGCTGGTACATTTTCAAGGCAGGATGCCAATGCAGATCTGACTTTGATCCCTGGGCTCCCTTTACTGTTTCACAGGGGTAAAAACTCTCCAACCAAACATTTAAAATAAAAACAATCAGGGGTGCCTGGGTGGCTCAGTGGGTCAAGTGTCTGACTTCGGCTCAGATCATGATCTCACAGTTCGTGAGTTCGAGCCCTGTGTAGGGCTCTGTGCTGACAGCTCAGAGTCTGGAACCTGCTTTAGATTCTGTGTCTCCCTTTCTCTGCCCCTCCCCTGCCCATGCTCTGTCTGTCTCTCTCTCTCTCTCAAAAATAAATACACATTAAAAAATAAAATAAAAACAATCATAAAAACTATCTAAAACAGGCCACCATTCCTGATGATGAATATTTAGCTTCATCTTTCTTGATGCATGACCATGCCACATTTCTTTAAATACAAGCATTTTTTTCTTATGTTTTCCTTTTTTTTTTTTTTTTTCAACGTTTTATTTTATTTTGGGGACAGAGAGAGACAGAGCATGAACGGGGGAGGGGCAGAGAGAGAGGGAGACACAGAATCGGAAACAGGCTCCAGGCTCCGAGCCATCAGCCCAGAGCCCGACGCGGGGCTCGAACTCACGGACCGCGAGATCGTGACCTGGCTGAAGTCGGACGCTTAACCGACTGCGCCACCCAGGCGCCCCATGTTTTCCTTTTAAAGAACCTAGAGCCATCAGTGTTAAATGCTTTGATACCGATTGCTATGACCCAAGCTTCTGCTTCCTTTACACATCATATGCAGGGCCCTTAACAAATTTATCAAGTGGAAAGGAGAAATATTTACATAGATGTCTACTTGGTCCAGGCACACCATTAAGCTGCCCACATCCCTAGCCTCTACCTCTTTTTAGCCTAGTGCCACAGGTCAATCACAGAAGGAGAAATGAAGCAGCCATGCACATAGACAGGAGCCAACTGTTACCAGAACAAAAGAAAATGATGTGTTCACGCATAAGGGAAGGATTCCTGGGTTATGCCCTGTTCCTACTTCTGAGGGCAGGCAGCTCTAAAGCAGAAGAGTTTACAGCCAGGTCAAAGCAGGAGTGCTGATTACTTCCGAAATCTGAGTCCGTAGGGTGTGAAGGAAACAAGCACCATTCTGAGGAGAGAAAGAGGTCAGAGTTTAAATCCAAGGGCCAGGGGAAGGACAAACATGGGAGAAAGGAAGAGGGCCAGGTTTCAGAGAAGGGGAGCGAGGACCAGGCTGAGGAGTGTGGTTTGGTGTGAAACCACGTGTGAGACGGGTGTTAGGACTCCCATCTCACAGTCACTAGTGTATCATGCAGAGTAAAGAGCTATGAGTTAAGGCAGCCTGTGGGGGTGTGCTTGCTCAAAGTCAGGACTCACATTTTTATTTAGGCAGATCATTTCTTGGCATTATGACTTTAGGCAGGTCACTGTTCATTTGTCCCTTGACAAATAAAGACGGAAATAATTGCTTAGCCATAAGGCAATTATTCGATGCCTGTCTTTGACCTAAACACTGCTGAAAATTTTAATGTTTATTTATTTTTTGAGAGACAGAAACAGAGCATGAGAGAGAGGGAGACACAGAATCTGAAGCTGGCTCCAGGCTCTGAGCTGTCAGCACAGAGCCCAACGTGGGGCTCAAACCCACAACTGTGAGATCATGACCTGAACTGAGGTTGGACGCCTCATCGATTGAGCCACCCAGGCACCCCTAAACACTGCTGAAATTTAAAAAGTACACAAGCCGGGGCGCCTGGGTGGCGCAGTCGGTTAAGCGTCCGACTTCAGCCAGGTCACGATCTCGCGGTCTGTGAGTTCGAGCCCCGCGTCAGGCTCTGGGCTGATGGCTCAGAGCCTGGAGCCTGTTTCCGATTCTGTGTCTCCCTCTCTCTCTGCCCCTCCCCCGTTCATGCTCTGTCTCTCTCTGTCCCAAAAATAAATAAAAAACGTTGAAAAAAAAATTAAAAAAAAAATAAAAAAAATAAAAAAAAGTACACAAGCCATAGGTAGTCCCTATCCTCAAATTTTTTTTCTAATAAATGTAAAACATACGCTAGGTCATATGGCAGCTGTGATCTTATTTTCTTCTGTAAAAATTGTTTTTTATTGACTTCAATGCAGGTTTTAATTCTGCTATTCTGTATTTTTAGTTGTCTTTATCATCTCCTCTTTTTTTTTCCTCATTCCACTGGCTTTCCATCTGAGCTCACTTTTCCCCCCACTAAGTTTCTGTCCTATTTCATAGAGATGTGCCTTTAAAAACAAAACAAAAAACAAAAAACAAAACAAAAAAACAACCTACTGAATATGCCGAGTCTTTTTAATATTTTCTTTTGGTTTCAGTAGTAAATAATTCTTTAAGAGGCCTTTCCCTGTGCTCCAATGGTAATTCTTTTTGCTTTGTATGCAACATGTTGTTTTCTAATGGACTCACTTTATTATTTCTTCATTCATTTCAACTAGAGAGCTATACATATTCAGTGCTTCCCAGCAGAGAGTACACATGATTTACTGTCTGCCCCACTCACTGCAACTTGGATATGCCTCTTCAGATCTAAAGCTAGTTGCCAGTTCCCAGAGTCTAGCAGTTTTTTTTTTAAATATTTTTAATGTTTATTTATTTTTGAGAGACAAACATACAGAGCATGAGCAGGGGAGGGGCAGGGAGAGAGAGAGAGAGATGGTGGGGGGGGGGCGGGGAGAGACACAGATTCTAAAGCAGGCTCCAGGCTCTGAGCTGTCAGCGCAGAGACTGATGCAGGCCTCGAACTCACGGCCCACTGCAAGATCATGACCTTAGCCAAAGTTGGCACTTAACCGACTGAGCCACTGAGGCACCCCTATTAAAAAAAAAAAATTTTTTTTTTTAATTAGCAGCTTCTATTTTGGGTAGCTTTGTTGGCCTCACCACTACCCGGTTTTCTACCCTTAGAACAGACAGCAGATGTGCAAACCTATAGCCCTCCTCCAAATTCATAGCTTTTCCTAATGTTGACTCCCATTAACAGAGTTTTACTCGGGACACTCAGAACGTAGGGCAGCAGCATTCATCCCAGATGGGTCTTCCTGCCCAGGTGGCCTCTTGGGTTGGCAGTTTTCTGATGGATTGAACTGAAAGGGAAGATAAGGTCTGGGGTTGTGGGAGAGTTCTGGGAAATTAAACTCACTGGCTGCTTCCAAAAAAACAAAACACCCTAACCATCAGCAGCAGCATAGAGGGAGGACTGCCCTGTTCTTAGGCTTAAAGGGACCTTGCGTTAATAAGCCAAGGAGCAGAAGGTAGGTCTAACCTCTTGCAAGGCTAGAGGTCCACTTTGCTTATATGTCATGTATTATGTTTATGAAACAAGTTCCAGCTAGTCTTTTAGATTCTAAAAATTCTTCCCAGATTCTCTCTGAGACTGTTGGTGCCGGTGTTGCTAGTTGAACGATATGTTAATTTTCAAAGGCAGTGTGAGTTTATGCCTTTTTTTTTTTGCATCCTCACATGTATTTTCAAATGAAGAAGAGGAAGTCTGCATCAGGTCTTACTACCCAAATGTCACATAAAAAAAAAAATCATTCAAAGTCAGACATCCACTGAGCACCTGTTTTGGCTTGCACAGATACCTGCATCACAAGTATCACACTGCGTAATGTTCATGCACACACTCACATGCACGCAATAATCATCTCCCTGATTTTATGTGAATTTGGGACACCCACAGTTTCTTTTTTTCTTTGTGCTCGTAGTAGGTGATCAATAATGAATGAATAACAAAGATAAGAGACAAGAGTCAACCGAGCGAAGGATAAAGAACTGGGAGAGTGTAGTGCTAGAAAGCAGAAGTACAGAGAGGGTCCAGGGCTTCTCTTGGGATTTTTTTTTTTTTTACTACCAAGATAAAATGCTAAATGCAATCTATCATTGCTTAGATGATGATGCAGGGAACCAAACTTGGAGGCGTTCATGTTCCATGTTCTCCTCCCCTCTAGAACACTGCATTTACTATGGTTTTCCTGGTTCCAAACCCTCTTCCTTGCTTCACTCAGTGTCAATGTCACCTCCTGTCTGAAGCCTGTCCTGACCTCTGAGACTAGGCTGGGCAGTCATCTCCCACACATCTAAGGAGCCCTGGACAGTAAGTGGCACCTGCAGCTGGCATGCCCAGTATCACCTGTTTATATATTCTGTCTGCCCAGTCCCCCATCCTGACAGTAATAGTCCTGACGGTTGGAATTACATCTAGTTATTCTTATATCGCCCAGCAACTATAAAAGGCCTGTATTAGTTCAAATATTTAATTAATTAGTTGATAAGCAAATGGGAACCTCTTGGCTTCATTTACCTGGACATTAATATTGGTATTAAATACATATCATATGGATACTAAGAGCAGCAACCAATCTATTTAATATTAGCAAACTGTGCATATGTATGTTTTTAAAGCAATACATGGTTTCTTTCTTATCTCCATGTTGACTGTCAATTAAGTACATATTAAGTACTTAGTATATGTCCAGAGAAATGTTTCAGAAGCCAAAAGAAGAAATCACGTAGGTTTCCTTCTCTACTGGGAATATCCTGACAATTACAGTTGCTAAGTAGACATTCTATCAAGCACTTCCCTTCCCTCCCTTGAAACATGCTCTGTGAATATACATATTGTTGTACCTTACTGTATCTACGGCAGTGCTAGGCACTTCTAGGTAAAAAAATAAAGATCTACTAAATGAGTGCTGGAGATAGTAGTCACTGCAGGTTCTGACAAAGGATAACATGACAGTAGAGATTTCAGGGTGATTAGTTTGATGTTATCTGAAACTGAGGGAAAGAAATACTGGTGGGGGCAGTGCCTAGGTGGCTCAGTCGGTTAAGCATCTGACTTCGGCTCAGGTCATGATCTCATGGTTCGTGTTCTCGAGTCCTGCATCGGGTGAGCTTGTGCCCCACTTCGGGTGAACACGAGCCCTAGTTCTCTCTGTCCCTCCCTCTCTCTCAAAAAAATCCCTCTTCCCCTTGTGGGATTCCTCCTCTCTCTCTCTCCCTCTGCCCCTCACTCTCTCTCAAAAAAAAGCAAGAAATACTGGGAGAAATTTTTAGTCCAGAATTTCCTTCCTTTTGTCTTACCAAGGTCACCTTCTCCTTCTAGTGATCTGATGTAAATTCATGGAGAGACAGCTATTCCAATGTAAGCCCAACCCAAGGCCAGTTACAAAAGGAAATCACTGTTAAGAAACAGTACATGAGATGTGAGTTATGTTTGTAAAACTTTTTAAAAAGTAAACATACTAGGATCTTCTGATACAATTGGGAGTATGTCCCCGTGTAAGAAACCTCCTTTGGTAAGCATGTACTTAGCTGTACTTGTTATAATGAGACAGGCGTTCATGAAAACATTCCATTGGCTCCTTTGGAATTACACTTTGGATTGACGTTACCTTTATAAGAATATCCTTACGGTGGCAATTCTTAAGTCTTTGGGTGTCAGGCTTGGTTTTAAGGAACAGAGAAAAGACACTGGGAGCCATGAGTCCTGCCATGCTGGGTACTGAAGCTGGGTATGACAGAAATTGGCAAGAGAGGGAAGGACTCCAGATCCAAGGCCATGGGCTCCAGACCCATGATCATTTCACTCCACAGCCCTGCATTGTTGTGGGGTCATCTTATGAACTGGTCATGCTTCTTAACATCGTGAACATTTTAAAGGTCCATTACATTTGGCTTCAGGTATTTGTCTCCAGTTAAGTCACTCACTCTTGTACCCACACAAAATGTGTTCTACCCCAACCTGTTGGTACCCAGGAGTCAGTTATCTGCAAGGGCAGCTTTCTGGCTGCAGCTTGTGGCCACATGACCCTCTCCCAACTTTCCTCTTCTGCTTCTGCAGGCCAAGTAAGGAGGCCAAGCTCATTGTCGGCGGTGTGGGCACGCTTCATGGACTCCAGACAGACATAACTTTGGCTATGTCCCATTTTCTTTTCTTTTCCTGCGACTCCCCTTTTATTGGCAGAAGTTGATTGTATCAACTAGGTAATGAAAATAAAGATCAGGTCTTCCTATTGGCATCATAAAAACATTTTAAAAATCTCAATACAATC
Organism: Lynx canadensis; assembly: GCF_007474595.2. Lineage (NCBI taxonomy): Eukaryota > Metazoa > Chordata > Mammalia > Carnivora > Felidae > Lynx > Lynx canadensis. The sequence continues at coordinate 48,236,485 of NC_044310.1, read as the reverse complement.
AGTCATAAAACCATAGAATTTTGAGTCTTGAAGTTCTCAAAGCCAGCCGCCTGTTCTACCATCACTCAGTGTAAACCCTGAATTGCCAGGTTTGGCCTCCATTCTGAACTCCCACCTCCATTCACTGCACATTCTGCTTCTTGACTTCTTGGCATTTTGACATTTTCCTGGATTCTGAATTCCTGGTTTATTTTCCTATTTGTGGCCTCTCTTGGCTTCCGGGAACTGAAGTTGAGTTCTATTTCTCTAGCTTGAACGTGCTTCTTCCAACCTCAAATGCGATTCTCAATGGCTATACTACCTACACTCAGCCACCTAATCTTGCCTGGCCACCAGGGTGTTCTATCTTAGTTTAGGAGGCTATGAACTCTGCCACAAGTTGATCCTGGCTCCTAAAGGAGGGCCCAAAATCTTCTGTACCATCAGTGACCCCAAAGGTCACCAGCAGCTGAATTTATCCATCAGTGTAAGTTACTAATTTTCTTTTCCTTTTAGCAAAGCTTAATCTGAAATCCTAATAATGTTAACATGCACTCGGAACAGCTCTGACTCAGAGCTTGAGCAGACATGTGGTTATGGCAATCAAGACCATGGGTGGTAATATTTACCACTTATTTACTGGGCAGCCTGGGGATGGAGACAGAAAACATGACTCTGCAAACTGATGTGAATAAAAAATCACAAGGCAGGGGCTCATGACTTCCAGCCGCTCCACAGGACAAAGAGGCAGCAGTAGCTAAATGTGAGAAATACTGCTTTTAACGCTTTCAAGGTTGGCTCGGCAACAATGAGAACTTTCAGCAGCTCATCCTACGGAGCAGCAAGGGCCTTCGCAACAAGCGATGCATCTGCAAGAAGCCTGTGTGCCCTTGCCCTGCCTTGTTTATTTTTCCTCTTTTCCTTTCCCCTCACTTTGCTTCCTCCCAACTTTGTAGACTTTTGGCCTGCCTGCACCTTCGTGCAAGGACTGGCTGTTACTTACCATGCCCTTTAGTGTCAGATCTGCTAAGGGAGACCGGTTGCCATGGAAGTCTGGCCAAACATGTAAATCAACAGTGAGGAAACCCACAGGCCGAGCCTTCTTAATCAGATCCAGGTGACTGTTCAAATATGCATATACACTTTGGCATCTGGAAGAGACGTTGATTTTGTTTTCAAAAGGGGGGGTAGGGTCGGGAGGCAAACTCTTCGGCAGAAAGAAATGATCTGTACTTCCCTATCAGATCCAGAAACAAAGCAGAGTCCCCAACCTTCAGCAAAGAAACTACCCAAACCCCCAGAAACCAGCATTCTGTACTCTCAGATCATGAAGTGTCATCACCAAGAACAGGCAGCATGTCCTGGTGCAAAGCGGAAAGGCTTGGAATCGGAAGACCAGGGCCAGGAGGGGCTTTACCCCTAGTAGGTGTGTGACCGTGAGAAAGTTACTCAAACTTTCTGAACCACTTTCTTCGCATCTGTAAAAACAGATATCATAATCCCTGTCCAACTTACCTCATGGTTATTGTCAAGATCAAAGGAGGCTATGCATGTGAAGATACGGTATTTTGTAAACGGGACAATAGTGGACATATGTAAAGGATTTTTTAAAAATCTGTATCGCTAATTGTAACAATAATGATGGGGTGATGAGTACAAACCTAAGTTCTTGGACTCAGCATAGGAGCTGGGCCACAGGAAGTGACAGCACAGAGGAATGCAGTTAGATCAGGAATTAGGAGACTTGATTTCCTACCCAAAGGCACCAAATGGCGTCACGTTTGTTCTTGCTCCTTTCTAAGGCTCAGTCTCTTTGGATGCAGGATGAGGGAGTCACACTACCTCTCAGTCTCCACATGTCTGGGGGAGAGGGAGACAGAGGTGAGGAGACTGAGAGCTACGGTAGTCCTGGCCCTGGCCCTCTGGTAGATCCGGGCTCAGATTGGTAGCTGGGTGACATGGGCCAGTAACTCACCCTCTGTGAACTTCAGTTATCCCATATAAAATGGGTATCATAATACCTATTTCACGGAGCTGAATCTTACTGCAAGGCACAAAGGTTAAATTTGGTCGCCCTTCCCCTCTTTAAATGTGCTTCATTCTCAAAGTCTTGTACCAACGATTCTAGAGGAAAGTGGGTTTATCAGAGGGTGGCATCCATGCCTCTTGTCACTGGTGACCTTGGAAAGATCTCACGGTTTGAACAATGGCAGGAAGAAAAGCATAGGAAATCAATGTCCAAGGGAGGGTAATATCTAAGGAACTCAAGATGACAGTATTTGAATTTCAAAAATGCTTTAGGAGTGTCGCTCAGAGATTTCTAATTCCAGTTTTGTGACACTGTGAATGTTCCCATGGAGCCCATGAGGTTCCCAAAAGTTTTCTAAACTAACATTAAAGGAAGAGACAAACAACTAGAGCAGTGGTTTTCAAACCCTTTTGTTAAATAAAAATTTTTCTTAATTTTTTTTAATGTTTATTTGTTCTTGAGAGAGAGGCAGAACGCAAGCGGGGGAGGGGCAGAGAGAGAGGGAGACACAGAATCCGAAGCAGGCTCGAGTCTCTGAGCCATCAGCACAGAGCCTGACGCAGCGCTCGAACCCACGAATTGTGAGATCATGACGTGAGCTGAAGTTGGACGCTTAACCGACTGAGCCACCCAGGTGCCCTTGGTTAAATAAAAATTTTATGTGGAACTCCAATATAGGAAGGATAGAAAACCAAAACTGCTCCATGTAAGTGCCAGAGTGAGGGAGTATGTCTGTGTACACGTGTGCAAGCCTATGCAAGATGCTCAAAGAAGTGAAGACAAGTGACCAAGTTCAAATTTAAACAAACCCTTCTCTGAGGGATTCTGAAGCCATATCTGTAACCCAGATCGGAAAAGACTTGTCAAAGCCCACATTCGAACTCTGCTTTAGCATGATTCTCTGACAGTGTTAGGAGAGGATCCTGGAGGCCTCCCTGGAGGGTAGGGCCGGAGCCATATACCTGGGTAGAATACGATCACATCCTGGTTTTCTATTTCCCAACTCTCTCTGCTCACGGTCCAAAAGGAACATTGACCACAAAAGCCACAGGAACGTCCATCCGAGCCAGAATCCAGAGTCTGCACTGATTCTAGCAACATCCGACTTCAGAATACCATCACTGCACTTAAAGCGAAGGGCTTTTTTCTTTTTTTTTTTAAAGCAGACATCTATAAATCTTTTCATTTGCCTCTCAAGGAATCTCAGGGCAGGGCATTTGGTTTCAGACATCTGGGTCAATAAGAACCTATAGGCCTAATTACTATTGATTTGTCATTGTCTCATTTACCGTGGGTCTTTGCAAACAGTGAGATTCGTTTAGCCTCTTATATATATGGTCACTCATGCACTAATGAGATCCCTGGGGGACGGGCCATATGCTTACCCCTTTGACTCCTAACCTCCTCACAGCTGTATGTTTATTCTTTGAATGCGGCCATTCTCCTGCACGTTTTTCCAATTATACCTTACCATGTGTGCTATCTGAGTATATCATTCAAAATGAAATGCACTTGGAAAACATTATAATAACAAATGCACATCATTATTCACATAATTTTAACCTTACATGATGCCTTTTTTGGTTCTGACTTTGTTTCATTTTGTATTTTTTTTTTTTATTTTTTATGTTTTTATTTTTTACTAATTCCTTCTCAAATGGCGGTCTGACCTCTCCCAGCTCGGGAATCACACATCAACTGTTTCAAGTGTGTGCTTCTCCTTCCCTCTCACAACCCCCAGGCTCACGTATCTTCGGTCAGAGGGAGAAATTCCTGCTGCCCCGGTCCCACTGCATATGTTGAAGAAAACACAGTTGCAACCTTCACACAGCATATTCACTGTGTAGCAGCTGGGTGGTCAGGTATACAAATTCCCTAAGCTTCATTAACTTTTCTATATTCAGGACTAATTCTTTTCCCTTACAGGCTGCTGTGAAGATTCAATATAGAGCCTCAGCACTGTACAGTGAGAGGTAATGAATAAATAGTTCCCCCTCCCCTCCCCTCGTAGGAAATTCATTTCTAGCCTTGAAACATCCAAGAGTCAGGGAAGACTGTTCACAGACTTTATTATTTATAATCTTAGATGAGGATAGCACCCCTGGAATCTCTACTCTCTCCTCCCTCTCTATAAATCAGTTAATTCTTTGGATTCTTGGGCTGCCCAGAAGTGTAGTGACCATAATTTCAAAGCAAAAATCATAATACATGGTCTAGAAGAAGACATGTATGTCCTTTCTAGGAGTTGAGGAAGTCTGTCTGTCTTCAGTTCCTCACCTCTTGACCCGCTGCAATACGTAGTCTACTGAAACTGGTCCCACAGTGAGGAACGATAGCCTTTGCTTCCAACTCCAGTGGACCATCTCCTGCCTTTATCTTACTTGAATTCTCTTTCATTCTGTACCATTTGACCACTTCTTACTCATTGGTTCTCTTTCTCTTGATTCCAGACACTATACTCCTTTGGTTTTCATACCTCCTCTCCAGCTGGTTCTCTTTCGTTACTTGTCCCTTAAATATCTTAAGTCTCCCAGAGACTTGTCCCTCTTTCCATACCCTTGGATGATCCCATCTTCCTCTCGTGGCTCCAGGTACCATCTAGGGCTGAGGACTTTCAAATATATGCTCGTGTCTCCTGCTCATTTCTTTCCTGAGTTCCAGGTCAGATAGCCAACAACCCAACCAATGGTTCCTCTTGGAAGTCCATTGTTGAAATCTTGCCCACTCCCAACTAGGTTTCCTACACTCCTTCCTTGGTGATTCTTCTAAAATGCAACCTGGGGTGTGGGGAGGGGGGTGTCTGGGTGAAATCAAGTCCCACTCTTGATTTCAGCTCAGGTCATGATCTCGTAGTTGGGGGATTGAGCCTCCAGGTCAGGCTCTGTGCTAACAGGCCTGTGCCTGCCTGGGATTCTCTCTCGCCCTCTCTCTTTCTCTCTGCCCCTTGTCTGCTTGTGCACACTCTCTCACTCTCTCATTTTCTCAAAATGAACAAGTAAACTTTAAAATTCAACTGTGATCATGACTCACACCCCTCCCTAGAATCCTTCAGGGGCTGCTCTCCATTATCCTCAAGATAAAGCACAAACTTTCTTGTCTGGCATAAGATGTTATTCATTGTCTAGCTCTCCCTACATGGCACTGTGTTACATACATGTCTTCCAACGCAGAATACCAGAACTGGAATTTCTGGGTTGTTTACAACTCTATGTTTCACTGTACCACTGGTTTGCCAAAGGGCGGATCTCTGGAGTCATATGGACACGATGTTCCAGGCACTCTGGTCTACACCTCAGAATGGAGTGGGGAAGAGGAAAAATATCTTGGGACACCACCCCCCTTCCATGTGCCAGGCACTGTGCTGAGCAACAGTAACCACCGAGAGGGAGAAAATGGAGAACTTATTTCCTAAGTCAGCACAGTCCTCAGTCTTTCTGAGGGGACCCCAATGCCCCGAGTACTTTCTAATCCTTGCATGCAAAACAGAAGCCAAAGAAAGGCATTAAGATATGTAGCTAATTTCTGTTTAAGAAACATTTCTCATTCAAGAGCCATCAAGAATTTAGTGATTATCCTGGCACATCCTAGGGGATGAAAGGTGTTAATATCATCACCCTCGTTCCATGACTGTCCTAGCTCAGGGGAGCCCAAGTAAATACTTGCTGACAGACTGATGGCCCCAGTTGTCAGAATGAGGGGCCGAGACTCAAGGAGCCATAAAGGCCAAGGAAGCAATCTGAGAACACCAGAGGAGAATGGAAAGTGAGAATAACCTTTAGAAGTGGAGTCGAAGAGGTCCCTTTAATCCTCATTTCCTCATCAGAAATCATATGACTTCACCCATATGAGGACTTTAAGACACAAAACAGTTGAACATAAGGGAAGGGAAACAAAAGTAATATAAAAACAGGGAGGGGGACAAAGCATAAGATACTCATAAATATGGAGAACAAACACAGGGTTACTGGAGAGAGGGTGGGAGGGGGGATGGGCTAAATGGGTAAGGGGCACTAAGGAATCTACTCCTGAAATCATTGTTGCACTATATGCTAACTAATTTGGATCAAAGTAAAAAAAAAAAAAGAAAAAGAAAAAAAAGAAATAAAGTTTATTGATTAAAAAAAGAATTCAATGAAATTATACATGTACATACATACATATACATGTATAATTTCATTGTACATACATACATATATATGTATATGTATATACATACATATACATACATACATATACATATACATATAGCTATCAGAAAGAGCAGTGTCAGGAACACTGCAAGTTCTCAATAAATGTTCTTGTCTTTTCTTTTTCCTTTCCCTGCTCCAGTGGAACATACACAGCCTTTAATGAGGAGCTTTAAATGCACCTGAGATTTGGCCCATGGGGTTAGAAAGTGATCCTCAGTGGGATGACGGGAATCACAGCGGCAAAAAGAAAAAAAAAAAAGGTCTGAGAAATAAATCAGATTGAGAAACACTGACTGTCCCTACAGAAATGGCAGAAAAATCCAAGAGAGTGGGAGAAAAGAAAGGTTGGGAGAGAAAACGTGGCTTGGGAAAACTTCATTCCGGTAATCTCAAGGGGCCCGAAAGCAGGAGAGCACAAGAAATGATCACTGCTTGCAGTGACCTCTGTAAAAGTAACTCACAACAGGCTGGGCGTCTGATTACAGTCGTCCCCTTTTGGTAGACTGAGAGCTTGCTGACATTAGGGGCCCTCTGTTCTACTCTGTTCCTCTCTCCCCACCAAAAGGGTCTTGTGTCCTCTCCACAGAGCAGCCAAAGCAATCCTTCTAAGAGAAATCTGATGGTGGCTTTCTCCTCCGGCTCAGAAATGAAAACCTTGAATAAAAGCCAGGGTCTTCATGGTCACCTTCAATGACTTCCATGGTTTGGCCTTGGCTAACTTTCAAGCCCTTACCTGTTCCCAACTCCCTCCCCGTCTGGTCCAGCCACAAGGGCCTTTATAGTCTCCTGGAGCCCCCCAAGCAGGCTGCTGCCTCAAGGCCTGGGGCCTTGCTGTTCCTCAGGTATTTTGGTATGGCTTGGGGAGCTCCAAAAACAGAAGACCCCTGTCTCAGAGCTAAGCCATCGGCAAATCTTACTTGAAACTGCAGAAACAAGTACTGATAAACAGACTTCGTTATTTTATATACTCTTGGGTTGCCACGTAACCCAGTGAGTCATGGTTTGTTTCCACTTTTTATTCAGAGTCCCGCACAAGTGTCACCCCATCAAAGATGGCTTCCTCACCTGAAAGAGTTCCCATCCATCACCTCAACACCCCTCATCCTGTCTCTTTACTCATCTCTGTTTTTGTTTAAGTTTATTTTTGAGAGAGAGAGAGCACAAGCAGGGGACAGACAGAGAGAGGGGGAGACACAGAATCCGAAGCAGGCTCCAGGCTCTGAGCTGTCAGCACAGAGCCTGACACGGGGCTTGAACTCACAAACCGTGAGATCATGAGCTGAGATGAAATCTGACACTTAACTGAATGAGCCCCCCCACGTGCCCCTCATCTGTTTTTCTTTAGAAAGTTTATCAACTCATGGTGTGCAAATGTGTGCTCTTTACCTACACACACACAATTTGTATGTATCTACTGTGTATATATAATTTCCATGAAAATAGGGACTTTTTTTTAACTTTGTTCACTATTATAAATGCTCATAAGACACTCATTACTCATCACCTTTGTTCTGCTGCCAACCTTGAATCTAGCGCTTGTGGTTTGTGCCAACACCTCCCCACCAAATTCTGCTATCACCAGAACCTCCTTCTGAGACAGTGGGAGTTAAGGTTCTATAAGAGAATTAAGACGATAAAGGACAGTTTAGGGGAAAAGAGCCAAAGTTATGATCAGTGTAAGGCAGTCTCTGTCTAAGGAGTGAAAGTTTGGCCTCACAGAGAGAGAGAGAGACTCTGGTTGCCAATTACACGCACGAGCACATCTAGTTATTGTTTACTTAATTTATAAGCTCACAAAACATCACTCTTCAGGGATGGGTCTGAGAAGATTATGGCAAATCAAGAGTATGAAATACTAAATCTGTTTATCAGCACTTGTTCTTGCAGTTTCAAATAGGATTTGCTGATGCTAAGCTCTAAGGCAGGAGTAACCTGCACTCTGCTTTCAGAGAGCCTCAAGCTGCACCAAAAGAGACCTACAGTCTCTGATTCCCAGGGATTTGCTGTCCTTTCCAAACAGCCAAATTCACTTCAGTAAAGTCATGCCTATTTCGTCCTAAGACCTCTGTAGTCTTGGGATATTCTATTCATAGATCTGTAAGACAGAGATGCACTTTCTTTTACAAAACAATAGAAGCAACGTGAGAGGAAAGAGAACCGACATTTATTGAATACCTGCTAAATATACGAGCTGGATGTAAAATTTAAGAAAGAAATGAAGCCAAGAGTATATATAGACGGGAGCATCATGGAAGAATGACAAAGAGAGAAGGAAAAGGGTCCAGAACCCTAGCTGTAAAGACTTTGATGTGATAGTCTTGAACTTGAAAAGGATACTAAAAGGACAAGCCAGAGATATAGGAAGAAAACTGGGAGAAGTTAACATTCCAGAAAGAAAGCCAAGGAAAGAGAGTGTTATAAAGCAGAGGAAGGTGCGATCATTGATGCCACATCCTGCTGAGACCCCAAGGATGGGGACTGGAATGCACCCTATAGACTCAGCAACAGAGGTCACTAGGGACCTTAACCTTAACAGTTTCAGGGGTCAATGGGTACAGAATTCAAATTGAAGTGGGCAAGGGATGAGTATACAAAGTGAGGAAATAGTGACCAAGGATGGAGGCAATGTTTTGGAGAAGCTTAGCTCTAAAAGGGGAGAAATATAGGGAGGTAGTAGGAAGATGGGGTAAAGTCGACTAGTATGTGGAAAGAGTTAGGATTTAAATCCAGTTGACTCCAGTTCTGAATTCTATGAGTTGCTGCTTCTGCACCACCCTGTGCTGTTGTTTCTCTGAGTCTGCACACTAATCCATAAATCTCTCTCTCTTCTTCTCTATAAAAACTATTCACATGAGGCTCATCCACAGAGTAGAGCTGTGGAAATTTTGAATATTGCATTCCAAAATCTACCTATCCCTTAGGTTTGTATTGGGCTTTAAGATCTTCAGAGACTGGCATTTCCACAATCTATTTTCATCCACATACCATCTGTAAAATGAGGTAAGCAAGGAAGTATTATTGTGGTTTTATGGGTGAGGAAACTGAGTCACTGAGACAATTATGGCAGAAATGGCACAAGAATCCAGACCTCCAGTTCTCAGCCCAGCATTCTGGCTACTTTACCACACTTTCCGCAAGAAGGTCAGCAGGTTATGGATGACTGCTCTGCTGCTTAACCCTAGAACCACCACCACCAAAACATCCTCCACTTTTATAACCATTAGTAATAGTGGCAGAAAGAGCTGTTGTCATAATTGTCACAGTAGAGTTTACAAAGCCTTGCCAAATACATTACCTCATTAAAATCAAAACAAATTCTCAGAGGCACCCAGGGCTGGTTCTTGCAGAGTGACTACCCCATGTTCTGACGGGGAAACAAATTCATATGATGATGCATGTTGGGAGCTGGGGTTTGAATCCAAATCTCTGAACTCCAAATCCAGTGTTCTTGTCTTTGGGTTTGTGGTTTATGAATGCTGGATTCCTTCAAGAATCTGATGAAAGTGATGGCCACTCTTCAGAGAATTATACCCGTAAGAATACAATCAACAAAACTCTGCACACAAATTAAGGGGTTCGCTCATGATCTGAAGGTAGGAACCCTTGCTCTAGGTTACATGGTCTCTAAGCCAAATAAAGTGTGAGTTGATGAAGTTACATGGTGTGATCCCTCTCAGTGGTAAGAGGGTCATAACCAGGGATTGCTAGAAGGGAAAGCTTCTGAAGCTTTCCTCAAACTCCCTTGCAGGACCATTCCTTATCTACACCCTGACAATAGACTGCTTTTTTTTTTTTTAAGTTTATTTATTATTTGAGAGAGAGATAAAGAGTGTGCAAGCAGGAGAAAGATAGAGAGGGAGAACGAGGATCCAAAGTGGGGCTCTGTGTTGACAGCAGAGAGCCTGACGTGGGGCTCAAACTCACGAGTCACAAGATTATGACCTGAGCGGAAGTTGGGTGCTCAACCGACTGAGCCACACAGGTGCCCCCAGACAGCTTACGTTCTAGTATAGTATGCATCTCATTCTGCTCTGTGTAGGTGCCTCCCCTATTAGAATGTAAGCCCCTTGGTGGGGTGGAAATGTCTAATATAAGTAATGACACCCATAACGACAACTTCTATCAATCACTACTACTTTAATTCCCTGAAAACTTAGAACAGCTTGACCCTTGTCACCATATGCTACCCACTATTCAAACAGGCTCTGGAGTCTATGGTATTAACCTCTACCTTAGACTGTCTCTCATTTTCCATGTACTTGCTACATGGGGTTTTTCTGTTAATATTATAGCATACCTTACTTTTCTAAAAAGGCCCAACAGCACTCCTGTCTTAAGCAGTTAAAAAAAATAATAAATGGATTTCATTTTGAAGTAACTTTAGACTTACAGAAAAGTTACAAAAATAGTACACAGATTTTCCTATACTCATCACCTAAGAAATTAACATAAGTACATTATTATTTTTTTTTTTGAGTTTATTTATTTATTTTGAGAGGGTGGGGAGGGACAGAGAGAATGGGAGAGAGAATCCCAAGCAGGCTCCACACTGGCAGCACAGAGCTTGATGTGGGGCTCGAACTCACGAACCATGAGAGAGGTGTTGTCTGCCAGATCTCTCCACTGTGAAGTTACCCTTTTCCTTTGCTATTAATGAGTGAGATACTTTGGGACTATGCATGTATCCTGCTTTGCATCATACTTTCACTCACTAATTTCAGCATCCACTGGTGATTCTTGCTTGCAACAAGTGCTGTTTGCCTAACGATGATCTTTTAGTTCCATTATTCCCTCCACATTTATTTTTTATTTTGAGAGAAAATATCTATCTATTTTGAGAGAAAGAGAGAATGAGGAGGGGAGGGGCAGAGAGAGAGGAAGAGAGGAAGAGACAGAATCCCAAGCCGACTCCACACTATCAGCACTAGAGCCTGATACGGGGCTTGAACACACAATCCATGAGATCATGACCTGTGCCAAAACTAAGGGTCGGATGCTTAACTGACTGAACCACACAGGCACCTCTCCTCCACATTTATTAATTTCAAGTACATGGTCCTTGCAGTGCAAAGGGAAATCTGCCTTTTCTTCCCCACTTATTTCTTCAATAAGTTTGGCCTCAAGGAGTCACTTTATACTATCATTACTAATTCAGTTGATCAAATTGTCCCCAAAGACCACTGAGAGATTTTTAGTGCTGGCTCCTATGCCCTTCGACAATTCTTCTTTGAGTAGTTCCTTACTTTCTGGCATCACAAAACGTTCATGTGTATATGTCCCCCGCCCTCTCTTTGGAATCGGCCATGTTTCTAAAACCTACTTTTCGGTAGAGAACACTATTTAAAAACCAGCATCTGGTGCTAGCCATGCAAACTGCTCCTAGGGGTCATTGTTTCTAGGCCATCTCAGCAGAGAACACAGGGAATATATGTATGTGTACTCACACATGAACATATATACTGGATTTATTTCTCTCTATAGCTATAGCTCTATCTGTACATAGCTACACCTACACACATACATACAAAATCACAATTTGATCCTAATATCTCCAATTTCCACCCACTACCATAGGGTTCATTGTAACCTTCCCTTTCCCTATTTAAGAGAAGCCTGGCTCCCATTATCCATAATATATTTATTTATTTGCTCAGTTGTGGTATACACATGACAGATTTTCAGAAGAGCTCATCCAGACATTTATGAAAAACAAATTTAGGAATTAGACTATAATACTCAAGTATAGTTATTTTATCTTTAACCATACATTATACTATCAAAACATTTTTTCCCAAAATTACTTAAGTTAGTTCTTTTCTTTCCCAAACCCTTCTTAGTGCGGTTATGTTATTCATTATTAATACAATACGTTTCGTTTTTGCTAACTGTATTTTATTTTGCCTATTGTCACCACATACGTATATTCTCATAACTATCTATCTACCTACCTTACCTAACCTACCTACCTAACCAACCTTGCTCCCTCCCTCCCTCCCTTCTATTTTCAGGGATACAAGAAGCATCACCATGGTTCTAAGAATTAGGGTATATCGAAAAACATACTCAAAGAAGTACCATTTCCACCTATGACCCTGTTCACACTCCCCCATATTTCTACTGCATGCCTACCCACCACCTCTAGGTAACCAGTCTTGCCACTTTCTGATTTAACTTCCCTGCATTTCTCTTGCACAAGTAAGTACACATATAGTTTCTTATAGTCATCTTCCTTCTACATAAAAAGAAGGGAACTGTAAACACTTCTTTGCTTTCTTCACTTAACAACATTTCCTGAAAATCATTTTGTAGCAGTTAATATCCTCAGTTTTACAGATGAAGAGAAAGGCTTAAAGAGATTGGATAACTTGCCCAAGGTCACACACCAAGTAAGGAGTAAAGCTGGATTTGAACTTGAACCCAAGAAGTTCTGATCCCCAAATCCATGTTCCTTCTACTACATTAGAGTCTCTCAGCCAGGGTTCCTGGCATATTCTTTGGGGATCTCTGGTTTCTTTGAATTCTCTTAGATCATTTTGAAAATTAATGCATGTACGTCCTGGATCATCTTATAACCAAACACTGCCAGGCATCTTCACTGCCCATAGGAACTGAAAATCACACATCTGCCTAAAGGGACTGAATGCCTTCAGTGCAGGAATGCACAGGAGCTTACAAAAGGGAACAGGGACAGCAGTTACCTGGCTGTGGCCTTGGCTTGTAGTTCAGGGAAGGCAGCATGGCCCCGCACCACGTGGTCTATCTGAAAAACAAGAGAGATGGGTCAGTTTTACAGTTTCTCGGATTTCTGTTTAAGCCAGAAAGGGATATATTAAAATGTCTGTTTCTTTCCATTCTTTGTCCATAGAGGATCTATGCTAAAATGCTAACTCAACTTCAGTGTCATAGCTATTTCAGAAATTGAGCTTGGCTTAACCTACTATCAGCCTTTTGATCCACAAAACAAAGCAGTCTAAAGAAAAAAGTAGCAGGAAATGAAACTCTCAGGCTAAAGTGGCAGCAACAGATAGTATTGGGTCCCAAAAGGAGGGGTGATGACAGGAATGAGAAGGCAGTAACTCCAGGTATGGGGCAAAGGGCCTGGGTGTTGAAGCACCAATCTCCGGATCACACCATTTCCACCCTCCCCATTCAAGCTGTTAGCCCAGGCAAGGTCAGGCCTTGAATTACTCACTGTGTCTTACCAAACGTGGGGGGGAGTGAAAGAGACAGTGGAGGAAGGAATACTAACTAGTTCAAACAACAACAACCACAAAGGGTTGCCTTAGAGCTGTCAAGAGGACCCCTCCTGGGGAAGTGCCCTGCAGTGTGGAGCCGCCGCAGGCACTACCCTAAATGACGAAACGGAAGAATTCTCCTCAAAAGAAACTCCAGGAAGTAGTGACAGCTAACAAATTGATCAAAAACGATTTAAGCAATACAAAGGAACAAGAATTTAGAATAACAGTCATAAAATTAATCGCTGGGCTTGAAAAAAGCATACAGGACATCAGAGAATCTATTGCTACAGAGATCAAGGGACTAAGAAATAGTCAAGAAGAGCTAAAAATGCTATAAATGAGGTGCAAACTAAAATGGAGGTGGCCATAGCATGGACTGAAGAGGCAGAGGAGAGAATAGGTGAATTAGAAGATAAAATTATGGAAAAAGAGGAAGCTGAGAAAAAGGGAGATAAAAAAATCCAGGAGTATGAGGGAAGAATTAGAAAACTAAGTGATGCAATCAAATGGAACAATATCTGAATCATAGGAATTCCAGAAGAAGAAGAAGAGAGAAAGGGGCTGAAGGTATACTTGAACAAATCATAGCTGAGAACTTCCCTGATCTGGGGAAGGAAAAAGGCATTGAAATCCAAGAGGCACAGAGAACTCCCTTCAGACGTAACTTGAATCGATCTTCTGCATGACATATCATAGTGAAACTGGCAAAATACAGGGATAAAGAGAAAATTCTGAAAGCAGCTAAGGATAAACAGGCTCTAACTTATAAAGGGAGACCCATAAGAGTAGTGGGAGACCTACCTACTGAAACTTGGCAGGCCAGAAAGGAATGGCAAGAAATCTTCAAGGTGATGAACAAAAAAAAAAAAATATGCAGCCAAAAATCCTTTATCCAGCAAGTCTGTCATTCAGAATAGAAGGAGAGATAAAGGTCTTCCCAAACAAAAACTGAAAGAATTCATCACCACTAAACCAGCCCTACAAGAGATCCTAAGAGGGATTCTGTGAGTGAAACGTTGCAAGGATCACAAAGGACCAGAGACATCACTACAAGCATGTAACCTACAGACAACACTGAATGTAAATGGACTAAATGCTCCAACCAAAAGACACAGGGTATCAGAATGGATAAAAAAACAAGACCCATCTATTTGCTGTATACAAGAGATACATTTTACATCTAAGGACACCTTCAGATTGAAAGTGAGGGTTAGGAGAACTATCTATCATGCTACTGGAAGTCAAAAGAAAGCTGGAGTAGACATGCTTATATCAGACAAACTAGACTTTAAATTAAAGGCTGTAACAAGAGATGAAGAAGGGCATTATATAATAATTACAGGGTCTATCCATCAGGAAGAGCTAACAATTATAAATGTCTATGTGCCAAATATGGGAGCCCCCAAATATATAAACCAATTAATTCCAAACATAAGCAACCTTATTGATAAGAATGTGGTAATTGCGGGGGACTTTAATACCCCACTTACAACAATGGATAGATCATCTAGACACACGGTCAATAAAGAAACAAGGGCCCTGAATGATACATTGGATCAGATGGACTTGACAGATATATTTAGAACTCCGCATCCCAAAGCAACAGAATATACTTTCTTCTCAAGTGCACATGGAACATTCTCCAAGATAGATCACATACTGGGTCACAAAACAGCCCTTCATAAGTATACAAGAATTGAGATCATACCATGCACACTTTCAGACCACAATGCTATGAAGTTTGAAATCAACCACAGGAAAAAGTCTGGAAAACCTCCAAAAGCATGGAGGTTAAAGAACACCCTACTAAAGAATGAGTGGGTCAACCAGGCAATTAGAGAAGAAATTATGAAATATATGGAAACAAACGAAAATGAAAATACAACAATCTAAACGCTTTGGGATGCAGCAAAGGCAGTCCTGAGACGAAAATACACTGCAATCCAGGCCTATCTCAAGAAACAAGAAAAATCCCAAATACAAAATCTAACAGCACACCTAAAGAAAATAAAAGCAGAATGGCAAAGACACCCCAAACCCAGCAGAAGAAGAGAAATAATAAAGATCAGAGCAGAAATAAACAACATAGAATCTAAAAAAACTGTAGAGCAGATCAATGAAACCAAGAGTTGGTTTTATGAAAAAATAAACAAAATTGATAAACCACTAGCCAGGCTTCTCAAAAAGAAAGGGACATGACCCAAATACATAAAATCATGAGTGAAAATGGAATTATTACAACCAAATCCCTCAGAAATACAAGCAATTATCAGGAAATACTATGAAAAATTATGTGCCAACAAACTGGACAACCTGGAAGAAATGGAAAAATTCCTAAGCACCCACACACTTTCAAAACTCAAACAGGAAGAAATAGAAAACTTTAACAGACCCATAACCAGCGAAGAAATTTAATCAGTTATCAAAAATCTCCCAACAAATAAGAGTCCAGGACCAGATGGCTTCCCAGGGGAATTCCACCAGACATTTAAAGCAGAGATAATACCTATCCTTCTCAAGCTGTTCCAAAAAATAGAAAGGGAAGGAAAACTTCCAGACTCATCCTATGAAGCCAGCATTACTTTGATTCCTAAACCAGACAGAGACCCAGCAAAAAAGGAGAACTACAGGCCAATATCCCTGATGAATATGGATGAAAAATTCTCAATAAGATACTAGCAAATCAAATTCAACAGCATATAAAAAGAATTATTCACCATGATCAAGTGGGATTCATTCCTGGGCTGCAGGGCTGGTTCAGCATTCGCAAATCAATGTGAAACATCACATTAATAAAAGAAAAGATAAGAACCATATGATCCTGTCAATAGATGCAGAAAAAGCATGTGACAAAATTCAGCATCCTTTCTTAATAAAAACCCTTGAGAAAGTCAGGATAGAAGGAAAATACTTAAACATCATAAAAGCCATTTATGAAAATCCCACAGCTAATATCCTCAATGGGGAAAAACTGAGAGTTTTCCCCCTGAGATCAGGAACATGACAGGGATGTCCACTCTCACCGCTGTTGTTTAACATAGTGTTGGAAGTTCTAGCGTCAGCAATGAGACAAAAAAAGAAATCAAAGGCATCAAAACTGGCAAAGATGAAGTCAAGCTTTCACTTTTTGCAGATGACATGATATTATACATGGAAAACCCGATAGACTCCACCAAAAGTCTGCTAGAACTGATACATGAATTCAGCAAAGTCGCAGGATACAAAATCAGCATACAGAAATCAGTTGCATTCTTATACACTAATAATGAAGCAACAGAAAGACAAATAAAGAAACGAATCCCATTCACAATTGCACCAAGAATCATAAAATACCTAGGGATAAATCTAACCAAAGATGTAAAAGATCTGTATGCTGAAAACTATAGAAAGCTTATGAAGGAAATTGAAGAAGATACAAAGAAATGGAAACACATTCTGTGCTCATGGATTGGAAGAATAAATATTGGTAAAATGTCAATACTACCCAAAGCTATTTACACATTCAATGCAATCCCAATCAAAATTGCACCAGCATTCTTCTCCAAGCTAGAACAAGTAATCCTAAAATTCGTATGGAACCACAAAAGGCGCCGAATAGCCAAAGTAATTTTGAAGAAGACCAAAGTGGGAGGCATCACAATCCCAGACTTTAGCCTCTACTACAAAGCTGTAATCATCAAGACAGCATGGTGTTGGCAGAAAAACAGACACATAGACCAATGGAATAGAATAGAGACTCCAAAATTAGACCCACAAAAGTATGGCCAACTCATCTTTGACAAAGCAGGAAAGAATATCCAATGGAAAAAAGACAGTCTCTTTAACAAATGGTGTTGGGAGAACTGGGCAGCAATATGCAGAAGGATGAAACTAGACCACTTTCTTACACCATTCACAAAAATAAACTCAAAATGGATAAAGGATCTGAATGTGAGACAGGAAACCATCAAAACCCTAGGAGAAAGCAGGAAAAAACCTCTCTGACCTCAGCCGCAGCAATTTCTTACTTGACACATCTCCAAAGACAAGGGAATTAAAAGCAAAAATGAACTACTGGGACCTTATGAAGATAAAAACCTTCTGCACTACAAAGGCAACAATCAACAAAACTAAAAGGCAACCAATGGAATGGGAAAAGATATTTGCAAATGACAGATCAGACAAAGGGTAGTACCCAATATCTATAAAGAACTCACCAAACTCCACACCTGAAAAACAAATAATCCAGTGAAGAAATGGGCAGAAAACATGAATAGACACTTCTCTAAAGAAGACATCCAGATGGCCAACAGGTACATGAAAAGATGTTCAATGTCACTCCTCATCAGGGAAATACAAATCAAATCCACACTGAGATACCACCTCACACCAGTCACAGTGGCTAAAATGAACAAATCAGGAGACTATGGATGCTGGCGAGGATGTGGAGAAATGGGAACACTTTTGCACTGTTGGTGGGAATGCAAACTGGTGCAGCCGCTCTGGAAAACAATGTGGAGGTTCCTCAAAAAATTAAAAATAGGGGCGCCTGGGTGGCGCAGTCGGTTAAGCGTCCGACTTCAGCCAGGTCACGATCTCGCGGTCAGTGAGTTCGAGCCCCACGTCAGGCTCTGGGCTGATGGCTCAGAGCCTGGAGCCTGTTTCCGATTCTGTGTCTCCCTCTCTCTCTGCCCCTCCCCCGTTCATGCTCTGTCTCTCTCCGTCCCAAAAATAAATAAACGTTGAAAAAAAAAATTAAAAAAAAAAAATTAAAAAAAAAAATTAAAAATAGATCTACCCTATGAACCAGCAATAGCACTGCTTGGAATTTACCCAAGGGATACAGGAGCGCTGATGTATAGGGGCACTTGTACCCCAATGTGTATAGCAGCACTTTCAACAATAGCCAAATTATGGAAAGAGCCTAAATGTCCATCAACTGATGAATGGATAAAGAAATTGTGGTTTATATACACAATGGAATACTACTTGGCAATGAGAAAGAATGAAATCTGGCCTTTTGTAGCAACGTGGATAGAACTGGAGAGTGTTATGCTAAGTGAAGTAAGTCATACAGAGAAAGACAGATACCATATATTTTCACTCTTATGTGGACCCTGAGGACTTAACAGAAGACCATGGGGAGGGGAAGGGGGAAAAAAAGTTAGAGAGGAAGACAGCCAAACCATAAGAGACCCTGAAAAACTGAGAATAAACTGAGGGTTGATGGGGGGTGGGAGGGAGGGGAGGGTGGGCGATGGGCATTGAGGAGGGCACCTGTTGGGATGAGCACTGGGTATTGTATGGAAACCAATTTGACAATAAATCTCATAAAAAAAAAAAAAAAGAGGACCCCTCCTGATTGAAAAGTTAGCACGTGAAAAAAAAAATACAAAAAAGAAAGAAGAGTTATCACATGAGAAACTGGGACATGGCTCACCAAGGATAGAAATGTCTAGGCTCTGTGCACAACTACCTTCTTCTCATTTGAAATCGCGTCTCTCTGATTTTATTCCTTAATCCACTAGGTAGCTCTAAACAAAATAATATATAACGGTATCAGGAAGGGAAATGTTTTCCCATGATGCTACCACCCTGCTTGCTAAAACACACCCAACACTGTACTTGTGTTCCTGAACCTCATCTGTGTGTCTTCCCAGTGTTCACATGAGTGTCCAGGACTCCAAAACCAATGGGACCAATTTATTTTCATTGAGACTATGAACTGATTAGTTATTTTGGCCTCATGGAGATAGGCTCTCTAAGCATGTTTCCTAACATGTATAAAGGGGAGGAGAATTTTTTCTGGAGCCACGGAGGCCAGGTCTGGGTTCTGGCTCTGATACCACTTAGCTGTGTGACTTTGTGTAAGCCATTTAACTACTCTGAGTCTCAAAAACCTCCTGTTCCCTTCCCCAGCCTCCCTTTAAAACAGGGGTGCTGGATATCGACAGTGTCTACCACAATGTCAACAACAGTGTAAATACCATCCCCTAAAATTTACTGACTCATTTACCATACATCAACACTGAGCTAAGCATTTTACATACATTTTCTCATATATTCCTTACTCTGCTTGCAGGAAAAAGATACTATTCTCTATTATGGAGATGAGAAAACTGGGACCAAGAGAGAGTAAGCAACTTGCCCAAGGTCAGAGGGAGTAAATGACAGATCTAGGTTTCAAACTGAGAAGTTCTTCCTGTATCTAAAGTCCTTGTTCTTAACTACTATGCCATAATGTCTACCAAACTTGCAGGTATATGTTGCTGAATTCCATTTATACAGTAATGCAGAAATGCTCAAACTAATATCAAAGCAATTGGTCATTTCAGTGGGAAAAAACTATGCAGGTTTCGAGTGTTAACTTCCTACAGGTTCAGCTTTGGGTTACTGTGATGTGGTGCGTCTGGACCTTAAAGAGTCGCATCAGTGATGGATAAGTCAAGTCATTACTTGATTTGATGCTAATTTCTATAGGAACACCTTCCGAGTTCAGACAAGGGAGATTTAAATGAGTGTCCAGTGAGAAGCACAGAAACTAGCATGTGTGGTGTGTGCATGAATGTAGTTATTCAGTATTTAATGAATGCCTAATGCATCAGGTACTGGGACTAGGTCCTGGGAATACAGCAGAAAGTAAGAAATACAATACATATAATACATAGTAAAATAAAGAGGTCATTAATTTGGCAATTATTAAATAGGTGGGAGAGGTGAGGCTTCAGCTGAGAGGCTGAGAACAGGCAGCTTGGAGGAGTAGGGAGCTAGGGGCAGGATATGCTGGGAACAAGGCTGTGATGACTAGATATGGAGATGCAAAGACATATATGGTTGTGGACAGTAAGGAAACTGGTGAAGTCCCGAGCCTGGCATATCATTGCTGCTCAGGAAATGTTTGTGCAAAGATGTGGGAGGCACGAAGCATAATGGAGGCACATCATATACTCACGCAGTGTCATGTATTCTGGAAACACTACCATATACTTTACATCTGTCTGTACGGGGCACACTTTGGTCACAGGGTGACTGCTAACTTAGAGAATACATGAAGTGGTGAAGATATTGGATGGATGGGGGGGGCAGACGGTAGTTCTTGAAAGTCAGGTAAGCATTTATAGTTTTATTGGATTAGAGACCATGGAATTATTTTGATTTGTGTGCAAAATGATGAGAAGTTAAGGCAAAGCAGTCTGGTAGGGTATGCAGGATGGAGAGATGACCAGACAGGGAGGGCAGGAAATGCAGCCTGGGCTCAGAGGCTGATGGTGAGAACAATGGTTAGAACAAGAGGCAAAAATATTTCCTGTTCTTGCTCCATTGTGGCACTTGTCAAGTTGTTTTAAACAATCACTAGTTTACAGGTCTGTCTTTACCTGACACTCCAAACTCTTTTAAATCAAGATCCCCATTATTTCCCAATCCCCAGTGCCTACGTCAATGCCTGGCATCTTGAATGAATGAATGAGATATATTTGGAGAAAAACAAAACAAATTTAGTGGCTAACCAATTATAGAATATAAGGAAATCAGAGTCAAGAATGACTTTTGGGTCTAAGAAAAGGAAATGTGGCCATGTTAATCATGTCTTTTTATTTTCTGTATTTCTGATGCTTTGATTCTATGACCTTATGGACCCTGGAGAGACTGCCCCTCCCAGGGCTGGCAAGTCCCAGAGAAAGCAAAGGACTCAGCACACCTGAAAGCATACCTTTCATATGCAAACTAACCACTCCAGAACCCACCTTCCCCCACCTCAATGGGCTACTGCTTCCTGCTCTAAGCAATTCAGGGCCAGGAACCAGAAGGCTAGGACAAGCCTGGTGCTTCCCGTGGGTGGCGTGGTCCTGGGGTGGTGTGGAGTGCCCCCTCCTCTTGAGAACTGTGAGCAAGGAACCATCCTTTTGATGGCAATCAACCCCTGATCTGTTGGCCTCATACCTGAATAATAACAAAATCTACATATTAAAACAGTGCCTTAGTAAAAAAAAAAAAAAACATAAGCTTTGGAAACAAGACTTGGGTTCAAATTCATGGTCTATACTTACATTCTGTGCTACCTAGGAAGTTACTTGACCTCTCAGAGCCACATCTCCTACAACTGTAAAATAGGGATAATAAAATGTGCCTTGCAGGGAAAGTAGTGGCCAAGTGCCTGGTATATGGGTGTCTCTCAGTTCACAACATCATCAATAAAAAAGAAGGGGGTATCACCAAAAGAGTAAAAATGGTTGGGAAAACAGAATCTCAAATGGTCAGCTGCACTCCGCCTCTCCCCCCAACCCCCCCCCCGCCCCCACCCCCAGCATCTGGTGGTAAAGGCCCACTCTGGTTAGCAAAGAACAAGCCAGTTTTTTCAAATAACTGAGCGCTCATTTCAATAGCCTGGAGTGCCTGATCGTACGGCTGATCTCTCTATTTATGTCCCATTCTCTAATGCATTTAGTCCAGTATAGAACATAGTGTCCTATTAGTGGTTATTTGTTTCTCCGTAAAACAACCAGTTTAACCACAATGACTGCTGTATCTGCCAAGTGGTTGCCTCAGAAATATATAGACAGAGCTCGCCTAACTTTATGACTACTTTCTTATTTCCTCCATCTTCTCAGATTTCAGCTCTGAGAGCAAGCAGAGAAGTCTACAAACTATATGGATAGGTAGGAAGCTTGAGGTGGATGCAGTCAGATCTTCTTCAGGATGGCTTTCTAGATCAAGAGGGAAAAGCTACCTTATGATATATAATGAGGGTTGGGTTTTTATGTCCTTCCTTACAAAGGTGCCATCTGTATTTGGAACATGGGAGAAACAGAAAGACAACACAACATAGAGATCATAGATGGGTAGTATGAGGGGACATCTGGCTCACATATGTATTTTATTTGTGTTATATAATGTTTAAAAAAATCAGCCAATATTTTTAAATTGGGAGATTCCACTTGAAATCCAGATTCTGGTTTCTCTTGAAGAACTGGCATATGTAAAACACTGGCCACACATATTTCCCCATGGCCAGAGTCAGCTGGAGCTGATCCCTTCAGATAGGACTGTACCCTTCACTATGTAGAAGGCACCACTGGTCTCCACCATTCCCCAACAACAGGCACCATATTTCACCAATTTCCTCATCATGACTGCACTCATGTTTTACTTGTAGGAGAGATCTATTTCTCTATGCCCATCTCTCTATGAAAGGAAGGAACATAAAATGTTCTCTAGAGCGCCATGAGTTGAAAGAAAAACTTCTCTGTGGAAGTAAAAAAAAACAAATTGTTTGCCTTGTCTTTATTCTTTAATGCTGTCTGACTCCTTTAGGCATTTGGGTTTTCAACTCTTGATATGACAGGAAGAACATAAACAGGGACTCCTAAGACCGCAGTCGATTCTGGCTCAGGGAATGACCTTACACAAGACTGTTTCTAATTCTCTCTCTGCAACATTTAAGAAATTAATATGACAAATAGCCAAGTGTTTGTAAAATTACACGGAGGACCGCATTGCCTGAGATATCAAAACTGCTGGCACAGAGTTCACAGGCAGGACAAACACATGACACAGGTGACTTCTGAATTCCAGAATTTTAGGTTCTATGATCATTTTGCTAGGACATAGCTATCTTCTTGCATGTGGGGTTTTTCTCTATTAAAATCAATTTTATGTATTAGTCTCAAGGCTGTCTTTTACCTTACTTTGCAGATAACAAAATCATTAGGCTCAGAGAAATGTTCACTGCTTGCCACAACTCCTTTTCGCCTTTTGCATTTACCTGAAATGTCACTTTTTTCATCTCGGCTATTCCAACTCTTTCCTTACCTCGCCTTCTTATCTCAAAGCAAAAACATTTTGCCTGATTTTTCCCAGACTTGAAACTCTCATAAAAATCTAATGGAAGAAGAAAGCCCAACCTAGATAACTTCTTTTATGTTGCTGGAAAGAATTGTGGGTTTCAACACTGAACAGTTCTTAAGAACAACAAACATTCCTGAAAGAAAATGTAAACTGTGTTTTTTTTTTTTTTAACTTTAATACTAGCTTTAGATAGAACCGCTTCACTTACAGGTGGTGGACAAATTCTGATTTAATGCAGAGCTACTTTAGTTTCATTCAACATCAAAGTTAATAGCTTTGTGTATTTTTATAGTTTGTTAATTGATTCACTTATTCATGAAACTAATGTGATATATAGCTACCCTGTGCTAGGCATCACTGTAATAATTGAAGATTCAAAGGTAAATTAAAGTCATTGCTCTCACAAAGCTCTGCCTGTCAGTGGAAAATGGGCACACCAATACTCACATATGGCCTCAGAAGATTAGGTTCTTGGTAGATTCCACAAATGTTTATTGAACATTTACTCTGTTCTAACTGTAGTAAGCACAGGGGATTCAGTGGCCATGGAAAGGAAGCTCAACCCTATCATACAAATGCTACCCTAACTTCTGGATGATCTCTGAACTACATTACAGGCAGCCTAGCTAAAGCTGAAAAAATTCAGCAGAGATTTCAGTAGGTGCCCATCACAAGAAAGACAAAATTTGAGAGTTTGAGTTCAACCAAATAAACCACCTGTTAAAAACAAACAAACAAAAAGATACTCTTCAGAGAAATAAGAATAACCCAGCGTCTCTACAATATATCAATCATAATGTTTAAGACATGATCCCAAATTGCTAGACATATGGAGAGAAGGAAAATGTAATCCATACTTATGAGAAAAGCCATTTAATGGACAATGACCCTGAGATGACACAGATACTGGATTTAGAAGGCAAGAATTCAGCAGTTTATTCTAGATCTGTCTCCTGAGGCAAGGGAAACCAAAGCAGAAATAAACCATTAGGACTACATCAAAATACAAAGTTTCTGCACAGGAAAAGAAACAGTCAACAAAACTAAAAGACAGTCTACTGAACAGGAGAAGGTATTTGCAAAGGACATATCTGATAAGGGGTTAGTATCCAAAATATACAAAGAACTCATACAAATAGGTGAAGGGGAATGGGAGTACATTTATCTTGATGAGCACTGGCTAATATGTGTTATTGCTGAATAACTATATTGTACGTCTGAAACTAATAGAACACAGTATTAAGTGCACCGGAATTAAAAGAAAAGAAAAGAAAAGAAAAGAAAAGAAAAGAAAAGAAAAGAAAAGAAAAGAAAAGAAAAGAAAAGAAAAGAAAAGAAAAAGGAAAGGGAAAGAAAAGAAAAGAAAACTAAGAAGTAAAATAATAAAATAATGTATACAACTCAACACCAAGCCCCCCCCTCCCCCCCGCCAAATAATCAAATTAAACTTTGGCGGAAGACTTAAACAGACATTTCCCCAAAGAAGACATACAAGTGGCCAACAGACACATGAAAAGATGCTCAACATCACTCATCATCAGGGAAATGCAAATCAAAACCACAATGAGATAATCACCTCACTACTGTAAGAATGGCTAAAATAAAAAAAAAAAAACACACAAGAAATAACTAGTGTTGGTAAAGACGTGGAGAAAAAGGAACCTTCATGTACAGTTGATAGAAACGTAAATTGGTGCAGGCACTGTGGAAAACAGTGTAGAGGTTCCTCAAAGAATAAAAAATAGAATTACTATAGGATCCCTTAATTCCACTATTGTGTATTTATACAAAGAAGACAAAAACACTAATTCAAAAAGACATATGCACCTCTATATTTACTGCAGTATTATTTACAATAGCAAAGATATGGAAGGAACCTAAGTGTCCCAATAAAGAAGAGGTGGTGTGTATGTATGTATATGTATGTATATATGTAAATACACACACACACACACACACACACACACACACACACACACACACTGGAATATTACCCAGCCATCAAAAAGAATGAAACCTTGCCATTTGCAACAATATGCAGGGGCATAGAGATACGATGCTAAGTGAAATGTCAGAGAAAGACAAATACCATATGATTTTACTCATATGTGGAATTTAAGAAACAAAGCAAGCAAAGAAAAAAGAAACAAACGAAAAACAGACTCCTAACTATAGGGAACTGATGGTTACCAGAGGGAAAGTGGGTGGGTAGAGGGATGGGGAAAATAGTGATGGGAATTAAGAGTACACTTGTCATGATGAGCGTGGAGTATTGTATAGAATTGTTGAATCACTGTATTGTATGCCTGAAACTAATACAACACTGTACGTTAATTATACTGAAAATAGAAGCCAAGACTACATCATTGTTGACGAACTTGAATTTAAATAAAAAATATGCTGAAAATAAAAAAAAATAAACAAAATAAAATCAACATGAAGAAAAATTTGCTATATATCCAAAAAAGGAGGAGAGGTGAGAAGAAGACTAATATTGTTGCTTGATCTGAGCACTGGTATGTATTGACATTGTTGAATGTAATATTGCTCACCTTAACAAATAAACATTTAAACAAACAATAAATAAACCAAAAAAAAATGAAGTCAGTAGTTTAACAATGCTTTAGGATAGGAGAATATTCTCATAATCAATAAATAGAGAAGAAATAGCAAAGAAACAAAAACTATTAAAACGGAAATTCTAGTATTGATAAATATTATACCCGAAATATTTAGTGGATAGGCATCACACTGATTGAAGATAAAAGAGAAAAGTCAATGAACTTGAAAAGAGACCCAGAGGGAGTACCTAATTGTGAGGGGGAGGAGGGAAGGAGGGGAAGTGAGGGAGAGAAGGAGACAGAGAGAGGTGGGAGGGGTGGTAGAGAGGCAGAGACTGAGGGGAAAACAAAATCCCTCATGGGCCTATGGGACAATGCCCAAGGGTCTCAAATATATGTAACTGGAGTCACAGTATGAGGAATAAGAGCACACGGGGCCTTGGTAATGAGGTAGGTCTGTGAGTATGGGTGCAATGGAGATGCCTATATATCATACAGGCACACCCTCTGATGATATTAAGGGGCAAATATATAGTATCATCCCCCAGGGAAAATACCTAAGCCAGGGGGGTACAGATTCATGGGAACCACACCTCTACTCTTGTTGCTAAATGAAGATCTGCCATATCTATTACCTATAAAACATTTGTCTTATTGTTCCTAGCCTCACATTGCTGGTGTTTCTTATTACTGCATTAGGAAATGTATTGTCAAGAGCCACCACCTGTGCTGAAGTTTACACTCACTCCAACTACTGGGTCTGTGGAAAGGATGGCTTGCTAGGTCACTAGGGAACCACAGTTCTAAATACTTTCTTTTGTCTTCTAGGTATATTAATCTTGTGGTGCTGTTTATATTGCTGCTGTGGCATACGGATGCAGTATTTATCTGTGTTTAAATAAATAAATGCTGACAATTTCCCAAACTTGGTGAAAGAGAGAAATTTACAAATTCAAGAAGTTTTGCAAATCCGGGAGAAGAAGGATAAATCCAAAGAACACCATGTCTGGGCACACCATAGTAAAAATCAAAGGTTAAGAGAAAATCAAGAACGTGGTAGAAGAAAAATAATATACTGTACGCATGGGACAAACAATACCAACGATGGTGGACTTCTCCTGAGAAAAAAACAGTGCCAGAATACAAGATAGTAACATCTTTAAGCACTGAAAAAAAACAAACAAAAACCTGTCAACCACGATTATTTTTTATTTGAGGGAGACAGAGAGCACAAGTGGGGGGAGAGGGGCAGAGATAGAGAGAGAGAATCCCAACCAGGATCCCTGCTCAATGTGGAGACCGTCACAGGGCTCCATCCCATGACCCGGGGATCATGACTTAAGCCGAAATCAAGAGTTGGAGGCTCAACTGACTAAGCCACCCAGGTGCCCCAACCAAGAATTCTGTATTGAGCAAAAATATCTTTCAAGATAGAAGGTAAAATAAATCACTAAAAAAGGGAAAAAACCTATTTTTTTTTCTTTTTTGTCAGTACAGCTACAAGAAATGAATAAATGCTGAAGTGGGTTCTCCAGGATAAGGAAAATATTAGATATTTACATTTTCAGAAAGAAAAAAAAAACAACGGGGATGGTAAATAGGTAGGTAAATGCAAAAGATAATGGTTGCTTCTCAGAATTTCTTTGAAATACGTATGACTTATTAGGGACTGAATTGTATCCTCCCAAAATTCTGATGTGAAGCCCCAACCTTCCATGTGACTGGAAATAGAGACTTTACGGAGGTAAATAAGGTCATAAGAGGTCACACGGGTAGGGCCCTAACATGATAGAATTGCTGTCCTTATAAGAAGAGCAAGGATCACCAAAGCTCTCTCATTACATGCATGCACCTGGAAAAGGCCACGTGAGGACACAGGGAGAGGCTGCTGTCCACAAGCCAAGAAGACAGCTCTCACCAGAAACTTAATTTTCTAGCACTATGGTCAGGGACTTCTATCCACCAAACTGTAAGGAAATAAATGTTTATTGTTTAAGTCACCCAGTCTATGGTATTTTGGTATGGCACCCTGGGCAGACTAATGCATTATTTAAAGCAAACAACAGGGGTGCCGGAGAGGATCAGTCAGTTAAGAATCATACAGACTCATGATTTCGGCTCAGGTCGTGATCTCACAGTTTGTGAGATTGAGCCCTGCATATGACATCAAGCACTGCATCAGGCTCTGCACTGAGCCTGCTTGGGATTCTCTCTCTCCCTCTCTTTCTGTCCCTTCCCCTGCTCACACACACACGCACTTCCTCTCTCTCTCAAAATAAATAAATGAACTTAAAAAAATTAAAATAAAGCAAACAACATAGCAACTACTATATTGTTGGATGTATAACATAGGTAGACATCACGCATATTATGACTTATAGCATTTAAGAGTTGGGGGGGTAGCATGTAACTACACAGTTGAATGCTTTTTCTATATTGCATGAAGTTTATAATATACAATCTAAGTAGGCTGAAAAGTTCATGACGTTTATTGTATATAATTCCCAAAGACATCATTTAAAGGAATTCAAACTATCATGCCTAAAAAGCAAATAGAAGAATTTAAATGGAATTCAGAAAATTGAAAGATATTTGAATAATCCAAAAGATGGCAGAAAAGGAGAGAGAAAAAACAAAACAAAACAAAACAAAACAGAACAAAACAAAACCAGAATCACAGAAAACAAAGAGCAAAATGGAAGACCTAAATCCAACAACATTCACCTTCATGTTGAATTGTAGGTAGTTTCAACATCAGAGTAAACATCAGAGATTACAAGACTGCAGGAAAGCAAGACCCAACTATATACTGTGTATAAAAGATGTACTTTACATAGACTGGGACGGAGAAAATGGTGCTTTGACTGATGGTGCTGGGAGAGAAGGTTAAAAAAAAAAAATAGATGGAGAGATGTTATACATTTTGGACTTAGAATCCATAGGACCTTCTGACTGGATGTGGCCAGAGAAGGGAAGGGGGGAGTCAAGAATTCATCCCAATTTTTTTGTTTTGATAAAAAGATAAATGAGGTGGTCTTTACTCAAATGAAGACAAATAATTGAGGATCAACACAGAGAATGTATCAGTTACCAGAGTTAGAAAACAGTAATTCTGAAATCCCCACCCCCGCCTCCTTGACATTGACTCTATCTTCTCTCCATTGATAGCAACGCTATCCTTCAGAAACCTTGACCTCTCTCTCTCTGCTGCACCTTTCACATCCAATCCATCAGGAAACCTCACCGTCTCTACCTTCAAAATACATCCCCAAATACGACCACGTTTTACCAGCTCCACTGCCATCAACCCCATCTCTCAGCTGGTTTACTGCAAAAGCCTCTTTGGGGTGTCACTGCTTCTGTCTCTCACACCCCCCATCCCACAGTTTATTCCCAACATAGCAGTCAGGCAGCAGTCTGAATGATCCTTTAAAAACTAAGTCATATCTGTCCTGTGCTCATAATTCTCCAGTGGCTTTCCACTTCCCTCAGAGCAAAAGCCAAAATTTTCAGTGACCAATAATATAGTCCCAAATTACCTCGTAAACTTATTCCCTACAACTGTCATTTTGGGTCATTCTGCTCCATGTTTGTGGCCTCCTTGCTGTTCCTGCAATGTCGCCGGCAGGCAATCCTCCCTCAGGACCTTTGCACTGGTTGTTCCCTTGGCCGGGTACATTCTTCCTCCAGGTTTCCAAATGGCGAATTTCCTTCCCCTCCTGGTTGTTAAGTTTGTATGTCACATCAGCAAGGTTTACCCTGACCACCCTTTTTTAAAATTGCAAACTGCTCACCTGAATCCATAAGCTTACTTCCTCTTTTAACAACTTTAACCATAAAATAAACTCTATGGCTTTCTCATTCTATGTATTGTGTATGATCCGTCTCTTCTTGTTAGAATGTAAGCTTGACAAGGGGCAGATTTTTGGAGTGGGGTGCAGAAGAAGCTATTTTCGTCACTATTTCTTACTCAGAACGGTAACATGAACATAGGCACTCAATAAATACTGGCTGTTTAAACAAGCATCACTCTAAAGAGTTTAGACTTTATCCTACAGATAACTGGAGAGGTGTCAAGAGTGACAGGGCCACATCTATGTGCTTTCAACACATAGTTGAAATTTTGTGGACTAAATGTTGTGTCCCTTCAAAATTCACACGTTGAAATCCTAACGACCAAAGCGATGGTATTGGGAGGTGGGGCCTTTGGGAGGTGATTAAGTATGAAGGTAGAGCCCTAATGAATGGGATTAATGCCTTTGTAAGGGGCTGAGGAGACCAGAGTCCTCCCCTTCCACTTCTTCTTCAACCCAGAAGAGGATCCTCACCAGAACCCAACCAAGGTGCTGCCTTGATCTTGGCCTTCTGGCCTCTACAGCTGTGAGAAATAAAGTGTTGCTGTATATAAGCCACCCAGTCTATAGTACCTTGTTTGAGCGGGACACACTAAGACAAAAGAATCAGAGAGGGAAGGATTAGAAGAAAGAAGGTCATCAGGGAGCTGTGCAGGAATCCAGGTGCGTATACAAAAAATACAGTGAAAGCCTGGGTTGGAGGGAACACAGAAGAGTTTATTTATCCAGGGTAGGTCTTTGTATCCATGAAGTCATTTCAGTTAGCCAATGTGAAATGCTGGGGACATACCTAAGTCTATACACAGAATCTGTCAATACTGATACACATAGCATTTTTTCTCTCATGGTCCTACAAAGCCTGTCAACTGTATTTGCTTCAATACACTTGAAAAGAAAGTCCTATTAACTCACAATAATTGCTTCTCAAGGGACTATATAAGACAAGTGTAGGAAAAACTCAAAAATGTAGCTCCACAAAAGTCAGGTCTGGTTCTGGAGAGATCTGGGGCTTCTGGTAGCCCACTTGGGTTTGAATCAAAGCTTCCCCACTTACAACTATTAAGGCCATGATCAAGTTACCTCGTTGTTCTGAACCGTAAAACTGACGTAATAACACTGGCCACACAGACAGGCTGGGTTGATCAGAAAGGGCCTGAAGGTGTTTGTCACATAGCAGATACTCCCAGTAGGCTGCAGGGGTAGCACAGTCTATGCGCTATACTAACTAATAATTATCAGGTCTCTATCCAGCCTTCCCATTAGATGATAAGCTACTGGAGGACAGGAATCATGTGACTGTATTCTTGCTTGGTCTAGTGTAATCACTGCAACATAATGGAAGGGGTGAAATCACTATCTCCATCCATGCATCCCATGCATCCACACTGCAAGGTCTTTGTACACCCACTTATGGAAGACTGACTGACTTCCTGAGGCTAGGGCCAGGCTGACTAGCACTGGGGATAAGGCAGGGGACAGAGAGGCTTCCCAAAGCACAAATGCCAGAATTTTGGGCACACAACGTCTTGCTACATGGTGACCCTGGAGCTTAAGTTCATAAATTTAAATTCTAGGTTCAAACAATTCAAAGGTAACCCTCACCCAAGCCTACCTGTCCCAGAAAGCCAAAGCCACAAATTTGACTTTGCCTCCCTCACTCTACACCTCCCCCAATGAAAATGACTCCAAGTAAGACAGACAAGAGTGTTTGGAGAGAGGGATGGCCACGGTCCAGCTGGAAACCAGTTTCAGCATCTGGTGACTGCACGGGTTGGTGTTCTATGAAAAAGGTCTGGACGAAAAGCAATATGTTTTGCACAACTATTTTGGAGAGAGTATTGACAAGCACGAGGCAATCCCTGATGGGTGCCCAATTGATGCAACTAAAATCAATCATCCACAGGATGGAGGCATGTGCCCTTCTAAAAGGAAATGAGTATGAGCGACACAAGTTTGAAATGAGTGGAAAATGAATGCAAGTCTCAGTCGAATGAAACTATAAGAGGTCCAAAGCCAGAAGAAATCCTATTCTATTTTTTTTTTCTTCATGCTGAAGTTAACCAGATGGAGTTTGTTTTGTTTTGTTTTGTTTTCCAGTAGCAATCTATTCACATACTTGGAATGAAGGATTTGCTTTGGGATAGACGATCTTTTCTTTTTCTTTCTTTCTTTCTTTTTTTAATTATAAAAATGAGACAAAATAGCTTCCCACCCCGCAAATCTAGAGATTAGGTAGTTTTTTGTTTCTTTTTTTTTTTCTTTTCCTTCTCTTTCTCCTCCTTCCCTTCCCTCTTCCTCTCCTTTCTCTCCTCTTCTGCTTCAGGTGGTTATGTTTGTGACTGCATGTTTAGAATGTACTTTGGACAATGCAATAACGGAACAGACGCAGCATGTCAGAGATGTGCATTTGAGACAAAGAACATAAAAAAATGTAACTTCCTCCCTACAGTGTTCTCTAGGAAACCAATGTGTTGTAAAACCAGAGGTCAGAGTTCACAACAGAATTGAGGAGAATAAGTAAAAGGAAAGGAAGGCAAAGAAGCCACAGAAAAAGGCCACTGATGGTGCACTAGGAATCTCCTGGGGCTGTGCTTGCTACCCAGAGTTTTTCTTCTTCATCGGAAAAATATGGACAACAACTGTACCTATTTTACAGGGGTTTCGAGAGAATTAAATGAGATGTATATGCAAAGCTCTTGGCACTGAGACTGGGAAATACGCCTTAAAAATGAATGGCAGGCATTGTGATGATTATAAATATCATGCAAGGAGTTAACAAGATTATATATATAAGTCCTGTCCACAGAAAAAGATACTCAATTAAATGTGATTTTTATTATTACTATCATTATTATTCTTATTTAGCTATTTTATAGGTTGTTTCTGTCTCTTTGCTTGTCTTCTCTGGACTGATGCTTTGGGTGATCTGTTCTGTTCTTGACTCAGATTTTGTCCCATCATGTGAGCATTTAGATTTCCTAAGATTTTGCTGTCTATAACCCATAGGTTAGTCTATGGCCAATAAAACTATAGAAGTAGAACTGCCCAAAGTGGAACTCCGAACGCAGCTTGATTGGCTGATGGCACAAAATCAACTAACTACAGAAGGGCCAACAATTTCCATGACTCCCGTCGAAAGTCATAGTAGACTATTATGAAGATTTTATTAATGGCGAAAAAGAGGTCACATTTTTTATTTAAATTCAGGGCTCATGAAACAAGCGGAACCAATTCTTATCCACAAAGATATGTCATAATGTTTGGGAAAAGATGGCTTATATCCATAGCAACAGAGCAAACTTTGAGCCAAATACTGGGAAGAGTGTTTCCAGACTGACACAGATGTTCAATTTGCATATTAAGTCTCTGAAAACCTGTTGATGGACAGCTGCACGAACAATGCATCCTGCACAAAGAGTTGGTTTACTGGATCATGATCCTTGTTAAAAAAAAAAAAAAAAAAACACAAAGTCTCTGGATTGTGTGATCCAGGAGTTCTGGGTCTGCGAAGGGTGATTATACTATGACGCAGGGTTGGAAAGGGCTATATTTCAGTAATGGATTTTCAATGTGTCACAGAGAAGAACGGATATCTAGGTTGAGAGTTGTGT
Source organism: Lynx canadensis (assembly GCF_007474595.2). Classification (NCBI taxonomy): domain Eukaryota; kingdom Metazoa; phylum Chordata; class Mammalia; order Carnivora; family Felidae; genus Lynx; species Lynx canadensis. The sequence continues at coordinate 48,203,198 of NC_044310.1, read as the reverse complement.
AAACACATGACACTAGTTAAAATAGGAGAATGAAAAGCCTGAGTCCCTCAGACAGTGGTGTCATCTCAACTTCTCTAGCATGGGGTTATTAAGACCAATCAGATGTTATGTTATAGTCACTAAGCTTCCCTACTAGACAGTGAGCTCCTCAAAAGCAGGGCCTGATGAAGGCCTAATCCATTTAATTCCTCCAGAACATGTGCTTTGAATCTAGCCATCCATCTATGCTTCCATGGACGGTGAAAGAGAACCTGAGGCAGCTAAGTATAAAATAGCAATATACTAAGAAATGGAAACTAATGGTGATTTGCATCCATAGCCAGCTTTGGATCAGACCACTATAACTCTGCTGAACATTTGGAGAGTCGGTATCGGAATCAGGCCATAAACAGATGATTTCAGTGTAACACAGTAAATGTGAGGTTGGCTGAGCCTAGGTCTCATTTTCCCTTGCCTTCCACATGTAATCTCCCTGAGGGCCCACTAACCTCTCCTGACCTGAGTTCTCAGTCATCATTGCCACTGTCCTCATTCAAGCCCACAAGGCTTTCTGTCTGTGGACTAACCTACTAAAATCATCTCCCCACCTTCAGCCACGTGTCCTCAGGCCTTCTTCCTCATGGCTGCTAGCTGGAGTCTGGACAACTGAGATCTGAACATATGCGTCCGCTCTGCCAACCCATATCAGCTCCCGAGCATGTTCTACAGGGACTTCTTCTACTGGTCCCTGCCCAGCTCTCTAACTTTTATCCTAAGTCATTCTTCTAAGAACAGTTTATGTCACAATTTAAACGCTGGACTATGTGCTATTACCTCAAGTAGGCCTTGTTATTTTTAACTCCCATATCTTTGGTCCTATGCCAGTTCTGCCTAAAAGAGTAGCCCTACCCTTCTTTGCCTGGTTTGTCCCTATTTACCTTTTAAGACTCAGCACAAATGCTTTCTCCCCCTCAAAGCATTAGCTCTTTAACCTAGCTTTCGGTCAACTCTGCTTTGCACCTCTGGTATAGTATTCATGTCACTTTTATGCATCTTCTATCTTCCCTATTAGACAACCCCACAAATTCATCAAATTTATTAAGCACCTTCTATGAAGGAGGCACTGAGCTTGACGCAAAGAAAAGTATGATACGGGCTTTGCCTTTAAGGAGCTCATAGATTTCTGGAAATGACAGATTAGTAAACCAAAATAATAGAATACTATAAGTAGAGTCATGTCTTAAAGGACAACTAAAATTATCCAGGTGGTAAAGAACTCTCTGAGCAGAGAAAGAAACACATCCAAAGGCACAGAGGAGTAGAATAACATAAGCCATGGGGAAGTTGTGGGTAAGGCAATCTAGCCTTAGTGACAAGTACATGTGTGGGACTGGAAGGGCTGGACCATGAAAGATGCGATGTGCCCAGAAAACTATCTGAATGAGGTCCCCAAGACTATGGAGAACCACTGAAGGATTCTGGCTGGAGAGCAACATGGTCCTTTTTACAGAGTAGAGTATCACTCTCATGGACGTGAGAAAAAAAAAATGGATTTTTGCATGAAAGGTAGGTGTCAAGATGCGTTAGTCACCAGTGCCTGGACCAACATTTATTCCTTTGGCAAATGCATGCTGCATATGCACCATATGTCAGGCTGTGCTCTAAAAGAAAGCTAATTCTTCTGATTTAGGAGCCTGCAAATTTTATATATGGGGTAAATGCGGAGGGTGACAAAATGGACTAGTCAAGGCTATGAAAACATTTAAGCCCGTATTGAGAGTGTCAACTTACCAATTTTCCAGTAACACTCTGACCACCTTCATTCAGCCAGAACCCAGGGACCATGGCTGAGAAATAAGGGCCCCAGACACCTGGTACAAAAATTGGGTCTTTGCTGATCTGAAAAGAAAGAGGCAAAGTATGTGAAAATAATTGACGCTCAGGGCTAGAAGAAGCCTTATCCTCCTCCCATCTGATGTTTCTGTGATCATGTGATTCAACTTCTTATTAAATACCTTCTTTGGTAAGAAAGTCATTCCTTCCAAAGGAAGGGCATGGCTTCATCTTTGGATGAAGGTCTTCCTGTTACATTCATTTAAGATGTCGGAGTAGCAAAAGATCATTTTGGAAAGAAACTGGTAGGACATTTCCTTGCTGGCTCCCTCTCTGTGGTAGACTGATTGCAAAAATGTCCCCCATTCTCTACCCCTCCCTGTGTCCATTTCCTCTGCAATGTGACTTTACAACTCCTCTCACTGACAGGTGGAGTCCCCACCCATGGAATCTAGGTCAGCCTGGTGACTTGTCCCGGCCAACACAATGAGACGGAAGTCGTACCACCAGTCTTCTAGGCTTAGGTCTCAAGAGGACTGTGTGCTTCTACTCTCCCTCTTGGTTCTCAACCTCTGCAAAGAGAAGAGCCCAGACTAACCTGCTGGATGGAAGGACATGCAACAGAACTGAGGCAACCCAAATGTAGCGGGTGTATCTCAGATATAAGAGACAGCCCAAACAAGATCAGTAGATCACCCTAGTCAACCAGCACTAACAAGCCCAGATCACCACAATCACCCAGCTAACTGATAGACTTGTGAAAAAAAACACGTCTTGCCTGTCACTAACATTTTGTGTTTGTCACCTAGCATTTCTGTGGTAATAGGTAAGTGACACATTCCCTTCCTTCTCCAACTACTTACTAGTCAACTAATAGCATGCCATCTCCCCCTCTTGGATGCTGGGGACAAAGAGATGAATCACACAGAGTTCTTATCTTCAGGAATCTACCAATCTAGAGGGGAGTTCCACAGGTAAATAGACAAATAGGATGCAGTGTGGTCCACGGGATGGTAAAGCCAATACACAGAATGCTATGGAGGGACAGAGCAGGCCAGGAGTGAATGGTCTTAGGGAATAGGACATAGCTCAGATGAGCAGGACTGAGGCAGGCATTCTAGGTCAAGGGAAGGGCTTGAACAAAGCCATGTAGGTGAGGGAGAGGTGTTCTTAGGACTCAAGACACTGCAACAGTGTGTTTGTAGCAGACCACAGAAGTCCTTTCAGGTATTAGGAGAACACATCAAGACATGAACCTGGACGGACAAGGATGGACCACATGTTCACTCATTTGGAATGGTGCGTGTTTCTCATCCATCTAGCAGGGACGCGTGTTGAAGTCATATTTCTGGTTGTGGAGAAGTGTAGGGGAGGGTGGGGAGGGAAAGGGAGGGAGGCATGTCAGATCTACTCCTACATGTCTTCTGGATAGGCAGCAAATCCATTCATTCATTTATCCTACAAATATTTATTCAGCCCTTATTATGTGCTTGGTACTATGTCTCATCCTGGGGATACAGAAATGAACTGAATATTCATGATTTCTGCCCTCATGAAATTTTTAGTCCAGGATTTTAGCACACGGACAAACATTATTTAATTGTCTTGACCCCAACCGTTCCAGTTGCCTTATCACTAAATTAGTGAGTCCTCAAATCAGGATTTCCGAAGCTCCAACAGGAAGGAGGTGAGGCAAGGTAAGGGAACTACAAAACACTGTCAACTCTAAATTGTGTGAAATCAAGATAATTTATAAAAAGGGGCATTTAACACCTAAAAAAGAAAGAATAATGTCAGGGGAAAAAGACAGACTTTTGCAAGAAAAGTCAGTTTGGCTTACATTGACATACTTCTTTCCTTACTGTTATAACAGATGTTTCCTGAACTCCCACTGTGATCCAAGTCTGTGCCAGGCACTGGCAATGAATGTTAAACAAAACAGCACAGCCCCTGCCCTCAGACAGATTACAGCGACCAATCATTCAAGTTTGGCCAGGAATCTCTTGGTTTAGTACTGAAGGCCTTGCGTCCTAGAAAACCCTTCCGTCCTAGGCAAAAGAGATAAATCATTGGGCAGCCTCAGAAAGATATTAATCAGACCATCACACGATGTGTAATTATAAAGCGTGATATGTAAATGAATGAAAATCAAAAGGTCTGATAAGAGCAAATAACTGAGGTACCTAATCCAGTCTATGGGTCAGGGAAGGCTTTCTTAGGAGGTAACATCAGAATTACGAAGTAAAACATATATAGAAGTTATTTAGTAGGTGTGAAGGTATGTGTGTGAGTAGGAGTGTGCGTATGTGAGCTTTTGTGTATGTGTGTACGATACAGAGAGTGTTCCAGCCGGAAGGAGCACACACTATACGATCTTCATTTTTGTCACTTGGTCTTTGCCCGTGAACATTTATCACGTGCCGGGCCTAGAAACTACTCCCTAAACTGCATCCCAGAGTGGCTTTGGGGTGAATAAGATAGCTCATGTTCACAACCATTAAGAACCCAGTGTTTGACAGGTAGATGGATAACCACCAAAGTCAAATGATCTCTTTTCCTGCCCGGCACCCCTTCCCTTCCAGGACTCTTAGTCCCATTTGATAGATAAGTCTCAGAGAGGCTGCATAAGATATCCACAGTCACTCAGTTAGTAACTGCCCAAGGTGGGATTTGAACCCAGGCAGATGCCGGCCTCAAACCAGATGGCAGGCTTTATTTGTAACTTATAGTACATACTCTGCTTTGGAAGGTTACGCATCACACCCCACCTCCACCCTGTCTCAAAATTTAAACCTGCTCCTGAGTCAGCCATAGCAGAGCTCCATTGGAAGAGTGTGGTTCTGCGGCTCCGAAATGTCAGGTGAAGGCTTTGCCTGGCTCTGCTCTTGCTCAAGGCAAATAAAGCTTTGAGCCGACTCCTGCTCATGCTCACTCGTTTGAAATGGCAAATGCTTCTCATCAGACATCTGAGTGAAGCGAGGAAACCAAGACAGAAATATGTTCCCCAGAGCATTTCCAATCACTTCCAAGCCCTGTGCTCTTGGAGAAAACAAGTAATAGTTTGTTTTGAGAGAGAGAGAGAGAACGCGCATTTGTATATGTCTGTGTGCTTTAATCCTTTGCAATGAACCTAAATATTTAAAAATATTTTTGTGAAAGCTCTTAACCCATGCTGTGGGCTATCCTGGAGGCTGCTCTGTTACCCAAAGGAGGGAGTTCATTTTACTCCACTGGTAACAACTGTCTGTGCAGGACGCTGACTTCTTAGTAATCGTGGTGTTGTTGGCAACAACAACAGCTAAGATGGACTGGCTACTTACCAAAGGCCTTACTCCAAGCATATTATAGGAATTAAATCACTTAACCCTCATGAAAACCCTAAGGGAAGATTCCATCATTATTCCTATTGTCTGGATGTGTAAACTAAGGCTGAGAGAGTTCAATTACGTGTCCAAGGTTATAAAAACTGCCAAGCAGTCAGGCACCACACTCTACAGGTTCCATAGTTGTCTCTGCCAAAGTGTTGTCTTAGTTTTAGGCTACCTTTGCTTTTTGGAATCCTTCTTTGCCTCTTGAAGGCAGAGAGCAAGGGCCATCACAGTCAATACAGACTCATTCAAATGGAACAAACCTTTTGGTTTTGCTGACAAGTAAGTTAGGGAATCTGCATTTCCAAAAGCTTTTGATAAATTTTCTCCAATACACTTGTGAAGAGGAGAACACGTGGGTTGAGTCAAATACCTATCTTCATTCTACTCCCAACTGCCATATTCCAGCCAGGTGATCTTACACAAGGACATAAATGGACCTCAGCCTCAATTCAAAAATGGAAGGATCAGGGTACCTCGGTGGCTCAGTTGATTAAGCTTCTGACTCTTGATTTCGGCTCAGATCTTGTGGTTTGGGAGTCTAAGCCCCGTGCTGTCAGCACAGAGCCTGCTTAAGATTCTCCCCCTCTCTCTGCCTCTTTCTTTCTCCCTCTCAAAAATAAACATTTAACAAAATGGGAGGATTAAGGGGCACCTGGCTGGTTCAGTCAGTGGAGCGTGTGACTCTTGATCTCAGGGTCATGAGTTTGGGCCCCATGTTGGATAACAGAGATTACTTAAAAGAAAAGAGAAAAAGAAAATATATGGTTATACAAAAATGGGAGTATCGATGTGAATGTTGAAAGACTTCCGTGAAGATGAAATAAGTTATCACCTACCAAGACCTTATTATATGTTAAATACCAAATAGACATTAGTTGTCCTTGAAACGAAGTTTGTATGAGAGAGCAGTCAGGTGACAGAGTTGAATGACCACAACCAAAAGTAATTATGATCATGTAAGAAGGTCTCTAGATTTGTCCATGGCCTGATTTAGCCAATATTGTTAACACTGAAGTAGAAAGTGATACAGAAGTAAAGCTTATCATGTTTTCAGATGGTGTTAACTTGGGAGGATTGCTTAGAATGGGGCATGTCCAAATCAAGATTCAAGATTACTTCAAAGAGCTAGAACATTAAGCAAAATACAAGAAACTAGTTAACATTTATTTAATTGTATAAATATTTGCACTTAGAAGGTACTGGAAATATTCTCATATTCTTTTTAATGGGTGGTGGCATATGAGTATTCCATGTGGTATTGTTTAATACCACAGTACACAGACCCTTGCTATATTCTTAAATTGTGTGTGCTATCAATAAAGTTAAAGAAGCCCACAATGAGACAAAACATTTGGTTGCACACCATACGCCAGGCACTGAGATCGGCATCGAGGCTATTAAAGTAACAAAGTAAAATGGTAATAACACGAATAATTAATAATAAGGCGTGGCCCCTTTCCTCAAAGAGCTCCTAGTCTGACCAGGCAGACAAGAGGCAGAAATTCAGAAATTACAACAAATCATGCTAAGCCCCACAGTAAGAGAGGGAAGGAGGGGTAGGAACCCAAGCTGTAGTCTTTCCATAGGTGGCCACACGGAGCGAGGCCTTGAAGGAGTAAGTGTTTCCCTAAGTAAAGAAGGAGGGCATGCCAAGCAGAAAGGACTGTGTGGGCTAGGGGCACACTCATGAAGCTGCACAAGCATTCTGGTTTTCATGAGGGCTTAACGTTCTGAATTTTACTTGAAATAAAAGGTCATAAAGTTTGAAGGACAGGTATATTTCTGCATTTATATGTCCTAATGCTTGTGAAAAATTCAATTTTGAAAAAGCTGTGGCTTTTTAAAAGGAAAAAAGCCTCAAACAACCCTCTAAGTTAAGCAACGAGAGTAAGAAATAATGCAGAAATAAGGATAATAATAAGAAATACTAAAATGGCAATCGCTAACAGTTACTGTGGGCTTCAGAAGATGCCAAATACTCTTCTAGGCTCTTTATAGAGGTTCTATCACATAATACTTGTGACATCCCAATGAGATAAGTCCTATTATACTTACCCCACAAACGAGGAAATCTAAGTTGAAGGAAATCAGATAGATAGTATATAAAAGGGTAACTTCAGATCCAAACAAGATCCAAGCTATGGACTACCAACTTCTTTTCCTCTGCCGACTTTATTTTCCTCGTCTATAAAGTAGTTAGATTGGATTAGAATATTTAATATCTCCTTTGTCTTTGAGATTATCTAAGATTCCAAGAAGCGGAGTCATTCTTCTCCAGCTGGCCAATCAGAATTCTCCAGCAAGCTCTTTCAACACAGACTCTGCTCTGTGGCTCAGAGGATCAAACTGGGTGGTCTCGAGGGGCTTCTCTTAACTACCGACTTTGCTTTGCCACCTCTGTGACCCGTGGCCAGGATTATAAGGGGCATTTGTTGACTGTCAACTTCATGGGTTGTATATAATGGCTACCATCTATAATTATAATCTCTTATATTTGCTAAGCACATATTCAGCAAGTATTTATTGGATACACACTGAATTCAAACTATTGTTTCCAACACGAATAGATACGGAAAGATGGGCATCAGAGCCTCTTGAGGTTTGCAATCTAGGAGGAGCCAGAGCACAGGATGGGCTGGGTGTCAGTCAGGTATCAAGTGATTTGTAAGTTTCTCTTTGTATTCAGTCTTGCAATGACCCTGATAGTATACGGAGTCAAATATGCACAGCCCATTTTATAGCTGAAGACAAAGGCATGCAGAGGGTAGGCAAACTACCCAGGATCACAAGGATCTGAAATGGTGCAGCAGGGATTAGAAGCCTCTCTCCATTTGTTCCTGCCTCTTTTCATGTCTGTGCCCAAGCTGGCTCCGTTAGTGGATGCCACTGGCTGAGTTTCATCTAAGGCCGCGCTGCTGTCAGCTGAGTTTCCCTTCGGTGCTAAAGCCCGAGCGCCTGCTCACACCTCTTTCTGGGAGAGATGACTGGGCTCGGAGCAGGGAGCTACTGCAGCAATTTCCGTTCCGCCTTGCCCCCACCCCATCATCCCCGAGGTTGGCCTAAACCTCTGGCAGGGGCAGCAGGCAGGCTCCAGGCGCCAGTGGTCCTGAGAGGGAACAGGAGGTTTTGTTTTGAGTGCCTCCAGCCAGGTTGGGAATTTTAGAGGGTAGCCGCAGGCATGTGTGGGACTGAGTATTTCCGTGGTGGCTCATCTCTCCCTCCAAATGGACTGTGCTATCGTCTTACTAGAAAAAAAAAAATTATACACATTCCAGCCAACTCCCAGCTCACTACACAGTGCAAAAAAGAGCAGAGAGAATTTGGTTTTTGAATAGGGCTCTTAGCATTGACCTCTATTTTTGCACTTCTCAGATGGAACTGTAGTGAGTTACTTGCTTCTCCTATGAAATAGTGAGGAACCACATCTTCTCTCAAAAGGCAGTGAACACGGTTTAGTAATGTCAGCAGAGACCTTGGAGTCAGACAAACCTCAGTTTCAATTGTGGTTGGGTTGTTTATTAGTCATGTTCCTTTAAATCTCTCTGGGACTCAGTTTCCTCATCTATAAATGGGGATAATCTCACCTCCCACAGAGTTTTGTGTGAGTCCTAAGTGGTATAATGTGTTTAAAAATCTTAGGACGTGATATCCCCTCAAGAAATGTGAAATAACAGATGGTTTAGTTCCACTCCTTTTTGGAACAGTGGGAAGATCTGGAATACAAAGTCCTGGGTTGGAGTCTAGGCTTTGCCCCTTCTTAGTGCTGTCCCTTTGGAAGGTTCTCCTTGCTCTTCCTTCCTGGATTTACTCCTCTTTGCTTGTCTCACTCGGCACATCTCACGGGGGCAGCCCATCCATTCCCACATGTGCACTGACAACTTTTGTGCTGTTGAGTCCCAAATTTTCGTCCCAAACTCAGGCCCTATTATAAACATCCTTTAGAAGTTCCCCGTGACATAGGAGAGCTTTCTGACCTGGCTTTTATCTACAAGTCTGGCCTAATCACACATAGTACATTTCCCCATCCTTTGCCCCATTATTTTTACTCCAACGAGCCCATCACAGCCCAGAAATCCCCACGTACACCACCTTCTTTCTCATCTGTATGTCTTCATAATTTCTCTTCTCTCTAAAAGGCATTTCTTCTGACTTCCCCCTAACCCTTGCATGTCCTTTTATAGAACTTAGCTTAATATCATCTGCTCTGGGAAGCTTCTCTAAACTCTGACTGGGTTATTAGCTGCTTCTTCCGGCATCTTCCTTAACCTTCTGTCTTTCTATACTGTAGATTATTTTGACATATATGTCTAAGTGTGTATACCTACATCCGTAAGTCATATGTAATTGGATTACATAATTAAGTAATGCATACTTAATATGCTATGTGCATATAATATGCTTTGTAAACCAAACCATACAAATGCAGCACATGGCTAAAGTTATTAACAATGTCGCAGATATTCACAGCTGTAATTCACCTGTAAGCGACACAAAGTTAACAAAGCTTCAGGCTTGCCAAATCTCCCTTTGCTATATTTGGAAGTTTCTGAAAGGTTAAGAGTCCTCCAGTATAGAGCATGCCCTTCCTAGAAATCCAATCCCTTTATTTCAGTTTGAGCAAAACAAGAACACATGAAACCTGTCTACAGATACCTCCTGGGGCTTAGCAGTTGAGCAGGCGGGGAGGGCACTGAATGGGTTTGTCACCCAACCAAACAGTCCCCAAATCTGGGATGGAGGGAGGCAGCCAAATGTTGCTTGCAATGTCCTGAGTTATTTGCAAAGTATTTTGGACTCCTTAAACCCTGAATTCCTTATTCTTCATCATTCTGAAACCCATATGTGATCACAAGAGAAATTTAATCCATATGTTTCTCATTCACATACACTTAAAACACACCCAAAGTTGCTTTGCAAGAGACTGAATGACCAAGAAAACTTTGAGGCAGTCCTAAAATTTCCCCCAATTTTCTCTCCCTTGCAGACAAGAAGCCACACTTGGCCTCCTCTCTACAGATGCTTGACTGGCTCCAGTGAGCTCAGACCGGCTCTCAGCTTTGAGTTCCAAGAGCTGCATGACCCCAAAGATATAAAATCATAGCTTGCGTCTTTTCACAGCCTAAACAATCTGCACTGGGTAAACAGTTATCGGTCTCTTCTGTGGATCCTGTGAATAAGGGAGGAGGGGCTGGTGATGTGAGTGGGGGAAGGGGAGGCAGCTAATGAGAGGAGAGAGGGCGCCCTTTCTGCGTGGTGGTCACCAGATGTTCCAAGGTCACATGGTGAGCTGGACCCTCCGAGTCAGAACCCTATCTTCTACTTCTGTCACATCCCCAGGAGTGAGCAGAGGACTGAGTGCTTCTCCAATATGACCCAGCCGATGCCTCCCTTTGATTCTAAACTAGCTGTTTAGGAAAAGCAGCTCTCCCTTACAGAGTTCAGTAAAAAAAATTGCCTCAGGCAGCCTTACAGCCGAGGCCGGTCAGCAGGTGCACACGAGCATGACACAGCCTTTTCTCTGTAACAAGCACACGGCAGCCCAACGCACAGAGTCTCGGTCAGGTACCCTCTGACTTCCGACTGCTAAGTTGTGGGCACTTTCTCTTCCTGCCCCGCTCCTGCTCAGCTTCTGAGCTGCCCTTGTTACGACTCTTGCTTTGATACCAGTGTCTAGTCTCACATGTTGTCTCATAAGTCTGACCCCGGGTGTAGAGATTGTCTGGTGTGGCTCTGAATGTTTGGTCCTAACTTGTTGTATGACTTTGGTCCTTGGGGTGTTCCTCTGGAAAGTGGGGCAAACAGGACCTCTTTTATAGACCCGTAAAGACTAAATGTGGCACAATCTATTATAGGCCTTGGTACAGTGCCTGGTACATTCAGTGACCCAGGGAAATGGAGCCTGTATTAATATCATCACCTCCACACTGGCCAAGGTGTACTTCTTATTTATGGAGTGGATTACATGCAGGCATTTAACTTTAAAAAGCAAGATCTGACACCATCTTGACTGGAAATCTAAAGTAGGGTACAGGGTTTGCACGGGCTGTAGAGAAGGAGCAAGATAGGAATCAACACGATCACTCAGGTGCATTAACTTCTACTGGCAAGATCTGTCATTGGGCGTAAGTACAACTGAGAGGTACCTGTTAACAGGGTAAGGTGTAAAGGCAAAGAGAATCCTGGCTGAATTATAGCAGGGCCTCTTTTGAAAAAAGTCAGCATTTCTGGGCAGATGCATCAATCATTGCCTTTTGGAAGCACTCCCCGAAAGAACCCACTCCTGCTTCTCAGGTTCAGCTCAGGGAATTTGGGACCTGGGACGTGTCCACACAAGTCTGGACCTGAAGAATCCCGATCTTCAGAACTGTCTCTCCGCTTTTGGCCTAAGAGAAGATGAGAAGGCTAAAGTGGCCGGGCAAAGAGAACTAAAGACTCTGGGACACTTGGGTAGTTCCGTGACTGAGGGACCGCCCACGTGTCATAAACTGACAAATGTTTATCGAGTGTGAGGGTGAAGGAGTTCATCCCTTACATCTGCTCTGTAATGAAGGAGACTGAGAGAGCATTAAAAAGTCATGATGGTCAGATAGCAGGAGGTCAAGAGAAAGATGGAGAGACAGGGTAGGAACCCCACGTTGTTTGGCCACCGAATATGTTACCAGAGGCAGCACACAAGCGACACAGGTACCAGCACGTCCATGTCAGACAACGATAAGGGTCCGTCTTCCTGTCGTGTCTGGGCCATGCCTCTGAATCCTACACAGGCCAGCACACCAGGGAGTCACCGCCATCAGCTGGAGAGATGTCTATGAGAAGCTTCTGCCGTCCCCACATGGGGCAGTTTTACATCCACTCCCCCACCTGCGATGCTGGGCAAGGCTGTGCCACGTGGTTTCGATGGTCAAGGGAAATGAGCTTCAAGGATGTTAATTCAAGTTTCCAGGCTCACAAAGAGGGGTAGAACCAGCTTTTAGACTCAAATCTGACTCAAGAGTCCATAAGCTTCTTGAGACACCTTTTTATAGAAAAAAGGCTGTACACAGGAGAGACAAGGACCCAGCAGGCAGACAGTCAGCCCAGCTCCCTTTGTGCCCTGAATGGAGTATGTCCCTTGGAAAGTCAGTAGACAAGATGGGATTTTCCTTTGTCAAAGTTGGGGGGGGGGGGGGAGAGAGAGAGAGAGAGAGAGAGAGAGAGAGAGAGAGAGAGAGAGAGAGGAATCATATATTCCCGTGCTATCTTTTCCCTTTTCTCCATATTCAACAGCAGTTTTTTGAGAATGCTAAGTGACTCTCAGATTTAAAAAAAAAGGGGGGGGGGGACTTAAAAATTGCTTCCCTATTTGAGTGAGTTTTTTTGGAAGAGAAATAGTCCACAGAGGTAAGGAGACCAGAGGAAGAAAGGGCACTCAGAGGGAAAGCTGATCTGGAGGGTTTGCCCTCTGCCTGTCCTCTATAAAAGACCATGCTAATAAGTAAGATATGTAAACACTGTAGGACAATCAGAAACAAATGAAATGAGGGCTTGAGAGTAACAGTGTTCAGCTGTGGCCAAAGGCCAGGAGGCAGCTTTTGTTATGAATAGATCATCTGCATGTGAAACAGACCTGATTTTAACCCTTGGCGGAGGCTATCCAGTGTAGAAGAATGTATAGGGCCCATCTGGATTTCCTTAGACAAAAGAAAAACAGGGGATAACAGGGAAGAGAGGGGGAGAAACAGCTATCTGTGAAATAATATGACATGATGTAGGGCAGAGTTACAGTTCTGTGAGAGTGGTTTAAATAGTTTCTGTGTTATTAATCGGTAACAATTGGGCTCGCAAAGTAACAAATGAATGACAGTTACAATGGCTTTTTTTAAAGAAGTTATTACAGGTGAATGGAGGCAGGCAAGGGAGGGAAGGCCACTAACATTTGCCAAGCACCTACTAGGTGCTGATTGTTTGATACACATTCTCCTGCATAATCTTCATGATAATCCTGCCACTTCCTTCAGGTTACAGATGAAGATACTCTGACTCACAAAAGTCCCGAGCCTCGTTTACAGTCATATAGATGCTCCAGGTGGCAGAATGGGGATTTGATTTGATCTGGTTCGGTCTGGTTGGGAAGAAGGCTATGCTCTTCTCCTTATACCAGGCTGCCTCCTGGCTACCGGAAGAACAACAAAAGTCCAAAGAACGTAAGGGGCCAGTGGAACCAGCCCTTGCCCTTTCCCTTCCCGGACATTTGAGCTCTTGCTGTGGGTTTACAGAGAAGGGTCAGGGCAGTGCCTAAGAGTGCTCTCAAGGAGCAAACCAAAGCCGGTTTCTGGAGATCAGTGTGCTTCCCTATGGTCCTGCCTTCCTCCCTTCTCCCCACTCATCATGCAGCAATCAGAGACAAGATTAAACGAAACTGGTCACCAACGCCAGCCTGGCTTCCAGGATGTGTGAATTCCGGCAGAACTCTCTGTGTGATGGTGTAGACTGTGATACCCTGTGTGTGTGGTGTAGACTTATTCGCCATTGGCCTAGCAATTTGAGAATTTGGCTCTCACCTGAGGGACAGATGTCAGAGTGAGGAGTAAGAGCTATTTTTCCACTTCACTGGCCTGCGCTCTCAAGGTGGTGACTGAGCACTCAGCCATGGTAGGAGGGAATGTCCCTGTGCAGCTGCCTCTGGGTGGGTACAGAGAAGGGTGCGGGGGTTAGAGAGGCCGGGGGGCCGGGGAGACTACTTCCTCCAGGCTGACTGGTGCTGTGCAGTGGGGCGTTTTGGTTTAGCCAGGTCAGGAATCACAACTCCATGATCAAGCTATGAGACCCTGGCAAATGCCAGTTTCCTCCAGCGTAAAAGACACACAAGAATATTCACCTTCCAGGATGTTCAGAAAGATTAGAAGCAATGCAAAGAAAGCCCTGACGTGCTGCCTGCACACAGTAAATAATCAACAATTAAGAGCTGCACTCTCGTTTTCTTAAAGCCAGGAAATGTTTCCTCTGTATTTTTCTGAGTTCAGAGTACAGACCGGTCTGCTTAATCCTGGTAAGGTACAAACAACAGCAGTGCCAGCAGAGGGTGGGAATAGCTGGAGATACAGTGAGTTTTAAGTGGAAGAAATCTGGGTCTCATTTTTTATGCCAGACCAGGAGGACTGTTTGGATCTCAATGTGGGTTCCTAGTGGGTTCATGGTAAAAAAGTCATCTAATGTTTAGACTTGAGGCATTTCTGTTAATCGAGGCTCTGCACTCACCTGTCAAGAGTTTATAGGCTAGCTGTAGGGGCGCCTGGGTGGCGCAGTCGGTTAAGCGTCCGACTTCAGCCAGGTCACGATCTCGCACTCCGGGAGTTCGAGCCCCACGTCGGGCTCTGTGCTGACTGCTCAGAGCCTGGAGCCTGTTTCCGATTCTGTGTCTCCCTCTCTCTCTGCCCCTCCCCCATTCATGCTCTGTCTCTTTCTGTCCCAAAAACAAATAAACATTGAAAAAAAAATTTTTTTTTAAAAAAAGAGTTTATAGGCTAGCTGCCTTGTAGGGTTGTGGGGCTATTAACCGACATCATGCATGCAAGCACCTGGTGTGGTTTCCCACACACAGTAGGTGCCTAACATGGGTAATGAGAGGGGGACCCAGGAAGCATCTGGGGACTGGTGGGCATCAAGATTCTGGAAAAGAGAGACACTTCACACATTTCTTCAACACACATTTAACTGAGCACCTACTATGGGGTCAAGGTTCTAGGGAAACAGATGAAAAAGATACTGTCATTGTCCTAGGTTTTCAATGTAGTTAGGATGTATGACAGCTAATCTACGAATAGCAAGAAACTCTGATAAACACGTCAATAAAGGCATAGGTTCTTAGTATAACAATGGCATGAAGAGAGTATTATGGTTTGGCTGCAAGGCAGAATTTACAGTAATAATAACCAAAATCCCACAAATGTGGAATTGCCATATACGAGGAGCAAAGGACTATGTTAAGTGGCTTTATGTGCATTATCTCACTTAATAATTACCGCAGGCCTGTAAAGACAGGTATCAGTATTCCCATTTTACAGATGCAGGAACTGAGGCTTAGAGGAGTTATAGAACTTGCTCAAGGTAAGGCTTCCAGGAACAGGAAATAAGAAAAAAAAAAAAAAATCAAACCTATGAGTGGGAGGACAGCAGAGGTTAGATCATGAAGGCTCTATCATGACAGGCTAAGTAATTGGGATTTTTCTCTTGAAGGCAATGAGGAAATAGTCCCAAGTTACGTTTTGGTTACTCTGTAGCCAGAAGCCCACGAACCCACTGCCGTCCCCTCTCAAGCACACATTCAGGATTACCAGAGTTGGACTTGCACGACGGTTCATTTTAATTTGTTCTGATTCACAACTGAATGCATAATGGATGATAATCACCTGTTACATTGCCCCAAAGTTCTTGTGGTCCACAGGCTACGTAAGTGTCCCACACAGAGCGGGGCCTTCCCTGGCCCCCTGGAGCCTCGGGGCTGCAGATCAGCTTCATGGTGTGTAAGTGTGTGTGGTTTCTTCTATTTTGCTAAGTCAACACTTCCATCAAAATATGTTTATCCAAAAGCCCTTCACTGCCTCGCCTCATTCTATCCATCTCCTCTGTCCTGATTCACCCTCCCACAGCTTTTGGCCCCTCTATGCTTTAAACGGTCCCAAAGTGCTACCTTGATCTTGGACTTTTAAACCGCCCAAGCTGCACATCTGACCTGCACTTTTTTTTTTTTAATGTTTTATTTATTCTTGATAGAGAGAGAGGGCATAAGCGAGGGAGGGGCAGAGAGAGAGGGAGACACAGAATCCGAAGTAGGCTCCAGGCTCTGAGCCGTCAGCACAGAGCCCGATGCGGGGCTCGAACTCACAGACCGCGAGATCATGACCTGAGGTGAAGTCGGACGCTCAACCGACTGCGCCACCCAGGCGCCCCGTGACCTGCACTTTGAAACCACCTGCCTCTGCCCTGGTTCGGTTGACATCTGCCCAAGACCCTTGCTCCATCCCTCATCCATGTCATGCCTGCTCCACAGGGCCTAGCATCTGGATTCAGTCTTCCAAATCCTGGCTTTCCCCAATGACTTTGGCTAAAATGCACTCCACTAGCTCTCCCTGCCCTGAAAGTCTTGGTTACGATCATCACCCAGAAGTGGACTCAATTGAGGACACCAGCCTGGTACCCACACCCTACAGAAGGACCCTTGCCTACGGCCAAGGGTAAAGGTAGTCTTCCATGGAGGAAATACCGCACACCACGTATGTTCCCCATTCAACAGCCCATGTTCCCAATGGGCCTCAATGCCCCTAAGACGTCTCTGTGCTACAGAGGGTTTCCAGACAGCTGTCACTAGCTCCACCAACGCTCGACACCTGTAGGAAGTAGGAAAAGTTGTCTTTTTTTTTTTCGATAAAGAGAGGAAGCCCTGAAAAATCAAATGAATCGCTCTCATTCACCTGGACACAAAGTGTCAATGTCAACATGAAGACCCTTCTTTTTATTTCAAAGGTCAGTAATTTCTCCGTTGGCCTAATACTGAGAGTGGATGTACATGATTTCAGAGAAGTCAGAAACACCTTTATATCCCCCCAAAGCCATCATCCTTCTGGTCTCCTGTAGGATGATGCACCAGAGGAGAGCCTCGCTCGCTGAATTTAAAAGCTTTGATTTTGGTACGAAGACAGATGTTGCAGAGGGACTCATCCTGTAGTCAGTTGTACCACACAACAGAAAGGACATGGCTGCATTTTCTTTTTCTTCGTTGCAGTCGAGAACAGACACTATGAGATCATCAGTATTAGGTGAGCGGCTCTCCTGCATATGCCACACCAGACCCTCCTACTGAAGTTCTTGGTTGCGCTCAACAACGGCCCTCAAATATTAGGGACAACAAGACATAGTTGTGGCATTAAGAAATGATGACCTCCTTTGCATCCTTGATACTGGGAGAGTCTTCAAGAATGTTCACCTTCAAGATCTCAAAACGGTGAGCACTCACCACACCACATCACTTCACAGTGGGATCCTGCCGAGTGACCATGTCCATCAAAACTGACTGAAAGCCAACTTCGTTCCAGGGACTGTACTAGATCCTGGCAATACAGAAACGGAGGAGCCACAACACCTGCCATCGAGGAATTCACAGCCATGTGAACAAGGAAGACACAGGCCCAGGTAACTAGCAACAAACAGGGAGGAGTATGCCCTGTGACAGAGGCACCTGCCATGGGCCATCTCGGTGATTCTGAAAGCTTCCAGGAAGAGGTGACCCCTGAGCTCAGATCGGAAGGCTAAGTGAGAGTTGTTAGACAGGAGAAGGGAGAGGAGGCAAAGGGAGAGGCATCAGGGAGTACAGGACATCTTAGAGCAGGGCTGAAGGAGACAGAATGTGAAGGGGAATAGTTTCATGTTGAGTTCACTGGTCATCATGGGTCATGCCGTGCAGAGGGTCATCAGAATGCTAAGGAATTAAAAAAAAAAAAGAATGCTAAGGAATTAGAATAATTTCTTTAGGGGCAATGGGAAAGAGAAGGATAACATGTTTCAAACTGGTAGGAGAGATTCTGGCTAAGACCTGCTTCCTCTCTGGGACTCCATTCTGTCATCTGCAAATGAGAGTACTGAATTAGATGATCTTCACACGTTCCTTCTGAGTCTCCCGTTCTGGTCATCAAATGGATGATTACAGTTACAGAAACATTTTTCATGCTGCAACAGAGTTGGTAGCCAAACACTACGGATGGGTGCCTGAAAAAGGTGTTGAGCTCTAACGAAGGAGTAAGAACCCTGGATGTGTCTTCAAGCGACTTGAATTCAAAGCTATGTCTGCTGCTTACTACGTGACTGGGTAAATCCCTTTACTCTCTCATCTATAACACAGGGAGATCAATACGTTGGAGGGAGGAAAACCGTAAGGAACAGAGAATACCAGATATGTTAAAATACCTGGCACGCAAGCAGTTACTCAACCAATGTCCACTGACTCTATGAACTGACCTAGACAGACTCTAGCTCAGCGTATTTTTCAACTTGAACTGCAAGAATGTTACATGTAAGGGCCCGGAGTACACAGGGATGAATGAGGCATGGCTGCAGGCCTTGCGAGCTGCAGGTCTAGTGCGGCGACACACATTTAATACATTTTTATAAAATCCAGGGAGTGGAACAACACAGTTACGAATCAAACGCTACAGTAACGCAAAGGAAGGTGAGGGTACTTTTGCCTGGAGTCACGGGAGGAAGCCCAGGCCAAGCTTTAGGGAAAAGGTTCTATTTAAGTTGGTTACCAACAGTTTACGAACAAGCTGCATAAGATCCTAGTTAGTATGTCTCACTCAACACAAGTTGTGAGATCGTTTTCTCTCTAGGTCCAATTGTGTCCAATGAAGACTTTTTCAGCTGGGGATTCTAATGAAACTCCTCCTCCTCATGCAAATGGTCTCAGGGAATAAACAATAATGAATAAGGCAAAAGGAGGAGAGAGAGAGAGAAAAAAACACACAAAACATTAGTTGGTCTGTAAATTTTTAACTTTTCCAAGTTGTGTCATGAAATATTACTGTGCTCTTGACCAAAACCCTAATGGGATCTTACCGGGGAGGCACAGAGCTGTGGTGACTGATCAGCCTCGCCTAGCAAACCCTTTTCAAGGAGGATCTCAAATGACCTTGTGTGGTCACCAGCCCAAAGTCATTTCCCCCATGTATGAACCAGACAAAAATTCAATCCAAGCCATTAACGACAACCACCACTTAGCATTATATCATAAATGGTCAGGGGCGTGTGTCAGCTATTACAAAGGTCAAGTGAGAGAAAGAATTCTCATTCCCCATAGTCACAGGGAAGGACACTGCGTGGAAGAGGTGGGCTTTCTCCTTAACATTAAATGAAAGAAGCTTGAGGGAAATGGCTGATGTGTAATGTGCCCTTGGACGTGATGATGAAGAGGAAGAAGACTATTAACAGGAGACAGAGAAGGAGGAGGGAAAATACATGCGGTGGGTCTAAAGGAGGAGGATGTTCAGACTGAGGATGATTCTAGACTGAGGATGCACACTGCTGCCTGGAGTTCAAAGACAGCTACTTTCCAGTTTTACAATAGGAGAAGCACCTGTGCTTGCTGCGTTAGTCATCTGTAAACCTAAAAATCAAGAAAGAACATAGAAGTCTGAGAGGCAGTACGATGCAGTGGTTACGAGCATGAACTTGATTAAAGCGAAATGTAACAGAGAGCTATCAGTTCTGGGGAGAGAAATTAAATCTGGCTGCGGTGGTGGCACAGAGGAGGGGGTATGGAAATGAATCCTCAAAGCCTGCACAGAATTTAACAGGCTCAGCTGGGGCTGGGCTGTAAGGAAAAGGGGTAAAAGGAAGCTTTCATGATGGAAGGTACAACATGTGGAAAGGCTAAAGTAAGTTAGGAAGCATTCCTTCATTCAAGAAGTATTTCATGGGATGCCTGGGTGGCTCCATTGGTTGAGCATCTGACTCTTGCTTTCGGCTTAGGTCATGTTCACCTCTTGTGGGATTGAGCCCCACGTCAGGCTCCATGATCAGTGTGGAGCCTGCTTGGGATTCTCTCACTCTCGCTCTGTCTCTCCCACCCCCACCCCCTCTGACTTTCCCGTTTGCACGCACTCTCTCTCTCTCTCTCTCTCAAAAATAAAAACCAAAAGACCAAAAAACAAAGAAGTATTTTTTTTTTAATTTTTTTTTCAACGTTTATTTATTTTTGGGACAGAGAGAGACAGAGCATGAACGGGGGAGGGGCAGAGAGAGAGGGAGACACAGAATCGGAAACAGGCTCCAGGCTCCGAGCCATCAGCCCAGAGCCTGACGCGAGGCTCGAACTCCCGGACCGCGAGATCGTGACCTGGCTGAAGTCGGACGCTTAACCAACTGCGCCACCCAGGCGCCCCAAGAAGTATTTCTTGAATACAAGCGTCTACTATTTTCAAGGCATGGTTCAAGGGCTCAAAAACATAGCTATGAGAAAACAAAATCCCACTTTCATGGAACATATAATCTGGTGGAGAGTGATAAAAACACATGAATATTCGAATATATATATGTCAGCTGTGACAATACTGTTTAGAAAAATAAAGCAGGAGAGAGAGGTTAAGTAGTATGGTGGGGACGAGCATTGTTATTTTAATACAGGGTGATCTGGGTGGACCTTAATTATGAGGCTCTATTAAGCAGAGACTGTGAGGGAGTGAAGCATGCAGTTTGGTGTGACATAAGCAGAATGGTAAGAGCAAGTGCAAAGGCCCTGTGGCAGGGATGTGCTTGCTATCTCACATAAGCAGTATAGCTAGAGTGGTGTGAACAAGAAGAGTGACAGAGGAGGGTAGAAAAGCAAAGATGAGCAGATAAGTGGGGGTCTAAGAATGGGATGTGGGGTCAAGAGAGTTTTTTTCTCCCTCCTGCCCTCCGGTTCTTTAGAAGACAGCTATCATAGCATGTTGTAATGTTAACTGATTAAGTCGAGAAAGAGATTTGTCAGTGCAGGAGGGGGAAGAGAGAATGGATAGAGCCTTGTGTATGTTCTAATTTATTGAGGGATCTGTACGGGTAGGTGTACGGTGGGAAAACAGCTGTATTCCCTTATCTACTCCATGTTAAATTTGTTCTGTGAAGTTTTCATTATCCTGAGATGGAATTTTAGGTGGATCCATAGTACTCCTAAACTCTTAAAGAGCACAAATCCACTGTCCATCTTCAAGCATTAACTGTGTGCACTCCATTATAATAACCAAAACTTCCATATCACTGAATTACAAATTCTCCCTCCTACAGCTACAGCTTATTTCAGGCTTAGAAGCGTATTGGAGAAGCGGTGGGCGGGGGGGGGGGGTGCTATCCTGCCTCTCTGGTTTTTCTGCTTCACCTTCCCCTCCACGGGCTAGCTGGGGTGGTGTGGGTTGGGGTGTGTAAGGAAGGTCTTGCTTGACTGATATGGTCGTGATTGGACTTCCATACGTCCTCAACGTGGGGTGCCTCTCCGATAAGGACTCGCTGGTCATGTGGTCCTGGTGATTCACTGCAATGTCTACCCGGGGACTCCCTCTACCTCCCCACAGTAGGATGTTTGAAGCCAGTTTGCTCCTCTGTCCACTGCTCTACTCCCAACTCCCTTTCAGTCCTGGGCTTCAGGTGGCTTACCCATCTACTGGGATCATACCACTCCTTCAATCAAACCTTTGGGATGAGGTCCCACTTAAGATCTGCCCAGCTGGCTCCCCTGTCATGAACACACCTACACCTTTGCCTTGTTTTTAGTGGACATACATCCGGTTCCCAAAGCAGCCCTCACTTTCTGCTGACTATCCCAGACACAACAGTCCAACTCAGGCTCTGCTCCTTAGTCCTCACCTCTGACTTCTTCCATCTGTGTTTTATATCCTCAGGGTGAGTGTTACCATCTTTTAACAAGTCCCGCATAGTTGATCTGGACTCTGGGGCCTCTTCCAAAAACTCTGGGTAAAGAAGACCCCTATTGTAAGATCCCATTACATGAAGCTGGAGCAGAAAGTATGTTGGGAGAGGAGGTGGACAGAGCTGGAGAGGGCTAAAGGAATTGGCCTTTACTTTCTAGGCAAGAGGGTATCATCAAAGGCTTTCTGAACAGAGTCCCACGTCAGGAAAAGGTATCAGTTTCAAGACACCGGACATTGTAATATCAGGTGTTACATTAACTAACTTACTAAATGAAATTCCCCTTTGAAATGGGAAGTACACACAGGATTAAAACCACCACCATCCAGTATTTTAAACTACTAAGACATTCTTACCTAACTGCCTGCCTGTTTTATGATAACCAGCCTCCCTCAGTTGTTCCCCAATCAATCTCTATTTGTTGTCACTCAAGTGTTCAACTCTGTCTTCTTGTATGTAAACTTTAAGCCTGCCACTGTACCTAACCCCTCTCCAATTCTCTGGAATTAAAAACTTTCTGGTCACACGAGAAGACAGCCCTTTGTGAATTCTTTTGACTTCATTCAGAATAATCACTTTCATTACTTCGTGGACAACACATATAAATTCAAAGACAGTGGCATGAGATGAATGGCCAACTTTAAGGAGAAAATGAAATAAGCAATTATCCTATTAAAGAGAGCATTTAATTTTTGTCCTGATTAAATCATCTTTAGCCACCTGGCTTCAGTTCAAATAAATGTGAATCTTTAGGGGCAAAGTCTAATGGCCACTGGCAGAATGTTCTGGGGCTGACTCACTCATTTATCCCTTCATATGTCAAATGACTAGCTGACTGTGCCAGGTGCTGAGGATGTAAGAAAGGCAGCACCGTGAACTCAATTCATTTTATGAGGGGTTTGGAAAGTAGGGCGATTTTTGGCTCCCTTTAAATAATAATTTGCTAACTTCAATTCATTCATCCAACAAATACGTATTAAGCATCTTCCATTCATTCATTCGTTCATTCATTCCATAATGAATGCCTAATTAAGTCCCAGGCACTGTGCCAGCCACTGAGGATATCATACTGAGTCAATGGTCACTGCCCTCATGAAGTTCAGTGATGGAGCTCTGTGGCTGTGGAATTGGACTGTCAAATAAACGAATCCTTAGTGGTTATTCAAGCACAGGATACTGATTATCTGTCCTGAATTCTATAGAAGATCATTTCCTTAATGTCGTAAGTATATACATACATATGTATGTGTGTGTGTGTGTATACACACACACACACACACACACACACACACACACACACACCTCCAGATATATATATATCTCCAGCAAATATCATGCTTACTGGAGAAATTTTAGATACATTCTAACATAAGGAACAAGTTAAGGTTACTTTTGTTTTTTTAATGTTCATTTTTGAGGGACAGAAGGACAGAACGTGAGTGGCGGAGGGGCAGAGAGAGAGGGAGACACAGAATCCAAAGCAGGCTCCAGGCTCTGAGTCGTCGGCACAGAGCCTGACGCAGGGCTCGAACTCACAAACCGTGAGATCATGACCTGAGTCGAAGTCAGATGCTCAACCAACTGAGCCACCCAGGTGCCCCAGGATGAGGTTACTTTTTATTATCCTAATGGCTCAGCAAAATACTGGAGGTCCTGACAAACACGACCAGACAAAAATTCATTCACAAGAGGTACTGAGAAGGAAAGAAAGAGACAAAATTTTGCAGGTGATATGATCTCACAGTTACAGCTCATACTGGCCCCTCTGATTGGACCACTCTTTTTTCTAACCAGAATCTTATAGTTCAATGTCAGTGCCTTACAGAAGCCTTCCCTGACCATCAAAACCACATTAGATCACCTAGCTCTATAGTTTAAAAATTACTCTGAAAGATCTTATGCATGCAGACAGTGCATAACACATATACATTTTAAAACTTAGAGTATTTAGCAAGGTTAGTGGATATGAGATCAATGTTTGAAAATAAAATATATTTCTCTATTCCAGCAATAACTCAGTAGGAAATGTAAAAAAAAAAACTAAATGCAATTCATAAAAGTGATTGAAAGTTACAATATAAGAATCTGATTCCTTTGCTTTATCTGTGTTCCTCTGCTATACGTGAATTAGCGTAGAAATATAAACTAATGTATTTTATTTTTATTTACTCCTAAAAAGGAATTTATGTTGTCACTTCTTTCATAAAGGGTGTGTGTGGTGTGCTGAATAATGTTCCCCCACCCCTGACAAAAAAAACCACACCCACGTCCAAATCCCTCCAAGCTGTGAATGTCACCTTAAAAAAAAAAAAAAAAAAAAAAAAAAAAAAAGGATTTTGTAGATCTGATTACATCAAGGATCCTGCGATGGGAAGAGAATCCTGGATTATCCAGATGTGCTCTAAATGTAATCACAAGGGAGACTGACCACAGATGGGGAGAAGGCAATGTGACTATGGAGGCCAAGGTGAGTGATGTGGCCATAAGCCAAGGAAGACCAGCGGCCACCAAGATTGCAAAGAGACAAGAACAGATTGTACCCTGGAGCCTTGAGAGGGAGTAGGCTCTGAGGACATCTGATCTCAGCTTAGTGAAATGGATTCCGGACTCCTGGTCTCCAGAACCTTAAGAAAATAAATGTGCATTGTCTCAACCCAACAAATTTGTAGTAATTTGTTATAACAGCCAATAAGAAACTAATATAAATACTGAACGTGTTTTA
The DNA here is from genome assembly GCF_007474595.2 of Lynx canadensis. Taxonomy (NCBI): domain Eukaryota; kingdom Metazoa; phylum Chordata; class Mammalia; order Carnivora; family Felidae; genus Lynx; species Lynx canadensis. The sequence continues at coordinate 48,178,862 of NC_044310.1, read as the reverse complement.
AATACTGCCCCAATACACATGTGTGCACGTACACACACACACAGATATTATAGTAACATATGTAATATAAGACTGATGAAAAAAAGAATGGAAATATGGCCAACAGAAGGTTCAATATTTTAGCTTGAGTGTTCAATTTCAACTCTGAGCTTCCTGGTTTCCAGGGTTGGAAGAAAAAGGTGATCACTTAAATAGCTTTTATTACTGGAAAAAGAAAATATAGTGATGTTCAGATTAAAGATCACTTTTCCAATCATATAAATTCTAAAATTCTCCAGGAGGACTTTGGAGGGAGTAAAATCAGTGACATATTAACTCATCAGCAGGGGTATAGGAAATGCAGGCACGGCCTTCACATGACTAATACTTTTTTTTTTTGTATTTTTCAATTTTTTAGTCAAAAATGATTTCAGACTTACAAATGGCAAGAACAGTAGAATTCTGTATACCCTTCACCCAGGTTCTGTCAATATTTTGCATAAATATTCTGCCTATATTTTATATGTGTGCATAAATTCTTTTTCTGAATCATTTGAGAGCAGGTTGTACATATAATGCCCGTTTACTCTTAAATACTTCAGTATGTATTTTATAAAAACAAGGATATTCTCCTACATGGTCATTATCATATCAGGAAATAAACACAGAAACTATTCTATCATTTAATCTACAGACCTTATTCAAATTATATCACCTGTCCACAAAATGTCCTTTACCTTGAAAGAAAAAACGCAAGACCACACACTGCCTTCAGCTGTCATGTCTCTTTAGTCTGCTTTCATCTGGAACCCTTCTGCCTTTATCTTTTGTGACCTGGATATTTTTGAAGAGTGGAAGCAAGTTATTTTGAAGAATACCTCTCAATCTGGGTTTCTGACATTTCCTCATGATTAGATTCAGGTTAGGTATTTTTGTCAGGACTCCCACAGAAGTGATACTGTGTTCACACGGTTCCATCTTGGGGAGACCTTTGCTAAAAGCCCAGGGCAAAACATTTAATTTTTATAAAGAAACACAGCTGACATTAACCAAAGAGCTCCTCTCCTGTCAGTCTAGTCTGCCCAAGGAATGCCTGAGCCCCTGCTGTTGACCTCTGCTCACTAGGCAGTAGCTGATCACAGAAGGCTGGGGGACGCACCTACAGAGCCTGCATTGCATCCATCCTGTGATGCTGGTGTTCTTTCATTGCACAAAGAGTCACTGATTGCATCTTCTAAACATCTTTCCGATATATCCACTTCTTTCCATCTCCCCCACCATAATCCAAGGCAACTGCCATGGTGCCGCCTCTCAACCGGACCCCTAATCTCCTTCTATCTGGTCCTCTAATCATCCACTCTGGTATCTCTCCAACCTGTTCTCCAAATTGCAATTATTTGGGTCCTCTGTAAATCCAATTATGTTACCCACAATGCCTAAAGTCTTTCACTGTCTCTCTTAAAAGACCGAAATCCTTCATTATGCTTATAAATCCATCCAGCCCTGCCCCTTTTTGCTTCTCCAGCCTTAGCAGATGCCTCTCCATTCTCCTTGCCACCTGGAATCTGCCTATTTCCCTCCCATTATCCTGCCGCAATTTCTGGACCACTTTCTTCTCAACCACCACCAGGCAGGCACCTCCTTCCTTCCTTTCAGCTCTGTTTAGCTACCTAATCAAAGTACCTCAGCTCAAACATCACTACCTTACAGAAGCCAACCACCCAAACTATATGTTACTTGGCTTTATGCTCTCATGGTTGTTCCTTCACTTTATAGCACCTATGTATATCATATAGGTATATATACAGCTATATGATATACTATATAGCATCATATATACAGAAGAGCATATTAAACATATGTGTACATTTTTAATACTGATAATAAGTACTCATGGATCTTTCACCAGTAAATGCCAGCTCCCCAGGTCCCTTCCAGATGGCTTCTTTCTATGTCAACAACTAGCACCCCCAGCCATGTAATCCACTAGTGTCCTGATATTTGTAGCAGTCATTTCCTTTCTTGACTCTCTAGGTTTGGTACCTATATATGCATTCCTAAAATGCATGGTTTCTCTTGCCTCTTTGTGAATTGCCTATGAACAAAGTGATTCTGTATTTCTTTCATATCCTGTTTCTTTCACTTAAAATTGATCCCTCTGTGTTGTTCATGTAGCTTTAGTTCCTTCGTTTTAAATCTGTATACCACTGTAGGAAAATAATACAACTGAGTTATCCATTCTGTGATGGGTGGAAATTTGGGTTGATCCAAATTTGGGGCTACTATGAGAAATAATGCAATGAATACTTGTGTACTTGTCCCTGGGTACATACAGGTACCCAGGAGCAATAGTTTTTCTAGGTTTTTACCTGGGAACGGAATTGGTGCAGCACAGGCTACATGCATACTCATATATGGCTATATGTGCAGGCTGTATGCATATATTCATATATGCTGTTTTCCAAAGTGATTGCACCAGTTCATACTCCCACCACCAGGGTAGGAATGTAGAGCATTTATCAAAGTCTATAATCATATATTTTTGTGACTGTTTGCTTAACATCCTTCCCTTCCACTAGACTGTAAGGTCAGTCAGTTTCTACTTGCGCCCGTTATTTTCCCTCCAGTGCCCAGCACATCGGAGATGCTCAAAATTCACTGAATAAAAGAAGGCACTCTGGATAAGGAAGTTTAACTATCTCAAATGTGAGCACAGGTCTGACTTCAGAACCCATGTCTTTTCTACCACGCTGTATTTTCCTTATCTCAAAACAGTGAAGATCATTTGTATCCTACTTACTACTTTCCAGTGTAACGGCAGCAATGGAGTGAGATTACGCATGCCAATCCAACAAACACAGAATGCGTATTAAGCATCCAGCAGTGTTCCCCCACTAGGCACCTGGACGCAGAGGTCCACAGATGGAGTGTATGAAAGCTGGCTGTCAATGGCAAATGCCTCACAAATGTATGTGGATTAAGATTACTTTGTAGAGGAAGACCGGGGTTTCAGATATCAATGCAGGGAAAACCAGGGAGACCAATTAATGCTTTCAAGTCCAAGCTGCACCTGTGCCCCAAATTATTCACCAGCACAAACAAAAGGAGCTTCCTCCAAGCCTGATGAGAACAAACATTTTAAAATGCTTTCACCCAGGTGGCATCAGCTTTCCTCTGTGCCAGGGGTCCAGGAAGGGCTGGGCACAGATCTGGATTAAACTCCGTGCTTCGGCTTGGCACTGTGGGTTCGAAAGTAAACTCTGGCTTCCTATTTACCCTGAGAGATCTTAGGCCTTTGTGGTTTCCTGTTGCATCCTGTCTGTGCTCTGGTTTCTGTGTTTGTCTGCCCAGAGCTGCAAATGGGGTCTCTCACTATTTCACTTCATTCTGCTTTTCAGGAGAAAAGAAGACTTCCACAGTCTCTGATTGTTGGCACATTCCGCCAGGTCCTCTATCCAAGTGCAGACTTCCCAGGCCATCTGCCCCTAAGCCCACCAAGAGAGACTTTGTTTGAAAGGGAGAGGACTCAAGGAACCCCCTAGAGTGTCCCAAACCCACAGGGACTGACGGTCCAACTTGATTTCTTTCAGTTTCTAGTCGTTTACATTCACTGACTTCACTCTTCCATTTCATCAAGTGTAAATTCAGAGTCCTCCTGTGTACAAGACGCTCTGCAAAGCACTGAGGAAGCAAAGATAGATCTAACTGCTACTCCTGGGAAGGTAAAAGTGGTTTTCCTGCGAGCCCCACATTACAATCACTTGGGCACACGTTAGAAGTACACATTGGTATACACTCCTTCCCAGTCACACTTACTCAGACCCTGCAGGAGTGGGACCTGGGGAACTGCATTTTTAGGGAGTTCCTCAGGTCCATTTTTTGCATGTCAACTGAGAACTTTGCGCTCGGAGAAGAATTCCAATCACAATGGGGCTAGTGAGAGAGAATCTTACAGCCTGATCCTTCAATTTGAGCAAATAAGGATGAATTGATTAAGGATGCAGAGGGACAGGCTCGGGGTTTCCTCAGACAGTATCTGAGCCTTGGCCCTATTGCTTGCTAGCTGTGGGATGCTGCATAAATCACTGTTTCTTTGAGCCTCTGAGCACCGGGTGTTGAATGTAAGTGATGAATCACTGAATTCTACTCCTGAAACCAATATTGCACTGTATGTTCACTAAGTAGAATTTACATAAGAATTTGAAAAAAAGAAAAAAGAAAACACTGGGCCTCACTTAGTTATTCTATCAAGTTCCACAAGGCATTCAACAAACTCCAAAGCACCAAGAACAAGTTAGTCATTTTATCATCACAAAAGCTTTAACAAACAAAAAAACAAATTCAACCCCTAAGGTTTCTCTCAAGCAGTCAGAACTACCCCATCTTCTAACCATCCCAAACTCTGAGAAACATTTTCTTTTCTTTTATTGTAAATGACATTGTGTGGACAGGTGATGTAATTTGAATAAGGTACACAAATTAAATAATAGACTTGTATTCAGTGTTGGTTTTTTAAAAAACTATTAACTTTTTAAATTTATTTATTTTTGAGAGACAGAGAGAGACAGAATGCAGGAGGGGAGGGGCAGAGAGAGAGGGAAACACAGAATCCCAAGCAGGCTCCAGCTGTCAGCACAGAGCCTGATGTGGGGCTTGAATTGAGATCATGAGATCTCAGGATCTCAGGGGCTTCAATTGAGATCCTGAGATCATGACCTGAGACAAAGCAGGACACTCAACTGACTGAGCCACCCAGGTGCCCCCTCAATGTTGGGTTGTTTTTAGTGTTTATTTTGAGAGAGAGAAAGTACAACATGTTCGCAAATGGAGAACGGCCAGAGAAAGTGGAAGAGAGAGAGGATCTTAACTAGGTTCCACATTCAGCACAGAACCCAATGTGGGGCTCGATCTCACAACGAAGAGATCGTGATCTCTGATGTGAGATCATGACCCGAGCCGAAATCAAGAGTCCGATGCCCACCGACCGAGCTACTGAGGTGCCCCTAGTACCATATCAGTGTTTATTTCCTGCTATGATAATTGTATTATGGCTATATAAGAGAATATCCTTGTTTTCATAAAACACATACTTGAAGTATTTAGGAGTAAATGGGCATTATATCTGCAACCTACTCTCAAATGATTCAGATAAAACAATTTACACACATATAAAATATGGGTAGAATGCTTATGCAAAATATTAGGACAATCTAGATGAAAGGTATACAGAATTCTACTTTTGCAAGTCTGTGTAAGTCTGAAATCATTTTTGAGTAAAAAAATTAAAAATGAACAAAAGTGGGGGCCGTTATCTCTTAAACATTGTAGCTGTGTATTACATGCTTCTTTCCGGGTTCCAGGTTCCAGCACATTTTTCTCAAAGCAAAGCTCAAGGCTGGACCCAGTCCTGGGTAGGATAACAGGATACGTTCGTGATGCCATGTTAACATTTTCAAGGAATGGATATAAAAGTCAGGAGCCCAGCCAGACCTGGCTTCCCCTGACATGTCCTAGCTCTCTGATCTCTTTGACCTTAATTCCATCATCTCTTAGATGGAGAAATGTACTCCTTTCGGGTCATTTTAGGTTACTGACTTCTAGTGACATTTACCTTTTGTTTAATCTATTAGTATTACCTTTTATTATGATCTAAAACATGGCTACTACATCTTTCTTTTTCTTAAATTAATCTTAACGTATCATAACAGTGAGGATTAGAAATGCTATATACAGACTGCCTCCCGCAGAACTGGCACATAGTACATATGTAATAAATCCTAGCTATCATTATCCTTTAATGTAAACATATTCCTTGCTCATTTTTGACATGTTGTCCCTAACAAATTCTTCTTCTTTATACACCCTGCATGAACCCGAGTAACCTTTTCCTTTTTGAATATTTCTTTTTCTTTTTTAGAACCAAATTTTGCACCTTTAAACTAGGGGTTTGGTGTTTAAATAGCTATTTCATGGATACAAATTATTTGCTGTCAGCATATCTCTCTGGGTGAACCTGATTATAAAGTATGTTGAGTACCTACTGTGTGCCCTAGAGATGGAGCATGCAGTAGACTTTTCCCCAACTGCTCAAGGAGCCCAGGCTCATGGGGAAGACACGGAGAATGACACGTGCTGTACTGGAGATGTGCGGGAAGAGCTATGAAGGCCAAGGCGGGGGGGCATGGTGAACTCAACGTGGCAGAGAAAGAAAAGAGAGCCTCATGGAGACATCTAAACTGGAACTTTGGGGAACACACACACTAAGCACAGCACAGTGACCGGGACTATGGGCTCTGAGGTCCCTGTGCTTTAGCACAACCTCAGCTCCACTCCTTGCTGTGTGACCTCTCCAAGCCTCAGTTTCCTCACCATAACACAATAAGAAACCATCCCAGAGTTTGCTGTGGATATCAAATAACACAGAACATGCTCAATAAATGTGAATTATAACAGTGATGATGATTCTGGTGATGATGGGACCCACCACGCAGAAGAGAGACGGAGCCACTCTGCACAGAGAAAACATCTGCCTGAAGGGCACTTAAATGAGGGCAGACAGACTCTTTTCCCAAAGACTGGATAGAAGTCTGTATTCATCTAAAGCATTCCACCTACCAAGTTTGTCCCTGATTCCTCTGCTGGCCAAATTTGATCTGAACTTGTCAAACTATGTAGAATCTACTTAACAGGCTTGGTGTGAATATTAGTAAGTTTTACTGCAGAAATACTAATGTGTTGTATTACGGGTGCTATCCCAGACCTGCCTGGCTGTGTAAATGCTGTATACTGTGTACACACCAGTATTAACTTTCTAAAATATGGATATTCTCTATTCTCAAACGTCTTTGGCCCCATGCAATTCAGATAAGGATGTGTGTGCATATACCTGCTAGACCGCAGATGAAAAGTAAAGGATGGTGGGGGATAAAACTAGAGGTGGGTAGGGCCCAGATCACAGGAGAGCCCCCTTGCCCAGCTAGGATTGTAGGACTCAGGAGACTCACTGGGAGATTTTCATCAGGGCCATGAAGCTATCAGACTTCATACTGAGGCGTATCTTCACTGGGAGTCTATCAGGGTAGTCAGGTCCACGCAAGTTAGTGTCTTGCACACCACAGAAAAACAAATACGTATGTTAATATTACTGGCCTATTTCTCTTAGGTTCTCTCTTCTTTTTCATAGGCCATTTCCCCAATTCCAGAGAACCCTAGCCCTGCATTCCAAGATCACAGTAAATCTCTGAGCTAGGAGCTAGTGGATGCCTAAGGAACTTTAAGTAAGTTTTAACACGCAGGCAGATGATAGGTGCCCAAGTCAGGGAGGCGCCATGACTGGTCTATGTCAAGGAGCTCCCTCCAGTTAAATGTCCTCCTGACACAGAGAACCAACACCCAGTCTTGTCCTGGCTCCACACAAGGCCAAAACCAATGTCTGAAAAGCCCACACGTAACTTCGGCAATTAGATGACATGGATACTTTTCAGTTACTTTCATGTTTTTGCTTTTAGCCTATTTCAAGCTATAATACAATGAAAACTCAGTTCTCAAGTGGGCAAAATTTTGTGAGTGGATTGACCAATGCCTTGTGTCAAATGGGAAGACTCTGTTAATCAAAGAAAGAACCTAAAGCCTTACTGAAGACCAGACAGCTTACATGCTGGAACTTCCTCTCACAGCATAGCCCATAAATCCACCAAAAAAAGAAAATCAAACTGGTATGGCATGATCTGATCTTCAATGAACTCTAATGGATATCTAGTATATCATATACTGGCTATCCAGTATGTTTCTGCCTGTCCTTCTGTCCATCTATCAATGCAACACATACTGGTCCCAAACTGTGTGTCAGGTATGGTGCTAAGCACAATAAGTGGAAATTTACTGCTTTGAGATGATCTTTCTATTCCCTCTCTAAATAATAAAGGCTACATGCTGCTATCATTTCATAGTGTAACCTAAAAGACGCACAGTAAAACTTCCTCTTTCTCAAATATCACTAAACTCAGCTCTCTAGAGGTTTTGAAAACACATGGCAGGAGGGAATTTTATAATATGTGAATCATCTTTCATTAAAAGAGCTTTAAAAAAATACATAATGGCACTGAAGTAACTCTCACCACCTCTGGACTTACAATTTCTATAATTGTTCTTTAATTGAATGTAATCTGAATGTTGAACAACATGGCCAAATGTCCATTTGGTTCTCCATTTTGAACACTTTTTTGCATTGGCATCAGGGAGCCACTGACTGTTCATTAGGAAGGGACTCTCAGCCTGCATCCGACAGTCTTGACTATTCAATCAACTTCTCATGGGGTCTTCTGGGACCTTTGATTTCTTAGATACTATTGCTCCTGGTGCTCTAACACCGTGTAAGTATTAGAAGAAAAACTACTCTACACTTACCATGGCTCTGGGGAACAAAAAAGTAGAAAAATTTAATGACGATATGAAAGAAGAGGCCCTGAAAGCATATAAGGAGAGTGGGAGAAAGGGATGAAAAACTAAGGGAAAATCAACAAGGCACAATTACTAAAACCCCTGAACTAAATGTATGTAGAAGTGAGCTGATGGGTGTTGAGGTCATGGGCACAGTACTTGATCCTCGGCCAGAGGGCTCTGTAAAGGCTGTCTTCAGCATCTTTTTTTTTTTAATTTCTTTTTTTGATGCTTATTCACTTTTGAGAGAGAGAGAGACAGAGAATGAGAAGGGGGGGAAGGTAGAGACAGAGAGGGAGACAAAATCAGAAGCAGGCTCCAGGCTCTGAGCTGTCAGCAGAGCCCAATGTGGGGCTTGAACCACAAACTGTGAGATCATGACGCGAGCTGAAGTCGAATGCTTAACCAACCGAGGCACCCAGGCCTCCAGCATCTTTTTAAAAAAACATTTTTTTGTTGTTGTTAACGTTTATTTATTTTTGAGAGACAGAGAGACAGAGCACGAGCAGAGGAGGGGCAGAGAGAGAGGGAGACAGAGAATCCAAAGCAGGCTCCAGGCTCTGAGCTGTCAGCACAGAGCTCAACGCAGGGCTTGAACTCACGAACTGTGAGATCAGGACCTGAGCCGAAGTCGGACACTTAACTGACTGCACCACCCAAGCTCCCTTGAGCATCTTTTTCATGAGCACTGAGCCACCGGCAAAGCACAAACACTTCCATAACTGCTAGGTCACCCTTAGCCGCCACAGTACCAGAGTTACCCACATAGCAGATGAGTAGTAAATAGGAAAAGGGGAAAAAAAAAAATCAATGTGGTTTTCATTTCATGGTCTTCTAAACAAATATAAAAACATCTTCATGAGTGGGAGGTTGGCCTCATGTCTTCAAAGTGCCTATTCAAGTACTTGACCACAGAGCAGCAGGGAAACAGGGAAGATTAAATAAGGAGTCTCATAAATATTCTCCTCCCAGGGGACGATGGTGACAAGTGAGGCTGTTTATTTTTATTGTTATCGTTAGACGGGTGGCCTCGTGAAAGGCGGTGATCTGAAAGACTGGGAAGAAGGGAAAACAAGAGTACTGTGGTTCAGCTTTGATCCAAGTCTAACTTGGCTCTTCTCATCAGGCTGTGGAAAAGATCTACCTTGTAATCACTCCACCCCCGTTTCCCATACAACACGCGTGCGCCTGCCACACCGCCTCTGTCTTACCGTTCTGCTAAGAGTTGAGAGTATCTGCTCTGGACTCAAACAGCAGCATGGGAAACAGATCTCTAGGACTTACTAGCAATGTAATCTTGGGCAAGGACTCTGTCTTTCTGACCCTCAGTGTCCATCCCTGTAAAGGGGAGGATAATTCTGATAACTGCAAGAGGTTATTAGGATGGTTTGATCATACAATTTAAATTTCTTAGCCCACGATAAGCATGAAGTACATGTTAGGTGTTACTCTTACTGCTGCTAATTTTTTTTTTCTTCTGCTTCTTTGATCATTCTTCCAGGCAAGCTGCTGTCTTTTGTGGAAAGCTGGGCTCAGGCCAGTTGATAGACTCCCACCAGAAGCTTTCGTTTCTGACCTTCTGAGAGGCCTTGGGTCACCCGACCTTGCTGTGCTCCTGGTGGCCTTCCATTAACATAGGTCCGGACAGCCCTGCCCAGCTTTTATAGGAGTGGAATGGGGGTCACATGGTAGGTGCGACTTTGTAAGAAACTGCTAAACTATTTTCCAAAGCGGTTGTGCCGTTTTACATCCCCACCAGCAGCATGAGAGAGTTCTGGTCCCCATATCCTCACCCCAAGTTCAGCCAATCTAAAAGCGTGCTGTAGCTCTCATGGTGGTTTAAATTTGTATTTCCCTTTAAAGAAATGGTGTGGAGCATCATTTCCTCTAACACCTCCTCTAACACCGGCCTGAGTAAACCATGGTGCCCCAAGCTCAGGCCACAGGCTTTGCTTTGGGGTAACTTCCTCCTGGATGACGTGAGGAAGCCACAGGGCCACACCACTGCAATCACCCAAACGGCATGGCTCTAACAACATGGCACCGTCTGATGGGTGGCATTTCTCTGGTTAGAGCCCAGAGCCTAGGGCTCCTGAACAATCTTCTCCCAAGACAACAAATGTCAGGCTGCAGAACGACTGTGAGCCCAAATGCATCCTGATGAGCTGCTGGGGGGGAGCATTGGGGGGGGGGGGGTCATGTCCTCCCAAGGCCACAGGGTGTGTGTATGGGGTGGGGGGCGGGTGCAGAGCATGGGAATGGAAAGCTATGCAAGACTGTCATGGCGGACGGAAGAAGAGAAAGCAGCTGTGGCTGAGTTGTGTCTCCCAGGTCCCACGAACTAACACTGTTCAGTGAAAATGTTACTTCCCAGAGAGGCCAAATGAACGTCCAGATCTCTCTGGTAAGGTGGTGTGGGCAACTGACTGCCATTAACTATCACACAGGGGGCTTCTCCCAGTCAGTCAGGCCCCACTCAGTGGAGACAGATGATGAAAGGCAACACCACAGGATCGGCAAAGAGTGAGAAGGCACTCAGGAAAATCCAAGCACTTGCACACTTCTGGGGTTGGGGGGCGAGTGGGTGGGAAGCAATGCGACCACACACTCACTAAGCGTCCACCTAGCCCTAGCTTCAAACTGGACAGGAGGGGCCAAACGGGGCCACAGGAGACACGGACTCAGTAAGCAAGACAGCTTCATCTGAGATACAAGTCGGTACCAGTAAAACACAAATAACTATTGGTCTGTGCTAGGGGCCAAAAGAACAAAATAATAAAACATGTCAGAGTAGCTAGAGAACTGATGTGGGTTGAAAGAAAATATAGGAAAACTAACAGTTATTGTACAATTTAAAAAAATTAAAAATTTCTTTAAACGTTTATTTATTTTTGAGAGAGGGAGAGAGAGAGAGAGAGAGAGAGAGAGAGCAGGGGAGGAGCAGAGAGAGAAGGAGACATGGAATTGGAAGCAGGCTCTAGGCTCTGAGCTGTCAATACAGAGCCAGATGCGGGGCTCAAACTCGGGAATGGTAAGATCATGACCTGAGCCGAAGTTGGATGCTTAACCGATTAAGCCACCCAGGCGCCCCTCAGTTCCCCCAATTTTTTTTTTAACATTTAGTTATATGAGAGAGAGAGAGAGAAAGAGAGAGAGAGAGAGAGAGAGAGAGCGAGCATGGGCAGGCAAGGGCAGAGAGACAGGGAGACAGAGAATCTGAAGCAGGCTCCAGGCTCTAAGCTGTCAGCACAGAGCCCAACACTGGAACTCATGAACTGCAAGATCATGACCTGAGCCGAAGTCAGACAACTAACTGACTGAGGCTCCCAGGTGCCCCTTATTGCACGATTCTTAAAATGAGGATGAAATCATTTCTACAGACAGAACAGTGCCTGAAATATAGTAAGCACTATATAAGTGACTGCAGATACTACTTGTGTTGTTTTTTCTGGTCTTTTCTGTTTTTTTTTTTCTTTTTAAGTTCACTTATTATTTATTTTTTGGGGGGGAGGGCCAGAGAGAGAGGGAAAGAGAATCTCAAACAGGCTCCACGCTGTCAGCACAGAGCCTGATGTGGGGCTTGAACGCACAAACTGTGAGATAGTGACCTGAGCTGAAATCAAAAAAGAGTTGGACGCTTAACTGACCCAGCCACTCAGGCACCCCTTCTTTTCTGTGTTTTAAACAAGTTTTACTTAGGTGTAACTAGCATGTGATAAATGCATATAATTCAAACGTCGGATTTGCTAGATTTGGACAGGGCATACACCAGTGAAGATGTTACCTAATCAAGGCAAATGTATCCACCAACCCCAGAAGTTTCCTTGTGCCCTTTGTGCTCTACTCATCCTCCTAGCTGTCGTTGCACCTGCTGTCCCAATGCAGGCAACCACTGATCTGCCTTCTGTCATTCAAGGTTAGTTTGCGTTTCTTAATTTTAAATAAATGGAATTATATTAGTTTGTACTTTTTTGGGGGGGGTTGGCTTTTATCACTCAGCATACTTATTTTGAGATTAATCCATACTGTATCTTATATGAACAGTTCATTCCTTTTTCATTGCTTAGTAGTATTCCATTATAATGGACACACCAGAGGTGGATTTATCTATTCACCATTGATAGACATTTGGGCTGTTTCCAGAAGGGGGCTATTACAAATAAAGCTGCTGTGAACATTCCTGTACAGGTTTTTGAACGGCCATAGGCTTTCATGAGTGGAATGGCTGGATCACACGGCAGGTGTAGGTTCACTCTGTAAGAAGCCACTAACCTATCTTCCAAGCTGGGTGTGCCATTTCACATTCCCGCCAGCAGCGTGGAAGTTTCAGTCTCCACATCCTCGCCCCAAGTTCGGCGACTCCAGTAAGTGTACTTTACCTCTTGTGGTTTGGGCTTGCATTTTCCAAATGACTAATGATGCTGAGCATCTTCTCAGGGGCCTATCATTCAAACCTTTGTTTCAGTAAGATGTCTGTGCCAACATTTGCCCATATTTTCACTGAGCTTGTTCTTCCTCTCCTCTGGACCTCTGCAAGAAGCTATTTCACTGAAAGGGAACAGCAAGGACTCTGGGGTCAGTCCCCTAGAGGGCTCAAATATGGCATGACCCACTGAACTATTGTTGGCCTCAGTTTCCTCACTTGTGAAATGAAGACAGTAATGGTGGCTATCTCACCGAATTGCTCATCACATGACAGGAAGGATTTAGCACAGAGCTTGGTACACTGTAGGTGCTTGATAGATGGCAGCAGCTAATACTATTATCTGTCTCATAACGACTGAGGCTGGGCCAGAGACGTTAAACATCCTCTGTCCAGCATAGTGTAGAACTGCCCTAGTTTCAAATGCCAGGAAAAGCACAACCCTAAGCTTCCTGAATACATTATCTGTCTCTTACTGCTCACGGAGCCACCTCAACCATCTCCTTGACAAATCAATGTCTAGCATATATTCTGTTTTCCTTTTTTTTTTTAATTTTTTTAAATGTTTTTATTTATTCTTGAGACAGAGAGAGACAGAGCATGAGCAGGGGAGGGGCAGAGAAAGAGAGGGAGACACAGAATCCGAAGCAGGCTCCAGGCTCTAAGCTGTCAGCATAGAGCCCGACACGGGGCTCAAACTCACAGAATGTGAGATCATGACCTGAGCCGAAGTCGGACCCTCAACTGACTGAGCCGCCCAGGTGCCCCAACATATATTCTATTTTCAATAAATGTGCTTGTGGGTCCCTGGGCCAGTCTCCACAGGAGAGTCTCCTGAGAATAGTCGTTCCTGGAAGGCTGACAGCAGCAGGTCCTGGTGAATGAAGCGGGCGCAGGCGACTTCATGCATAGACCCCCAATTCTTCCATTGTTAGGTTTAACAGTGGTCCTATGTGCACCAAGTGGACTCCCTTCCCTGTCTACCTTTCTCAATGACCTCTGCCAATGCCACCTGCTAAAAAGACCAAGAGAGAGAAACTGGTCCTACCTGCCCACTCTATTCTTAGCTATGACCCTACTAACAGAAGGTCATTTGTTAAAGGCACGTGGCTGTTCACCCCTCTTATGGTGCCCTCCTGATGGGCCTATACATAACCACATCCCATCCAGATGACAGAGGGGAAGTCACCTGCATGGTGTTGTGGACACAGAAGAGAAAAACAAAGTCAGGAAGAGAAGAAGACAGGGCTCGGGGCCTGAAACTGGGCCGGCAGGAGGTGTCCCAGTGGGACCAGGGAAATGTCCCATCCTATAGGAAAACTTCCTTGTCTACTCAAGACTTGAGCAGGACCTTCTCCCTATTCCCACCATACTCCAGTGTTGCACTTACCACAGCAATTTCCATCTGTGTTGTGGTTTTCTCCTTTTTGTCTTAAGGCAGGCATGATACTTTCATCATATTTTGCACTTAGCCAGGCAAGTACAAGGAAATGCTTTTTTTTTTTTTTTTTTTTTTTTTTTTTTAGAAAGAGAAAGAGAGAAAGAGTCATCAAGGGAGAGGAGAAGAGGAAGAGATAGAATCTTAATCAGGCTCCATGTTCAGTGTGGGGCCTGATATGGGGCTTGATCCCACGACCCTGGGATCATGACCTGAGCCGAAATCAAGAGTTGGATGCTCAACCAACTGAGCCACCCAGGCGCCCTTAAGAAAATGCTTTCTTAATGATAGAATGACTTAATAAATGATTTAAAAATAAACTTTTAGAGGTGTGGGGCCTGCCTGAGATACATTCTCTCTCTCTCCTTCTGTCCCCTCCCCACTAACATGTGCTCTCTCTCAAAAAAGAAAAACTTTTTTTTTTTAAATTTTTTTTTAACGTTTTATTTATTTTTGAGACAGGGAGAGACAGAGCATGAACAGGGGAGGGTCAGAGAGAGGGAGACACAGAATCTGAAATAGGCTCCAGGCTCTGAGCTGTCAGCACAGAGCCCGAGGCGGGGCTCGAACTCACGGACCACGAGATCATGACCTGAGCCGAAGTCGGCTGCTTAACCGACTGAGCCACCCAGGCGCCCTGAAAAACTTTTAATTTTAGACTAATTTGAGATTACAGAAGATTTGCAAGATAGTATAGAGTCCCCATATACACCACACCCAGATTCTCCTATCATTAATATCCCACATGAGGTATACCTATTGTAGATCTACAATTAAAGAAGAATATCAATATATTATTACTAACTAAACGCCTTACTTTATTCAAATTTGCGGAGTTTTCACCTAATGTCCTGTGTTTGTTCCAGGACCCCATCTAGAATCCCAGGTCACATTTAGTTGCCACATCTGTTTAGACTCCTCTTGGCGGTGATGATTACTTAAGACTTTCCTTGTTTTTTGATAGCCATCACAGCATCAAGGAGTACTGGTCAGGCATATCATACAATGTCCCTCAACTTGGATTTGCTGATGTTTTCCTTAGGGGGATACTGTGGATATAGGTTTTGGGAGGATGATAAAGCGCCATTCTCATGACATCATATCAACGGTACATATTATCAACATGGCTTATCACTGCTGCTGATGACCTTGGCCACCTGGCAGAGGTAGCGTTTGTCAAGACTGCTCCACTGTAAAATTATACTTTTTCCCCTCCTCACACTGTCCCCTCTGAAAGAAAGTCACTAAACACAGCTCAGACTTAAGGAGTGGGAAGCGATGCCCCGCCCCCTTGATGGGGGAGTACCGACATAAATTATTTGGAATTCTTCTGCATGAGAGATTTGTCTCATTCATTCATTCATTCATTCATTCATTCATTGGTTCATTTAGGTATATCCCTAGGGACTCATGATGTTTATGTTATACTTTGGGTCATTATATAATACTACTTTACTTTGCTGCCCACACTGCTCCAGTTTTGGTCACTGGCAGCACCCTCAGTTGGCTCCTGATACCCCTTTTTTATTTTGTTTTGTTTGTTGAGCATTTCCTTGCTTTCTGGCACTAAAAGATGCTCCAGGGTTATCTCCTCTATTTCCTCTCCAGTCTTAAAATCAACCATTTCTCCATGGAGTCTAGGCTCTTTTTATTGGAGAAAGGTATTAGAAACCATGATCTGGATACCAGCTAGGCTTGGAACACCAAGTTGCTGGGGTGTCCTTGTTTCTAGAGCCTCTGAGCTGTCAGAGCTAGGAGATATGTATGTTTACTAACCTGTATACCTACACGCATCTATAAATACTCTGTTATATGTTTCCATCTGTAATCTATATTATGCTACACATGAGTTCACTCTGATGCCCCCAATTCAATCCATTTCCACATGGATCATTCCGGCCTCAATGGATCACTTTCAATGACAGCACTATATTTGGTCTTTTGCGTTAGGTACAGAGCCAAGCTGCTTTCAAAGATCACCCCATTTCACCCTCAAAACAACTCTATGGGTAAAGAGTATTGCCCACATTTAACAGATGGAGAAACTGAGGTAGCGAAAGGTGAAGTATCTTACCTAAACGCAGTAGGCAGTGGGACCAGCAAAGGAGCCTACTACATCTTTGAGACTGACAGAGAACCTCCATCCCCACATTCATCTAAGCCCTTGAAAAAGCTTCGGTTCTGGGTGATTAAAGATGCGGATAGAATTCCCAGCTCTCAACAACTACTGTTCTGTTCAAATCTTGCCTCCTCAACACTTGTTCCACTTCCCGGGGTCCTCTCGCCATCTGACGTGCTAACTGCAAGACAAGGTGCCAAGTTACAACCCGACTTGACAAGTCAAGGAAAGGGGTGCTGGAGCGATGGCAAGAATCAATCTCCATCTGACCCCGTGACTTTTCAACCCCTGGCTAACCCTTGCTGTGTATTATCTTGGGTTTTGGTGACTTGGTGGTAATTAACTCTGAACAAGCAGCCCTGCTTTCGTGGAGTTAAGAAAAAGAACACGTATTTTTTTTCCCCGTTAATTAAAACATCTAAAGGAAGATAAATGTACAACCCACACGCTTATCTTTCAAAATATCAAAGACCTGATTAGTAAGTCTTATGTTCAACCTCAAGCTTTTTCTCTAGATTCCTAGAAGTAACAGGGACTGGGAGGTGAGGCATTTCCAAGTATTTATCAACATTTGGTTACTTGGACATCCACCCATTCATTCATATCTAGAAAGAGGCAGCCTGGATCAAGCACAAAATATTCCTGGGAATTTTGGCTCGATCAACCTACTGAATCAAAAAAGTCAGTAGTGTGCAGACAAGAAGAAACAGAATCCTTAAGGCCAGGTTGAAAACCACTTTTAGAAAAGCCCAGAGCCCCCACTGGTCCCTGTGTTCTGTTTGGTGAATTTTTCCTGACAGTTGGTGGTTTTGTTTGCCAGAGCCACAACAAAGGGGGTCCTTGAGCTTCCCTGGGAGTGTTTCCTTAGACCTGCACCTCTCCTAGACCTCACAAAGGTGTTATTGTTGCTGGCTCCCTGGGCGCCCAGCACCTGAGGAAGATCAAAGCCACTTTCTGATGCCAGCATGACCACAGTCTCGCCCTCACCACATAACATTAAAGCTGATGATTAATACCCTTGGCCCCGAAGGTCCCTTCCCACTCCCAAGTACAAAGCAAGGTGGGGGTGGGGACTTTATTTCCAGCACAACACGACCATAATAAACTGGCATTTTATGGCCTTAATTCATTGCAACCAACTGCAGCTGCCCATCAAACTCGTTAAAGCCCAAACAGTTGCTTCAAGTGAGCCTTGTATATCACTAGGCAAGTGCACTAAGAATCTCCACCATTTCTGAGTGTCTGTTATGTACTAGGTATGTACGTCCACAAGTCACATTCACCAGCAACACTATGAAACAGGCAGCACCACCCCAAGGGGATGGAGGAAGGCTCAGAGGTTCAGAGAAGTTAAGTAGCTCCCTTCAGGTCACAAGACCACAGAGTGGAGGAGCAGGGCTTTAACCTGAATCTCACAGCTCTGAAGCCCAGGCCGTCTCCACGTCTTTACGGGACATTACAATTGTGCTCAAGGCAGCGAGGCCCTGAGCAGAATGCGTTTGGGATTGAGATGGAGCTAGGTCTGAGTTCTCAGCTCTCACTTAACAGCTTGTGGCCCTGGGAAAATTTCTGGACTTTTCTATGCCTTGGCTGCCTAACTTGCAAAATGGATCCTAGACGAAAAGGCAGTACTATCCCCATTAATAGACAAGGAGAATGAGAGCGGGGGGAGACCTGACAGAGTCCCTCACATTCATTTGGACTTGCTTTTGCTCGGAAATCCAAATTAAGTGTAGTAAAAATGCCTAAAATTCAGATTTCACAGGAGAAACCAGATTAGATGTGTCCCTGTGAAAATGGGGGATGATTTAAATAGGTCTCAATCAGTGTTCAATTAAGACAGGCTAACCAGTGTAGACTCGTGTCAAGGGAAATAAGGACCAGCTGCCCTAACGGGTGCCTCCTGCTTGAGGCGGCCTGAGGCCTCTGCAGATCTATTCCTTCAGGGACAGCTGGGCCCTACCATTAGGGCTGCTAAGGGGACAAAGAGGCTGGGGTTTTGAAAACTTAGTTAAAGGGGTGCCTGGGTGCCTCAGTCGATTAAGTGTCCGACTTCGGCTCAGGTCACGATCCCACAGCTCGTGAGTTCGAGCCCCGTGTCGGGCTCTGTGCTGACAGCTCAGAGCCTGGAGCCTGCTTCAGATTCTATGTCTCCCTCTCTCTCTGCTCCTGCCCTGCTCATGCTCTCTCTCTGTCTCAAAAATAAATACACATTACCAAAAAATTTTTAAAAGAAGTCCCACTTAAAACCTTGTCCACAGAAACAAATAATAGGAAAACTTTTTTTTTTTTTTTTTTGGCCGGGAGAAAGGCAGGGTCAAGGAAACCTATGACCTGAAGGTCTAACACAAGGGTCCCTTCAGGAAGGTGTCCCTAACGCTGGACCATTCCCGGACAGAGTCAGTCACTGTCTCCTTTTTGCCCAACAGCATCAGTGCTAGTCATCAGGAGCTAACCATTGTGAGGAACTTACTTCATGGGAAGCACATCACATAGCCTCATCGCCTGATCATAACACTAGGAGCCATGTACTAGAGATCTCCACATTTTGCAGATAAGGAATCTGAGGCCTGGAGGGGGTGAGTGCCTTGCCAGGGGGTCCATACTTAGTAAGCAGAGGGACTAAAACTGGAAACCAATGGGGCTGGCTCCATCATCCCCCTGCGCTGGGAAGCCATGCACAATGTCAGCATATCGCAGATGCTCAGGATCACAAGTTCAATCCAAATTGATACCCCGGGGCCTTGTACTGTATTGTAATGGCTGCTGTAACCATGCCTCATCAACAGGAGCCTTCATGTCACCCTCACGTCCCCAAGGCTGAGCACAGCTCTGGACACGAGAAGAGGGAATCCATAAGTAAGTAGATGTATCACTATTTACTCAATCGGAATATTTAATGGTAAAAAAAAAAAAAAAGGCTCACTAGGCCCTACTGTCACTAGGCCCCACATTTGACACGGCACACGATTCCTTCCATGGCTACAGAGATTCGGCCCCGGACTGTGCCCACTCTAATCCTCACCCGCCTTCCGCCTCCTCCCCCCACCCTCTCTCTATTTTACTCATCTGGGAAACATCCAAGGAGTCGTCCATCTAAGTTTAACAGAGTAATGACTTTTAAATAAAAATATGGTAGAAATGGGTACTTATCGAAATGGAATGCTTTCAGACTCATGCATTTAAAGAAGATATAAATTTTAGGGCAGGCACTAAATTTTAACTGCAATCTTGGAGAACGCCTTTCCACTAATTCATGGAGAAAAATTAACAAAGTGAAAATTGCTTATCAGTGTTCTTTTGAAGTCATGATATGCAGCCTAATTCTATAGATCATCAGGCTGCTTCTAGGGAGATGGATTTATATTGATTGGGAGAGAGCCCCGTGGCCAAGGAAAACAGACACCCCTGTGCAGAGGAGACTCAGAGACCCATTAGGGACAGATCAGCCTGGGAGCAAGGCATTGCCATCTTTGGATCCAATTTCACCCCTCACGCCTGGGCTCTCTGACCAGGCTGATGTCAAAGACAGACTCAAACCTTTTCATACTTTTTAAGAATCTAGCTCAGGGAGAAAAGAAAGATCTGGCAAATTTAAGCACAGCTTTTGGGAGAAGGGCTGGGCTTGTGGCTAAACAGAGCAGGCAGGCAGCAGGAAGGGAAGGAATTGAAGGGCAAAGGAGGGGCCAGCCATTTACATCTCCTCTTGGGCTGCCCCCCCTCCATCCCCTGTGGTGGCCCCGCCCTCAGCCCTTCAGACTCACCCCCATGTGACAAGAAGATGTTCCACAGATGACAGCCAGCCGTGACGTCACTGGCTGTCCCTCACAGGCAAGGCCATGCCCTCTCACATCTGCTCCAATCACTCCTGCGAGAAAGCAAAATAAAACAAAACCCTCTTAAAAAAAAAAACGAGAAAAGAAAGCCAAGAACAAGCATACAACACTCCTTTTTATAACTAAATGTTAAGAAAGCATTCCTGTGTAAGCCAGTCTCAAATGGAAACCAACAGAACATACTTCCTGCCACCGAGAAGCTAGGAAGCACATTATGTCTATGCTCGATTCTGGTCAATGTATAGTATCTAACATTGTAGTAATAATAGTAACTGTAATTAGAATAATAAAAGGTGAAGCTATTGGCGATTTTGTGCCCAGGAAATACCAGGGCACCATGCTGCATATTCACATGGACGATCTCATTTTATATTAACCCTGTCTCAAGTTCGTATTAGTAATGCCACACACACTGGTGGGTAAACGGAGGTACGAAGAGGTTGAGTGACGTGACCAAGGTCACACTGCTAGTAAAGGGCAGAGCTGAATGGATCTGATTTAGCACAACACATTTCAATCTCAAAGAAGACACCTGAGCTGTTTGATGATTTCAATCTTTTTGGTCTCTCTAGGTCCCCATTCTTACTATTACTCATCAGAGAACTCTCAGTGTAAAGGGTAGGGTGACTGACAGCGAGTTTCTGTTAAAAGAATGTGAGATAATGGAGACTTTCTCATAAACGGTATAAGCTCTGGCTTCTTCTCCAGACTGTTATTTGTTGATACCTCCCAGATAAATGAAGTTATAAATGTGATGATAGAGATAAGAAGACTATTTAGATGCACATGGAACATTCTTGAGAACAGATCACATACTGGGACACAAATCAGCCCTCATCAAGTATAAAAAGATCGAGATCAGACCACAACACTATGAAACTCGAAATCAGCCACAAGAAAGATTTGGAAATACCATGAATACTTGCAATTAAAGAACACTCTACTAAAGAATGAGTGGGTTAAACAAGAAATTAAAGAGGAAATTAAAAACTACACAGAAGCCAATGAAAATGAAAACATGACAGACCAAAACCTCTGGGATACAGCAAAGGTGGTCATAAGAGGGAAGGACATAGCAATCCAGGCCTTCCTAAAGAAGGAAAAAAGTTCTCAAATATACAAACTAACTTACACCTAAAAAAGCTGGGAAAAGAACAGCAGATGAAGGCCAAAACCAGCAGAAGAAGGGAAATAATAAAGATTAGAGCAGAAATCAATGATATCGAATTAAAAAAAAAAAACAAAAACAGACCAATGAAACCAGGAGATGGTTCTTTGAGAGAATTAACAAAATTGATAACCCCCTAGCCAGACTGATCAAAAAGAAAAGGGAAAGGACTCAAATAAATAAAATCACGAATGAAAGAGGAAAGTATACAACCAACACCACAGATACACAATTGTAAGAGAAGATAATGAGTAATTACATGCCAACAAACTGGGCAAACTGGAAGAAATGGACAAATTCCTACAAATATATAAACTATCAAAATTGAAACAGGAAGAAATAGAAAATTTGAACAGACCTGTAACCAGTAAAGAAATTGAATCAGTAATCAAAAATCTCCTAACAAACAAGAGTCCAAGGCCAGATGGCTTTCTAGGGGAATTCTACCAAACATTTAAAGAAGACGGAACACCTATTCTTTTGAAGCTGTTGCAAAAAATAGAAATGGATGGAAAACTTCCAAATTCATTCTGCAGGGCCAGCATTACCTCGATTCTCAAACCAAAGACCCCACTAAAAAGGAGAACTAAACACCAATTTCCCTGATGAACATGGATGCAAAAATTCTCAACAAGATACTAACAAACTGGATCCAACAATACATTAAAACGATTATTCAACATGATCAAGTGGGATTTATACCTGCGATATAGGGCTGGTTCAATATCCACAGATCAATGTGATACATCACATTAATAAAAGAAAGAATAAGAACCACATGATTCTCTCAATAGATGCAGAGAAAGCTTTTGACAAAATACAGCACCCTTTCTTGATAAAAAACCCTCAAGAAAGTAGGGATGAAAGGATCACACCTCAAGATCATAGAAGCCACATATGAAAGACCCACCGCTAATATTACCCTCAGTGGGAAAAAACTGAGAGAGTTCCCCCTAAGATCAGGAACATAACAAGGATGTCCATTCTCACACAGTATTGGAAGTCCTAGCCTCAGCAATCAGACAACACAAAGAAATAAAAGGCATCCAAATCAGCAAGAGGAAGTCGAACTTTCACTCTTCATAGATGACATGATACTCTATGTGGAAAACCCAAAAGACTCCACCAAAAAACTGCTAGAACTCATACATGAATTCAGCAAAGTCATAGGATATAAAATAAATGTACAGAAACTGGTTGCATCTCTATACATCAATAATGAAGCAGCAGAAACAGAAATCAAGGAATCGATCCTATTTGCAATTACACCAAAACCCATAAAATACCTAGGAACAAACCTAACCAAAGAGGTGAAAAATCTATATGCTGAAAACTATAGAAAGCCTATGAAAGAAATTGAACAAGACACACAAAAAAATGGCAAAACATTCCATGCTTATGAGTCTGAAAAACAAATATTGTTAAAATGTTGATACTACCCAAAGCAATCTACATATCCAATGCAATCCTTACCAAAATAAACATCAAAATAACACCATTCTTCACAGAGCTAGAACAAACAACCCAAATACTTGTATGGAACCAGAAATGACCCCAAATAGCCAAAGCAATCTTGAAAAAGAAACCCAAAGCAGGAGGCATCACAATCTCAGACTTCAAGCTATACTACAAAACTGTAATCATCGAGACAGTATGGTACTGGCACAAAAACAGACACTCAGATCAATGGAACAGAACAGAGAACCCAGAGATGGACCCACAAACATATGGCCAACTAGTCTTTGACAAAGCAGGAAAGAATATGCACTTGAAAACAGACAGTCTCTTCAACAAATGGTGCCTGGAAAATTGGACAGCAACATGCAGAAGAATGAACCTGGACCACTTTCTTACACCGTACACAAAAATAAACTCAAAATGGATGAAAGACCTAACAGTAAGACAGGAAGCCATCAAAATCCTAGAGGAGAAAACAGGCAACAAACCCTTTGATATTAGCCACAACTTCTTACTCCACGTGTCTCCAGAGGCAAGAGAAACAAAAGCAAAAATGAACTATTGGGACTTTGTCAAAATAAAAACCTTCTGCACAACAAAGGAAACAATCAGCGAAACTAAAAGGCAACCGACAGAATGGGAGAAGATATTTGCAAATGACATATCAGATAAAGGGTTAGTATCCAAAATCTATTTATTAAGAACTTATCAAACTCAACACCCAAAAAGTAAATAATCCAGTGAAGAAATGGGTAAAATACATGAATAGACACTTTTCCAAAGAAGACATCCAGATGGCTAACAGACACATAAAAAGATGCTCAACATCACTCATCATCAGAAAAATACAAATCAAAACCACAATGAGATGCCACCTCACACCTGTGAAAATGGCTAAAATTAACAATACAAGACACAACAGATGTTGGCAAGGATGCAGAGAAAAAGAACGCTTATGCACTGCTGGTGGGAAAGCAAACTGGTGCAACCACTCTGGAAAACAGTATGGAGGTTGCTCAAAAAATTAAAAATAGAACTAGCCTTCAACCCAGAAAATGCACTACTAGGAATTTATCCAAAGAATATAGGAGTGTTGTTTCAAAGGGGCACATGCACCCCAAGTTTTAGAGATGCACTATCGACAATAGCCAAAGTATGGAAAGAGCCGAAATGTCCATCAACAGATGAATGGATCGAGAAGCTATGGTATGTATGTACATATGTACACGCACACACACAAACACACACACACACACACACACACACACACACACACACACACACACTGGAATATTACTCAGCAATCAAAAAGAACGAAATCTTGCCATTTACAACAATGTGCATGGAGCTAGAATGTATTATGCTAAGTGAAAATAGAGAAAGACAAGTATATGATTTCACTCATATGTGGAATTTGATACAAAACAGATGAGCATAAGGGAAGGGAAGCAAAAAAATGTATATAAAAACAGACAGGGAGACAAACCGTAAGAGACTTTTAAATACAGAGAACAAACTGAGGGTTGCTGGAGGGGTGTTGGGTGGGGGGATGGGCTACATGCGGGAGGGGCATTAGGGAGGACACTGGGTGGGATGAGCACTGGGTATTACACTTAAGTGATGAATCACTAAATTCTATTCCTGAAATCATTATTACACCATACGCTGACTAGCTTTGATTTAAATGAAAAAAAAAAAAAGAATATAATTGCAACGAATGTATTCTTTATCAGTGAGACTTTGAAGACTTTAAGCCTCGTTGTTCCTTTCTCTGCCTCTCAGTCTCTTGTGACAGTAGCAGAGAGTTAGGGCAAGCAAACTGAACATTCCTTTATATGCTATTATGAAGGTAAATATCAACTAAAGAGTTAAAGTGAATTCAGCCTCTTGGCCTTTATGTAGATAAAGTGATTTTTGGTAAATGTACTTATGGCCAATGACCCAGAGCTCACACAACTGAACAGATGAGCTGAATTAATGCTAACAATGTTGTGGCAGTTGCTTCCTTATGTTGCCTTTGTATCCTCAAAATTTAGAGTTTTCATAACAGACCACAAAATGGACCGTCAAAGCTATGATCTAAATTGTACCTCTGTTTTGTACTGAAAGATTGCCTGGTAGATACAATTAAATGACTTTTTCTTTTTTAAAAAAGTTTTTTACAATGTTTCATTACTTTTGAGAGAGACAGAGCACAAGCCAGGGAGGGGCAGAGAGAGAAGGAAACACAGAGTCTGAAGCAGGTTCCAGACTCTGAGCTGTCAGCACAGAGCCCAACGTGGGGCTTGAATTCATGAACTATGAGATTATGACCTAAGCCGAAGTCAGAAGCTTAAAAGACTGAGCCACCCAGGCACCCTTTTTCTCCCTTAAAAAAAAAAAAAAGACTATTTAGACCCTAGAATTGCACATCATTTATTAAAATGGCCAACAAGCATCTTCTTCTTCTTCAAAAATAAAAGTTTATTTATTTATTTTGAGGTGCGGGGGGTTGTGAGTGGTGGAGGGGCCAGCAGAGAGGGAGAGAGAAAGAATCCCAAGCAGGCTCCCTGCTGCCAGCACGGAGCCCAGCTCAGGGCCCAAGCTCACAAATCTCAAGATCATGACCTGAGCAGAAACCAAGAGTCCGATGCTTAATGGACTGACCACCCAGGCGCCCCTCCAGCAAGTATCTCCTATGCACAACGCTATATAGCAGGTGTCGTGAGGGGGGAGCTGCAAACATTCCTCAGGACAATACAGGCAGGACGTAGCGCACGCTGAGGCAGGGCCGAGCCTGGGCTCCCGCTGACCTCCCCAGCTCCATGCAGTGCCAGCCTCGCCCCCCACTCTCAACTCTCTTTCCCACTTCAAGACCTCTGCACTTGTTCCTCCCTTACCTCAGATGCCATTCCCCTACTTCTTGGCCAGGCTAACTCCTGTCCATTCCTCACTCAATGTTACTTCCTCAGGCGGCTTCCCTGGTCCTCCAGGAAAGATGGAGTCTCCCTGTTCAATATTCAAACCCATCCTTGAACATCCCTGGCACACGAGACACTGGTGGTTTTAAAAACCCTCCACTGCCTGCCTCTTCTATAATAAAAGCTTCTGGAAACTGGCCTGCCTCATCCACATGCTTAGCAGTGGAGACTCCACAGACAGAGTCGCTAGTGCAGAGCAGAAGGCCAAAGTACCGATTTGTGGGGGTGCAGGGATAAAGACGACAACTCCCTGTCCTCGGAGGTACTCACAGTGTGGTGGGATGGAAACAGCCCTAAACGGAGCACTTCAATGCAGGGGGTCAGGACAGACAGGGCGTGGGGACCACAAGGACAGCTGAGCTCCCAGGCAGGGGTTCAGGGAGGTTTCCCCAGGAAGTGGGTCTACACTGCTGCATTCTACAGGAATCGGCCAAGGGAAAGGCGGGGTTGGGGGCGCCTCCTCGGACCACAAATCCCCAGATATTAAAGGTGTTGGCTGCCCAGGCAAGCAGGCCTTTCCAGAAAGCAGGATCTAGAGGGCCACTGACAGGCCCTTACATTCCAACAACTTTCTAGGTTTTTCCAAGGCTTTTTCCAAATTCTACCTTCCCAAGCACAGCAACTTGAAAACCTCAGCCATTGTTCATCAGAGGCCCATCAGCAGGGGGGAGTAAGACTCTTTCGAACTTTCCGTGGTGGTTATCACAGCAGCGAGGTCTCAGCAATCAGGCAACTGAGGTCCGAGACTGAGCCTGTAAGACTTCCTACTGGCTTTCATCAAGTCCTCTGCTCTGCTCAGTACCGTGGGTGCCTGCAGACTGCGGTTCCCAGACTCCAAGTGAGCCAAGGTCGGCTGGGAGATCTGAGGGCTGCAGGAAGCGGAGAGCCAAAGCATGTCTCCTCCTGCATGATGACTTCAGCCCTGCTGACAGGGCCGCATGGCTCTAACATCTGCTGGTGTCTGCCACCCTTGGACTCTGGTAACCTGTTTCCTTTGTCCCTCTAGCCTAAAGGGGTAGTAGCAGCTTCTATTTCGCTGATTTCCAGCTTGCTTTATGGGGATATAGCCCTTCTTGGCCCCTTCATGATCTGGGTCACCTTTTTTATGTGTACTAAATTCTATTTGTTAAATACTTAGAGCACTTTACATTTTTCTGGGTGGACCCTGAGTGACAGAGCTCCTCATCCAGGGCACAAAGGCTTTTGCACAGGAAGAAACCCTAGATATGAGCTAGTTATGAATTGAGCTCGTTTTACACACGCTCTCCCCATGCATGTCTCATTTTATTCTTCCAACTGTTATCAACCTCATTTCAGAGATGAGGAAATGGAAGCTTACAAATGAGGAGAGGAACTTAACCAACTTCACAAAGCTCACAAGAAGCAGGGCTGGGCTTCATATCCAGGTAGTCTGATTTCAAACTGCTGGTTCTTGGGTTTTTTCTCCAAGGTAAAAACCCAATAATTAGTGGCTGATATTTACTTATCTGTATATCTCAAAATATTGATGTCTTAAAGATGCTGATGCTGAGATCCCTGACAGGAGAGAGCGTAGCCACTGCTGGTCCACAGTGTTATAAATAAGTTCAAGGAATTTCTGATGATGACCTATATTTACTGGCTCCACATACATAAAGCACAGGCAAAGCATATCTCACAGGGTTTCAAATAGCAAAATGGGGGAAAAAAGAAGTCTGTGACAAATATTTCTTTGTTTCTTCTCCAGTAGATTCATTGTTGATATTCTAGGCTTGGACTCTGAGAACTAGGGTGTCGTATAGGAGAGGAGTGGAATTTGGAGACAGGAAGACCTGTTATAAAATGAAGAAAATGGCAATGTCGTATGGTTGCTCTGATACTGAGCAGAAGTTTAAAAATAAAAGTTTGGTTAATGGTAGCTATGTCTCCATCACCACTACCACAGTGATTCCAGCACCAGCTCATCATCAGCATCAACCTCATCTGAATTATTTCCCAAGAGATAGTGGTCTCCTTTCGTGTCTTTCTAGCAAACATATAAGACATCTAAGATCGGCTGAGTACTGGGCTAAGCTCTTCAAATGTTATCTCACTTAATTTCCACAACATCCATAAAGCATACATATTCTTTCCCCCCTTCAACATATGCAGAAGGAAAGGATCAGAGAGTTCAAGTAACAGGCCCAAGGTGATACAGATAGAAGGAGGAATGTCAGGATTTGACCTTGTCCTGCCCGATTCCAAAGCCCATGTTCTTTCTCTACTCCTCCAATTTTTGATGTTAGACTGTCTCATATAAAGGAAATATCTTTCTAAGTGTTGGCACACCATGGAACATTGGTAAGAGCCATGGGTTTAGAGTTAGAAAATCTGAGTTTTAGCCATATATTCTGCCATAGTACATCATAGTTTGAACTGTTCCATCACATTCACAACGGAAGACATGGATCATAAATGGAGATCCTTTCTCAGCCATTCTCAGTACACAATACACACGGTGCTTCTTCAAACAACCAAGTCAAGTTTCCCCTTTCCTGGCAACAGGAAGGCAGAAAAATGCATCCCCAAATCCTACATTCTCAAGCTCCGAGATGCGGATAACCTCAGGTCAGGCGTGTCTAACATGGGTAAGAGGCAGGTCATGTCCAATTTCTCTCAGGAGAGGCCCTCTAACCCTGCCTCACGTCCACCCTATTCAATAGCAGTGCGTAGCTGATGCCCGCTGTGAGGCCACATGAATCCAAGAGCTGACATATCTCATTCTTCCTTTGGCCACATAGAGCTTGGAGGGGCCTTCCCTGAGAAAAGAGGCCCAAAGCAGGGAAAGCAACAAAGGGCAGAAGGAGATTTCTCTTTCTGAATAAATACATTTCACAATCCAAAGAGGACTCACAGGCTGCACTCGTACATCAGGAAACAATTCACGAGACACGATTTTGACAAGCACAGCCCTCAACACTGCTGGGGCCCTTCATATGACGATCAAGTATCAGCTTCTTTAAAGCAGAAAGTTTAAAGGGCAAAATGAGCAGCTGAAGAAATCAGCACACACACACACACACACACACACACAAAGTGAGACATTCAATCGTATTTTCCCTGAAAGTTGCATAACGCTCAGCGGTGGTAGTTGCTCAATAAACTTTTGAATGAAAAAAATAATCAGAAAAACAAGCTTGCTGAGTCAATGAATCAATGCAAGTCTTATTTAATGATTCCTACTCCTCCACATACACAGACCACAGTACCTATCAGGATTATGTTTTAGAACAAAATTAAGAAGAAAAAATTAAAACCTCCTGTACAACTCTCCTGTTTAGCCTATGTGCTGTCTCTCTCCCTCTCCCCTATCTACCAACCATCCATCATTCCTTCCATTCATCTTTAAAATATCTACAATATTCATGTAAAAAAAAAAGAAATAGCAAATGTTACAATTAAGAGTAAGTTATCCTGTAATTTATCAAGCCACACTGCTTTGAACACTTTAGAGGATTATATGGAAGAAAAGCATCTCAAGTTCTAGCATTTGTGTTAGAATTATCTCATACTTGACAGCTATATAAAGTACTTTATAACTTGCAAAGCATCCTCAAACACTGTACCCTTCATTTAGCTTTTAGAAAATCCTGCGATATGTTATTTTCTCTCCAGATCAGAGTCGAAGAAACTGAATTTCAGAGACGTGAAGTCACTTAGTCAAGTTTATTTAGCTACTGAGAGGCAGAGCTACAGCTCACACTAAGGTTTTTTAGCCTCCCGGTCTGCAGTTTTCTTCCCCATGTTTGAAAATAAAAGATCTGCTACAGATGTGTTGGCATCTTGAAAAAGATTCTCTTGAAATAACAGCCTCAGACACCTTCTCCAAAGAGAAAAAGAATGAAAAGGGTTTTGAGCATTACCTAAGACTGTATCATCTTTAGATTACAGACTTGGCCAGTTAGAGGCATGAATGGAGTGACAAATTCCATCAAATGTGTGGTTCTACCAAGCTTAGTTGTTCCTAAGAGGTTGATAGGAACCCTGGGGAGGAGGCTCTCTAGAAACCACGAGCCTCACGTATGCAAAACCTGTACCAATAACTGTCAGCTCCTGGAAGGGCAGGAACCATATCGAAGACATTTGCCCTGCAGGGGACTAAACACTAGTCTATATGCAAGCAAGCACTGAATTCTATTCTTCTGACTAATACTCATTCATGTTATATAGAGTACAACCCATGGGGTTGGCATTACAGTTTTGTGTTTCAAGGCATGGACTCATTCATCATGTGACCTTAATCACGTTTCTAATCTTTATGCTTCGGTTTCCCCATCTATATAATATGAATAACGGTATCCTCTTCTAGGATTGTTACAAGGATTAGATGTGTTAACGTATGCAAAGTGCTGTCCAATAGAGGGAACACTTGGAGATGATGGAAATGTTCTCTATCTGCACGGTCCCCTAGAGTAGTCACCAGGCCCGTGTAGCAATTGAAAATGTGGATAGCACAACTGAGGGACTGACTTCTCTATTTTATTCAACTTTAATTATTTTAAATAGCCACATGTGGCTAGTGGATACTGTACTAGACAGTGCAGGTCAAAGCATGCCCAGCACTCTATGACTGGCTTGGTGTTTTTATTATTGTAGTTATTTTGTCCTCAGACTGACAGCCTTGACTCCTCACTTATATGCCCTTGGGCAAATGCCTCATCTTTAGAACCTCAATTTCAGTATCTAAAGATTCTGGAACAACAACACTTACCTTACAAAACTGCTGTGGGAATAAGGTGAGATGCACGTGGAACATACCAGCACTCAACAAATAAGAGCTATGAAATCCAGGACCTATAGAAGTGCTTGGCGCAAGTTTAACAGTCTTTCCACTTTATTCCTGAATGTGTCTTACCCATTCATACCATTGATCAATTGCTCATGCTGTTCTCTGGTTTAGAACATTCTTTCTATAATACACTCCACTCCCAACAATCTACCTGGGGAACATGGGCTTCGTTTTACATTTTTTAAAATGTTTTTTTTTTTTTCGATGTTTTTGAGAGAGATAGAGAGAGAGAGAGAGAGAGAGAGAGAGAGAGAGAGAGAGAGGTAGGGGCAGAGAGAGAGGAAAGCACAGAATCTGAAGCAGTCTCCAGGCTCTGAGCTGTCAGCACAGAGCCTGATGCCGGGCTCGAACCCAGGAACCGGGAGATCATGACCTGAGCTGAAGTCAGATGCTTAACCAACTGAACCACCCAGGCGCCCCAAAGGGCTACATTCTGAAGATTCAACTCTTTCATCAGAAGTCTTCTCTGGTCACACCTTTCTCCATCCCTCCGGGAACTCTAGCCAGGGAGAATCAACAGATCCTCTTTCATTACACCCCACTCCCTGACACTGTCCAGATTCTATCCGTGTATCTATAATTTCTTTGTGTGCACAGCTGTCTTCCTCTACTAGACTATGAGAAGACTGAGGGCAAGGCAGGCCTTGACACTGCAGTGGCTCCGTAATTTTTGTTGCTGTTGTTGTTCAATACATGAATGAATGGATGTGGCCTAAGATGGATACTTGTAAAGCACAAGGGGTTTTCTAGATAAAAGGAACAAATGTAATCATGCAAAAAATGCTCTGTGTCTTAAATATGATAATGATGAAAAATACTGAAGAGTTTTGAGCGACAGCTCATGCGTAATAGTGAAATTATTACTGGAGCCTCACAACATACCTCCTTTAGAAGAGTCAAAATCACCGGTAAAGAGGAAAGGCCCTGAGATCCTTACACTTACTGAAAGATAGCTTTGTGCCTCACATTTTGCAAAATTGTTGTATTAAACTCTTACAAGGATCTTGAGAGGTAGTTATTACTGCACTGTTTTACTAACAGGGAAAATGAAACCAAGGTTATCAAGTAATTTGTGCAAGGTCCCTCACTGCGAGAGAGAGAGAGAGAGAGAGAGAGAGAGAGAGAGAGAGAGAGTGTGTGTCAGGGAGAGGGTATCACATGCAAATCTACCCAACTCTAAATCCTATGGCGTCTACAAAAAAACAAGTTCCTTTCTTTTCAACTATGAGCAGGAATGCGAAGTATTCACACTCGGCATAGCTGAACTCAGATCCCTTTCAGGATTTATTGTTATAATGCCACTGCAGCAGTCCAAAGGGTTCATCTCAAGCCCAACACATGAAGGGGAGTGAAACAGCTGAAAAGATTTCTGTGATCCTAGTGTTTGATGAAACATCACCTTGGCTTTGAAAGAAATGTGGTTTAGAATTCACCCAATCTAAATCCTGAAATAGACTTATCTTAAAAAAAAACAAAACAAACAAACAAACAAACAAAAAACCAAAAGCCCTATGTGGTAAGTCTACAAAGAAATTTTACACACCTGGACAGAGCCATCGTCCCCCGCCCCCACACCACACCCGCCACAGAAACAGAAAGATAATATGGAAGATGGGGACAGACTTTCACTGATATTTGAAATGAGATGGGGACAGACTTTCACTAGATATTTGAACTAGTCAGGACAGAATGGTTAAGAACAAGGGCTCTAGAAATGGACTCCCTGATTTAAAGTCTGACAAGCTGGTCACATCACTTCACCTTCCTGTGTGTCAGTTCCCTCATCTATAAAACTGGAAAAATTATCATGTCTAACTCATAAAGCTATTGTGACAATTAAGGGAGAAGAACAGTGCCTGGAACACAGTTTACTCGGTATCTTTGCCCTTGTTGTGACTAATGACAACTCTCGATCTTTGGTGCTAATAGCAGGGCTTGGAGGGAGAGGGCAGGCACACGTGCTCAGCGTGCTGCGTGCTTTGTCTGAGTTGTTTGGGTTTATTTGGATTGACTGAACCTTTTTTTTTTCCCCTTTCTGTCCTTGAGTACACTCCTGGTGACACAATAATGGGGGGCC
Organism: Lynx canadensis; assembly: GCF_007474595.2. Classification (NCBI taxonomy): domain Eukaryota; kingdom Metazoa; phylum Chordata; class Mammalia; order Carnivora; family Felidae; genus Lynx; species Lynx canadensis. The sequence continues at coordinate 48,146,158 of NC_044310.1, read as the reverse complement.
CAGGGGAATAAGGAAGATAGGTACCAGATAGCCACAACAATCCAGGCTAACATTTTGAACATGGTTGAGAATAAACCAAAAGCTGTTTTTATCTCTAAAAGCCACAATAACGTGTAGCACTATTCATACTGCAATTCAACGTGGCGATGGCATTTATCATTTCTGTCTAAACGCTGCACTCTTCCCTGACTTGCACCAATCGGGAACCAATACAAGAGCCCAGAGAACAAAGAACTGACCTTCAGATAACTGGGTCCCCCTTCCCTGTTCCTCCCTTCTAGCCAGAAAGATCAAATCTCGAAGGTAGACTAGTATGTAATAGCTTGGAAATCTGAGCCTTACAGAGAGCTAGCAAAATCCACAGGAAAGACAAAGCAAAAACTTGGTTTCAGAAATTCCTTTCTTTCTAACCTCAATACAGCCTCCAGATTACTTGGGACATTCTCATATATGACCTCATAAGAGACAATTTTTCACTTTGAGGCATTAGACATGGTAAAGGGTCAGGCTGCAATCCAATGCAAACGGCCAAGGTAACACATGAACGTTACTTTCTAAAATACAGAAATCAAAAGAAAGAGGACTGGCCCAAGTATAACAAATGTATCTTATGACACAAATCCTTAAGCAGATCTGAAACTGTGACTCTAAATCACACAGCTTCCTTCTGTTATCTTATAAATTAAATTAATTCACCAACTATATACCGATTCCCAATTATAAGCCAGGCACTACGTTTCACGCTAGAAATCTATAGATGTAAGTTGTTTCCTTTTGTTCTGCAAGGTCCCAGTCTAGTAAGGGGTGGAGAGATATGTAGGCAGACACTCATAAGACAGTAGGGAACAACCGAGGACTCAGATCTGAGTAGGTCTAACGGACGTATGGAGCCCTGGCCTGTGACCTACCCTGGAGAGTAGGGTAGGACCTACTGAAGGAGGTGAGGCAGGAGGTATGTCAGTCAGGATGGGGAGGAGATAGGGAGGGAAAGGCATTTCTGGTAGAACTTGAGACAAAATAAAAAAGAGAAGCAGACGACACAAGGTCACTGAGCCACACGGTCTGAAGGAGACAAGAGTCTTATATTGTGAAGAATTCGGTTGGTGTAAAGCTCTAAGTCTGAATCAGACGGACCCAGTTCACAAGGGTGCTGAGCAACCTTCAATAAGCTAACTCTCCTCAGCTAACCTCAAGCCTCGGTTTTCCCAGTTGCAACGTGGCAATAATGGCACTGGCTGTACAGGGTCAATATTCTTGACTTCAGCACTATATATCCAGTGTCCCAAGACACCTCCCCACAGTCTTGACCAAACTGGAATGGCTGGTCACTTTGTGCCTGGGTTCTAGGAAATGTGCCCCATTTCTTCCTGGAAAAGGTAAAGTAACACTAAGTTTCCTTCAGCAACCTTGTCTTGTCCCTAGACAAATGGTCTCGTTTATAAAATTCTCTGATGGCTCCAAAAAGGTGGAGAGAGGACCCAGCAGCCTTGATAAACCCCTCAAAGACACAGCGCAGACCAGTGAGATGTTTCAGGGACACACTAGGAGGGACACAGGACTTGCTCAGACAGCTTGTAGGACGCTCAGAGTATGGGGGCAAGGCCTGAAATCTCAGAGAAAAAGATCTCAGCTGGCAGGCGAGCTCTCCCCAACCAAGCTCAGCCAAGCTGAGCCAAGCTCAGCACCCCCTCCTTTGGTGTGAGTTTCGGTTCCATCAAAAACTTCCAGAGGTTTTGTGGGGTTAGTTGAACATTGACAGATTCTTCAAAGCCTGGAATTCACTCTGAGAGCCAAAAGCAGGCCAAGTTTCTATGGGGCTAGGATTTCCCCCAGGGAGGGTCACAGGGCTCCACCACACCTAGACTGATTAATCTACCCCTGCCCCAAGCTTCAGACAACAAGGAGACAAAAAAGAAAAATAGATCCTGAGGCTGGATCCTGATTCAACACCCCTAGCTCCATTCCCGGGAGAGTAGGAGTGGGAGTGTAAGGCAATTCCCAGCACCGGACAAAAGTCAGGCCAGAGCGGCAGTGAATTAAAAGTGATATGCAGAGCAGCTGGTGAGAGGGAGAAAAAAAAAAAAAACACAAAATCTGAGCAGGATGAAGGGCCCAGGGTTTTAACACAATGAATGACATGTGGCTGAAATCGTTTCAAAGAGAACAAAAGCTTAGGTAAATAAATAGTGTGGAAGATGAGAGCAAAAATGAATTACAGGAAATCCCACGAGGAATACACTGGCATTTTTCAAAAACTGTAGTTGAAACAACAACTCTGCTTCAGCAGAGATCAAGACTCAGCCCTCCTATTCTCCCTATGCACCTGCTCCTGATTGTCCACCTTCCTGGGACCACAGCCCCAACCAGGCTCGGCTCTCCTTCCCCTGTGCCCATCCAAGCTCCACGGAGTAATGGGTGATAGCCAGAAGGCAAGAGACTTCCAGGCACCCCGGTGACTCAGTGGATGATCTCAGGCAAATGAGCTGAGCTCCTTGATTCTCTGATAATTCATCTGTAAAAGGGGAAGTGACGACTTCAAAGTAAAAGTGTAAAAATACAACCGTAGTTAGACAGAACAGTGCTGGCACACGTTAGGCCCTGAATAATATTCTCTGCCTCCTGCGCTCAGTAGGATTCGATATGAGCCACATTCACCTAGTGCAACTCGAGGTCAAGTGCTGTCCTAGGCACTGAAGAGGAAATAATACTTAAAACAAACAAACAACACCAGCACTGTCCTCAAAGAGCTCACAGACTTGTGGGAGCCAAGGACACTAGGACACAGCAGACTGATAGCGTCTGCAACGGAAGCACCAGCCTCTGGCAGGAGGAAAGAAGTCCCCCCAGCCCGTGGGGGCCAGGGCGTTCTTCACGGAAGCCCTCTTCCCCTTTTGCCCTGACGATCTGCGTGCTCCTGCACTCCAGGTCCTGCCACAGCCTTTGTCAAAAGCCTTAGCGCTTCTTCACATCACTTTACATCATCACAACCGCTATGTCTGTAGTATCTTCCCGTGCCGGGCCCTGTTCCAAGTGCGTGACACAAATTAATTTAGTTAATCCTCACAACTGCTACTATGGTAGTTAGCCCCTACTATGTAACGAACCACTACTATGGTGCCCACCTTGGAGATCAAAACAGAGGCCCAGCAGGTTAAGTAACTGACCCCTGATCACACAGGGAGCAGCAGGTGATGGCATGGAATGTAAACTCAGTCTGGCTCCAGGAATCATGTTTTCTCCCCAACCGTGAGGCTGTAGGAATGGTACATATGATTTGGGCACACACCGGTACACGTTTCTATTGGATATATGCTGGATATCCACATTATTTTTCGTTCTCTGCTCTCTTTCAAACCTCTGAACTTCACAGGGAAGAATTTTTCAGTGATTATAAAAGTAACTCCCAGTCCACACCTCAAAGCACCTGCGGCCAAGCCCAGCCTGTGGCCAAGTCAGTGCTGGGTCCTCCGGAGCTGGCTGGAGCAGGACTCGGCAGCCTCCTTCAGGGTGGCCCAGAGGCAGTGATGCGTGAGAGGATGTGAAGCAGCTACCACTGCCTTCCAACTTTGCAATGGCCCGTGCACCATTGCAAACTACCGTGCACAACTACCATGCCAGGCCTTCCAACTTTGCAATGGCCCGTGCGCACCTGCTGTGCCATTCCCTGGGCACTGCCCCCCCCCCAAATTAGCCAGTCCTTCTCATCATCCATGTCCTCCCTCCATCCTGCCATCTGCCTGTCCACCTGCAGCCTAAACTCTGGCAGGCCAGCAGGTGTTCCCTCCTGTTTCACTCGGTGATCTTTCTACAGGGCTGTGTGGCCTTAGCTGAGGCTGTTATAACACAGCAGCATAAACGAGGTGCCTTTAACAACACACATTTCTTTGGGGCGCTTGGGTGGCTCAGACAGTTAAGCGACCGACTTCGGCTCAGGTCATGATCTCGCAGTTTGTGAGTTCGAGCCCCGCATGGGGCTCTGAGTGGACAGCTCAGAGCCTGGAGCCTGCTTCCGATTCTGTGTCTCCCCCCTCTCTCTACCCCTCCCTTGCTCATGCTCTGTGTCTCTCTGTCTCTCAATAATAAATAAATGTTAAAAAAAAAAAACAACAATACACATTACTCTCTCACAATTCATGAGGCTGGAAGTCTGACGGAGATCAGGGGGCCAGCACGGGCAGGTTCTGGCGTAGGCTCTCTGCTACCTTTACAGATGGCTGTCTTTTTAGTGTGTCCTCACAGCAGAGTAATAGTAAGCTCGCACCAAGTCTCTTCCTAGAAGGGCACTAACCCCATTCATGAAGGTTCTACCCTCACGATCTAATTATCTCCCAAAGGGCCCCGCCTCCTAACGCCATCGCATTTGTGGTTAGAATTTCAACATACAAAGTTTAGGGGGACACAGACATTCAATCCACAGCACGGTCTAAGGTAGAGACATAAAGGGCTCAGAGTCCTTGGTTAAATATACAAGAGAAAGTTTCTGTACTAACACTCCATGGAGAGAGCAGTAACTGACGATCTGATTTCAGCCGAGGAGGCTGGAATTCTAGTTAGCACGTTGGTAAGGAAAGCTTACCGTTCAAACAATATGAACAAAAGAACAATATGTTACTACCTTCATCCCCAACATGTACTGTGCACTGAAAAAGAGGATTTTTTAAGATAATTTTTCCCTTTTCTTGATGACTTCTCAGTATACCAAGGTGGAAGCAGGAACTAACTTTATTAAACAACTAACACAGGCCAGTATTGAGTTATAAGTTGCTCTTTTGTGCACCGATGTACCTTGAGTTCACGCCTATCAAGTTACTGCTGATTGCCTATTAAATATTAAACCACTCACCTCCCGAACTCCACTGCTGCTGGCCAGACTAGGTCACTCCCTGCCTGTATTCCCAGCACCTAGTGCAAGGCTGCATGATGCCAATGCTTAATACCTTTCCCTTTGCAATTTTTAATAAACTTTATCAATGAAGTATAACATGCATTAAAAGGCCACACATTTTACATATACACTTCAGTGAATTCTCACAAAGTAAACACACCTACCCAGATCAGGAAATAATTCCCTTCATGCCCTTTTCCAGACACCACACCCGCAAAGAAAACCACTATCTGGATGTCTAGACCATAGGATTTCCCTGATTTTTAATTTTTAAACCATTCCGTATGTTTTCTTTGTGCGAGCCTGTCATCCGTGTTTGTGAGATTCAACCCAGTTGCTGCATGCAGCGATCTATGTATGTTTTTATCGCTGAGCGAGATTCCACTGCATGAATATATCAACCATTTATGTATTCATTCCATGATTGATGGACATTCAAAGTCTGTTTCCAGTTTTTGGCTATTACAAATAATGGCGTTCTCTGTATTCTTGTTGCATGCTTTGGTGGGGGGGGGGGGTACACACTACTCTTGGAGAGATGTATAAGCAGGACTGCTGAATCAGCACGTGGGGAGACATTGCCAAACTCCTTCCAGGGCTGTGTACCAACTCCTCATCCCGTCGTAGTGCTTCAGTACCTCAGCTTCATCATATCCCCAACAACACTTGGTATTCTCAATCTGCTTAATTTTAGCCAGTGTGGTGGGAGTACAGAGGCATCATATTGTACTTTTAATTTGGACTCTCCTAATGACTAGTGAGGTTGGGAAACTCTTCCTATTTTATTGTTCATTTTCATATAATTTTTTCTGCTAAGATAGCCCAATCATTTTTACCATTTTCCTATCAGCATGGCTATGGTTTTTGTTTGTTTGTTTGTTCTTACTAATTTATGGAAATTCTTTGTATACTCTGGATACAGGTCCTTTGTTATATGTCTTGCAAATAGCATCTTTCATTCCGTGGTTCCCATTTCCACTCTTTCATGGCATCTTTTGATGAAAACAATTTCCTAATTTTAATGTAGTCCAATGTATCAACCCTTTCCCTTTATGGATGTGCTTATATTGATGTCCTACTAAGGAAATATCTACTTATCAGGGAGTCTGGGTGGCTCAGTCAGTTGGGCATCCGACTTCCGCTCAGGTCATGATCTCACTGCTCATGAGTTCAAGACCCGCATCGGGTTCTGAGCTGACAGCTCAGAGCCTGGAGCCTGCTTCCAGTTCTGTGTCTCCCTCTCTCTCTCTCTGTCCCTCTCCCGCTCATGCTCTCTTTCTCTCAAAAATAAACATTAAAAAAAAATCTACTTATCATAAAGTCATGAAGATCTTCTCCTAAATATTGTCTTTTAGAAACTTTGTATTTTACATTTCTTCTTTTTCTTTTAAAGTTTATTTATTTTGAAAGAGAGAACATGAGTGAAGGAAGGTCAATAAGAGAGGGAGAGGGACAGAATCCCAAGCAGGCCTTGCACTGTCAGCACGGAGCCCAACGTGGGACTCGAACTCATGAACCATGAAATCATGAACTGACCCAAAACTAAGAATTGGATGCTTAACCAACTGAGCCACCTAGGCGCCCTTACATTTCATGTTAGGCCTATAATCCATTTGGAATTTCTTTTCATGTACAGGCTAAGAGTGAAAATCCAATTTTTCTCATATTGATATCCAATTAACACACCCACCATCTTTTATCACTGTTCATCAGCCTCTTTTTGTTTAATTTCTTAATCTTTCCGTCTCTTCCATTCCTACTGGTTCTGTCTTGGCCTCAGCCTTCAACGTCTCTTACCCTCAGTGCTGTCTTATCCCCTGCCATTAACTTCGTGATCTCCAAAGTGTCTACCTAAAAGCTATTACCTTAAGGATAAAAACCCAAACTCTTGAAAGTGGCATTCAGGTCCTTGAAAACCTGCCCCACACATATCTTTCCACACATCCGTTTCCACATGCAGACCACACAATAGCTATGCTCAGTACTGTGCAGCCAAAACAGGTATTCTCCTGCTTCTGGACTTTAGTACGTGCTGTCCCCTTCTGCCTCCCTCTCCCCTCTTCCCCTTCTCCCTGACTGCCCACACCCACTTTATCCAACTGATAAACTCCTTTTACTCTCTCCTGTTCATCTTTCAAGTGTCAAATCAGTACCATTTTTTGAAGAAGAAATCTTCCTTATCCACTCAGGCAAAGTGAGTTTAAGACTCCTGCAATAAGCCACACATGCTTCTATCAACTTCCTTCACCGCATTTTGACAGTTTACTTGTCCATTTCTACAATTAGAATGTGATCTCCTTGAGAGTATGGAGTTAGATTTGTTCACATGTGTATCTCTAGTTCTTGCACAGTGCCTGGCACTTAGTGAGGATATGTTACCTGTTGTTGAAGGTCAAAGAAAGGAATATTTCTTTTTCACAGCCACAGTATTTTTTTTTTAATTTTTTTTTTCAACGTTTATTTATTTTTGGGACAGAGAGAGACAGAGCATGAATGGGGGAGGGGCAGAGAGAGAGAGGGAGACACAGAATCGGAAACAGGCTCCAGGCTCCGAGCCATCAGCCCAGAGCCCGACGCGGGGCTCGAACTCACGGACCGCGAGATCGTGACCTGGCTGAAGTCGGACGCTTAACCGACTGCGCCACCCAGGCGCCCCACACAGCCACAGTATTTACAGCAAATCTGCTGTACTTTACCAAAATTCTAAGTCAACAGTGCTGGGTGAGAGCCTGAGAAATGGTCCTTGGACTTTCCTACAGTGCATGAACTCTCTGACAAGTGTTTTCTCAGCTTTTGGAGGTCTTCTGTTTTGGTTATTTAACTCTACATAGCTCTGCTTGAAGTGGATGAGTCTAACTGGATATCTCCACTGAAGATAAGGGACTTGAATGAATGCCTGGCTTAGAAACTGGATGAATTAGTGACTGACTTGAAATTAACAAGTTATTTATCATCTTCTTCCAAATATGAGACGGAACATTTCAAATAAAGAAGTCACTTCCATGTGTTTAATTTAGCAATAGCTAGAAGGTACATAGAGAGAATCTAACATTTTAAATAACTCTTCCCTAACCAATAAGTTTAGAAAAAAAGAAAAGTTGTCAAATTCCCTGTCCTCCTTTCGCATTCCTATTCCAGGGTACTCCTCCACTATTCTTCCCTCTCCCCAAACTACTGTGTAGAGAATTATATAAAGCTCTGCAGAAATGAGTCTCTTGCTTAAAACCCCCCTTCAATGGCTTGCAACTGCCTGGGGGACGGGGAGAAGTACAAATTTCTCAACATGGCGCTCAAGGGCTGCCAATCTGTGCCTTTATTTGATCCTTACAGCCCCGTATTTCAGGAACCCCTTAGAGACATAACAGGTTTGGGCCAAACTGTAAAGCTTATCATGTCCCAACCCCATGTGCCCTAACTTACATTATTCTCTCCATTCAGAATACTCTACATTTCATCACTTCCAATGGAGAAAACACCTATTATGTTCTGCTCAGTTCAAAGCGACCCTTCTGTGAAAATAAAGGAAGCGGCCATTTAAAATGGAGTGGGGCAGCCCTCCCCCTGAAGGGGGAGCTCTCACACACGGGCCACTGGCTGCAGCCGGCATCACCAGCAGAAAGAAGGAAGATGAAGGTAAGAATTATCTTGGAAGGGAAGATATTTTTCACATAGGAATTCCATCTCCTGCTTTTAAGAAAAAGAAGGGAGATCCCTTCCTGCCCCAGCAACCACACACTTACCCTTGTTTACAGTCAATGAGAAACCGCCACACCTCGAACTCTGGTTCTCCAGTGAGCTTTTGTTCAAAACACACCCCCCAAAACCCTCCCTCCTGTTACAAACACAAGCCCCTCTCCTTTGTTCTCCAGACTTGTCAATGGTTCGCCATAGTTTTCCCATCCCAATGTGCAACTCCTCTGCTGTTCCAGAGTAAACTCAGGCTGCGAGTGACATAACTGGCTCTTTTATTTTTAAGGCTGACATCTCCCGCTTCCCTCAAGGCCCGTGGCAGGCTGATACTCAGGGGGTTATCGTGACTAGTTGTGTGACCCAGAGCAAGCTGCTGGAGTAGACATGACAATTAGACACTTGGATAAGCCAGCATTTATGTCAAACTGAAGTCGTTCAACGAATACCAGTGTCTTTGCCCTTCCCCCGCCTGTTTCAACTGCAAGAGGCTTCTCCCTTTTTCAAATTCCTATGCAACTTGGTCCACATGTTATCTCCATCTTGGTAAATCGCTGTCTTCGCCACGGTAACTAGTACAGCACTCAGCATGTTGTTTATAAACAAACCCATTAACTAATGTATATAATCACCCATTTACTGAGTTAACTGCTGGGGTCTTAAGTTACACAGATGAATACGACCAGATTCCGTGGCTCACAAGAAGCTCACAGTCTATTTGGGGGAGACAGTAATGTAATCGTCTATTTAAGTGTTTCCATGTTATTGTCTATGTGGTACCTGTAATGACAGAGACAGGCACAAGGGAAAAGGCAATAGGCCACATGCATTAGGCTGGACAACAACAGCGTCACCCAACAGTAGAGCAGACAATGTACGAACCAGAGCCACATTAGTCGGGCATATTAAATATATTTCACAGAATTGAATTGTGTGGGTTTTTCTTTACAACTCTGAGCTGTGAGAGTCCTGAATATAGAAGGCGAGTCGTTTTCACTCCTATTACTGACACTGGTGGGAGAGTCCCGACCCCTCCAGGCTTCACAGTGGTGAGTCACGGGCTGGTACCTTTTAACTCCCTAGGCTAAATTCAGCCCAGGGACCTGCAGCAAAACAGATCAATAATCCAACACATTCTACTTAAACGAAACATAAGGGCCGAGGCTTGTGCTAGACCTGTGCATGTGATTCAAAGATTTTCCATGTTTTCTATTTTTTGAAAATTTTTAATAATACTGCCTATGGCTAACTCAGTTAACACAGGCTTGGGTGACGCTATGCAAGGTAAGACAAGAGAGAGGTGGAGTCAGACAGACCAAGGTTCTCAAAATTCCACCAGACTAGCTGCCAGAGTCTAGGTAAGTCTCATCTCTCCCTTTACATGGCAGTGGTAAGAACATGCACAGCCGAGAGCTTGTGTCCACACCAAGCACTTGCCTCTATGAACACTTAGGTAGTGCCCAGCTTGTAGTGGGCACGCCAGATCGAAGAGCTCTTCAATGCTCTGCTTTTGAAACAAAAATTTTTAAATGTACTCTTTCAATTAGCCTGGATTTAATTTTGTTCTTCCTGGACTACAGACAGAAAAGTTTTGACTGTGACCAAACGGAGGTGAGGCTGCCCCTCATGCCGTCTTTTAGATCCCAGCGGTAAAGCCTGTCGGGCTCATGGGAGGATACAGTCCCCCCAGGGGAGTCTGCTGAGCTAACTCAGTAGTGGTGGTGGTTGTGGGGAAATCTGTACCCTTGCTAGTTCCTCGGGTGACTATGCATACTCAGCTTGAAAACCACTACAGTAAATAAATAAGGACAGAAGTCAGATAGTTTTTAAAAACACCTACACATCATTCTAAGTTTAAACTCAAAGACTTTTGCTTTGGATTCACTGCACTGTGAATTCAGTTTACTACGAATGATGGGAAATAATCTGAATAACCCATTCTTCCGTGTCACTCCCCCATCTATTTTCCATTCTCTGTCTCCCGTAAGCAGTATTTTCTAACTAAAATGGGAACAGAGAAACCATGTGGGAACACGTGTCTTGCCACCAACAAAATGAGAGTGGAACACTTAGAAGTGTGGGCACAGAATTCCTTAAGGGCTCCAGGAGAATTCCCACCGGCTCAGACTACAGTGAATGCGGGTGAACCATGCGCACTCTGTTTGGACATGAAGCAAGGGAAGAGACAACAATGTGAAGAGAAAGGAGTCGAGATAAAATTCCCTGCACAAAAGACAGTGGCAGAGATGAGAGGAGGTAGGAGACAGCGAAAAGTAGCATTGCCTGGTCTCGGACCCAGTGGATGAGGAACAATCACCTTGAGAGGGAGAAGTCAGAGATGGCGAACACGGTTTCCCTTCCAGCCACAATTCTGCAGGTTGGGTGAAGAGAAGTTGTTAACAGTGGAGTTGTTAACAGTGTAGTGGGCTTGCCCTGGCAGGGAGTGGGTCTTTCCTGAATCCCCAGAGCCTGGAAAAATATATGCCTGCTTAATTCTATTGACGTGAGCTTTTGCTTTAAGCTTCAAATGAGACGGTATCTTTTTTTACTGGTTTTACTGTTCTTTTGGAGTATCATCCACTGGTATTAAAAATCATAGCTGCACTCCCAAAGGCAAACTCTTGCTGTAGGACACTTGACATAGTTTTCACATGACAATCAGTGCTGAGGAAGCTATTTGAGTAGATAGGGTTGATCCAACTTAATTTTAGCATCCCAACTCCTCGGCTTGGAATTCAAGGACTTTTACAATGGAGTTTCTGACCGGGAAGGGCCAACACTGGATGGGCACTCACCATGTGTCAAGAGAAGCCCTCTATGCAACCACCCAAGGAGGCGCCATATGACTCGCGTTCACAGAAGAGAAGGCTGAGACACAGGGAAGTGGTCTGCTAATAAGTGGCAACCTGGGACCTCCAGAGTCCACACCCTGCCGCACGGCTTCTGTCTTCCACACTAGGTGCTGGACTCCTCCAGACAAAGGACTGAGTCCTCAGCACCTTGATATGCCCCATGCCCAGTGCAATAACTGAGACCAAGGGTGGGCCTAACATATATTTGCTCATTGAATTCGTCTCTACCTTCTTTCTTATACTATGAAATGTTCTCTCACTTCACTGAGGTCTGTGTCCCCAAATGTCGTCTCTCTGGACTCAACTTTTCAGAACTCTCTGTACTGGTAGCAACACCTGACACTTTCCATTGCTTCGTATAAACCTTTCCTTCATAACACTTGGCAATGCCTGATACATACATATGCATGCCTATACACATACACACACACACACACACACACACACTCAAAGTAAACACACATATAAGGAGACACATGCACACACACGAGTACTTGTACACATACACTTACATATATGCAAACATACACCTATTCACAAGGCACACTTATGAACACATGCATAAGCACACACATGTACGCATAGGTACAATACATGTGCACAGGTGTGTGATACACGTGCATGTATATGAACACGTGTGTGTGCAGACATATGCATACATGCAGCACATACAAACACACCCATATATGTTTATATGGTGGTTTATGAACTCCCCCAAAAGAATAAAAGCTGTATGAGAGTAGGACCTTGTTTTTGTTTGCCCCTATATCCAATACACCTACAACAAGCCCTCACACATAAAAGAAGGATGTCACATATTTGTTAAATAATGGAATTGAGGCGCCTGGGCGGCTCCGTTGGTTAAGCGTCTGAGTCTTGATTTTGGCTCAGATCAAGATCTCACGGTTCGTGGGATCCAGCCCTACGTCTGGCTCTGCACTGAAAGCATGGAGCCTGCTTGGGATTCTGTCTCCCTCCCTGTTTGCCCCTCCCCTACTCACTCCTGCATGCGTGCTCCTTCTCAAATAAATAAATAAAACTTTAAAAAAAAAATAAAAGAATCTTTAAATTTCTCTTGCCCACTGCTATCATTCATAATGTGAATCTGTTGAGGTCACATTAATCACAGCTAAATATACATAGCCCCAGCAGGCATTGTTCTAAGTACTTTATAGATAATGGGTCATTTATTCCGAAAACAACTCTGTGAGGTAGGTACTATTATTTCCATTTCATAGACGGGGAAACTGAGGCACAGAGTGTCAGGTGACTTCCCGAGGTGACAAAAAAAGCAAGTGGAACCAGGATTTGAATCAGCTATGTGTTCTTAACTACTATACTGGGTTTCCTCCATATCTTTGATTTTCATGGTTTTCAGAGGCCAAATTCTTACATCAGAGTCACAGTACACAGCACAATAAGGACTAAGTTATGGAAAGTTGGAGTGGGAGCCATGTTGTGGACTGATATAACTGGAGACTACTGCGATTTTTGTATATTCCAAAAACTTCCCTTTCTTAGTTTTCTTCCAGACATCTACACTGGCCGCACAGTGCCATGAGACAAACCTCAAGATCCCCAGTGTGAGGAAATCAAAAACTTTTCCTCCCTGCTCTTCATAATGACTTATACGAATGGATGGTTAAGGGAAAACTGGAACGAGGAAGTTAACCAGACCTATGGACCAATGATAAGGAAGCAACCAGCAGCGAGATGCTACGCTGCCACTGAGGGGTGATGGCTGGAGATGTGTGTTTCCTCCCCAGCAGCTGCCGATGAGCAAGCCCTAAAGTAAACAGTGGTGCTCAGAAATGTTCCATGGATGTGGAGCACCGGGTGTTCAGTCCCTGTGCCATGAAAAACAGTGGACCCTCGGGGTAAGCCTACTCTTGCCCCAGTGACGCAAGTGCAGTATTAGACTCTGGGCCCCCAAACACTTTTCTAGCAATCTTCTGCCTTAGAATTTGGACTGTCCTCCTAACAGGTGGCTGGCAGGATCAGAACCTGGCTCTGGCTCTTCAGTGTGATCTTGTTTTGTTCCCAAGCCCAGCAAAGGAAACCAGCAACTTCTCTTTTCAGTCATATATGAGTACGCGGGATGAACAAACGGTAGCTTCCGAAAACCAGATAAACTCCTGAAGCTAATGAGTTGGTAAAGATCTGCTCGTCTTCGGGGGCTCTGAGCACAGGAACTCTTGCTGGGTCATGACATTCTGCTCTGTTTACTAGGTAGTACTTGTTTGATGCAAAGACTGCACCAAGCCAATGTGAAGTCATGGGAAGAAACCCACAGATCAGGGTTTGAGTCTCAGATCCAACCCTTCCGATCCTGTAACCTTGGGCAAATCCCTTCATTCCAAGTGACCATTTGCTCAATGATTAAAGGAGGTAAAAATACCAGGTGGTAGTTTGAAACTGGAAAGTTACCACACAGACGAAATTCATACCAACATTCATTTTAACACGAATCACCAAAACTAACCAGCAAAACTGATCAACAATATTCATATGCCCTTTAATATTACTGATCCCTCCATGATGCAGTCAAAAAATGGCTAGGCTGCTCCTATAAGCCTGGTCTTATTCCCCATGACTGATGGAGCCCTAGAAACCTGTGCAGCTTTAAGTATTCATTATGAAGTCATTTCCCTACTCTGGGCCTCGACTTTCTCAACCACAAAATGGATCCAGAAACACACCTGTCTGGAAGAATGTGAAACAGAAGCTCTATCTTTTGTTATAGATACATATGTTGGCGTGAGTGTAGGCTCACATAAGGAAGCCAGGGCAGGTAGGAGAAAGCTCACAGTCCAAGAAAGCCTTGGACCTAGAACCCTACTCTATCATTTGTTAAAACGTCACCTTGAGCAAGTTATTGCACTTTGATTTCCCGATGCTACATTTGGAAAACAATGGCAGCTCCCAGCAAGGCTGGGATGTGATGGCAAAACAAAGCAACCTGCTCATAGGTGGCTTAGAACAAGTTTACTTATTTAACAGTCACCGGTAGCACGGACAGTAGCATTACGTGGGATACAACGTATAAGATGGAATACACACATATACCACAATACATATACATGAGTATAGCCAAGCATATGTATACACATGCAATGTGGACACAACTGTATATGTATATGTACACACAACACACATAAACTGGGCGAATATGCCCATTCTTTTCCTGGCCTGGTTAAGTCTGGTTTTACTCCCTACAACCGATACAGTCCCTGACACCTGGAATCATTCCCTTTTCCTAATTTGGAGACTGTGTGGCCAAACAGGGCAAGAGGCACTGGCAGATGAATTAGGAGGCCCAGTTTCTAACCTCAACTCTGACAGTAACTTGTCGGGGTAACCTTGGATGACTCACTGGTTTTCTGGGCTTCTGTTTGCTCATCTGCAAATTGAAGAATTTGATGTAGAGGATCTTTGAGTAACCTTTCAGCTCAAAGCCTATATAATCACCCATTATCCAGAGGAGTGTGGACGTCAAAGTAAAGACGTTACCATTTCAGCACAGGCTGACGGCTGTACCTCCTGAGTTCCAAGGCACAAGGTGGGTAGGATGGGCTGAGTTGGCTGTGGCCCCAAGGCCCCATAATCCCCCTCACTTTCTGACCACGGAGGAAAAGGCTGGTCTCCCAGCTAAGACCAGTGCTTCGCAGTCCAGAGAACACAGCGCTCCAAGAGAGCCTCGAGGCCTGGGGACAGGAAACCCAAAACTACTATCCCCCCCTCTTTCCCCTCTGCCCCTCATTGTGGCTCCTGCAGCTGCTAAGGTCCGAGGCAGCAGTGGTTCTCATTAACCCAAACCTCAGCTTAAAACAATAAACTCGAACTCATATTACCAACTTCCTCCTCCATCCTCTGATTCACATCCAGGAACTCCCAGAGCTGCCCCTGCTCTGTGTGCTCAATGACACTGCTTTTCTCCTTCCAGATTCCCCAGCATGACTGTATCTGCTCATCCTTCCCCCTCCATGTCTTACAGACCGGCTGCCTCGCTGGATCCACCTGGATATGCTCCCTCCTGCCTGGCTCTGGGCCCGAGCCTGGCCTGGCTCCTCAACAGCGCCGGTTTGGTCTGATTCGTCTACTTGGCAGACGCACATCACCACTGCTTCTGACCCTGTGTGCCCAGTGCCGACTCGTCCCGCAGGCTGTCGCCTCTGGGTACCGGGAGACACCTTCTGCCTCATAACCAGCTTCCCGGGTCCTGCCTGATGTTCAGACTCAGAATCCATGGTGCGGTAGGGCCTGGGAATAGGTTTGTTTGTTTTCTAAAGATTCCCCACTCAGATTTAGCCATCTCTGTTTAACTTTTCAAAATCCTCTCAGTTCTTATAGTAATCAATTCACTGATTTACTGAGGACTGACTGACTGACACTGTGGGTCCTATACCAGATGACGGGCATTGGAAGGTGCGCGTGGTTTGGTGAGAAATCTGAAATAGATGCAAAGTGTTGCAGATGGGGAGGGATTCGGTTTTCCTAAGAGTGGGGTTAACCTTGGAGAAGTCTCTATGGGGGAAATAACGTTAAGGTTGAGTGCTGTTGCCTAAGTGGGACCGCCCAGGTGGCGAGGAGAGACCACCCCATACAGAGCCAACAGCAGGAGGAAAAAAGGCAAGGAGGCAGAACATGCATGATGTGTGGAAAGAGGGCGGGTGGCTGGTGTGGCTTGTCTCTCAGTAAGACGGATGGGGTAGCAGTCACCTTGTACCCCGTGCTCTTCACTCTTCACCTCTGTTTTCTTACCTCATAGCTGTTTTCAATTACGAGTTAACTGCACAAACTACATGTTGACAAACTACTAATATATTAGCCCCTGACTCGGGGCTGCATTTTGGCTTCCATGGAAGTAAGCTGGTGAAGAGAAATAATATCAGGGTGTTTCAGTCTAGAGCAGACCTCATCCTCTGCCTGACTGACCGGAGACCCACGGCAGGTCATTCTTTGTTGTGAGGCCGTCCTGAGTACCATAGGATGTTCAGCCACATTCCCGGTCTCCACGTGCCAGTCTGACAACCAAAATCTATCTCTAGACATGGCCCAGTGTCCCCTGGGGTAGGGGTAGGGTTAAAATCACCCCTGGTTGAGAAGCACCGGTGTAGAGAAACAGGAGAGCTTTAAGAGTCAGACTCAAGCTCAAATCTTGCCAGGACACGAGTTACATGATTATGGAAATGTTCTGCTTAGAACTGGAATTTCTTCATGTACAAGATGGGAAATAACCTCTACCTAGTAGGATTATTGGGAGGGACAAGAGATAAAGTAGGTAAAGGCAAAGGGTCAGGCCAGAGTATTTAGCACAGAGAAGGCAGTAAAAACGGTCAAAATAGTAGAGGTACTAATAAGAGTAGTGGTTCCAATATATATATATTTTTAATTAACAATGCTGATGTTGTCACTGCTGGTATTACGAGGAATAAAGCCTAAGTGAAGTTAAAAAGACACAATGAATAAATAAGTTCTACTTTGCCGAGAAGCCATAATAGGGCAAGAAATGTTGTGATTCCATTAGCAGACACCACATCCTCTAGGAATCCTTTTACGGTTCTTCAAGTCTCAATTCGAGGTATAATCTACATTCTTCTGAGGCTCTCCACACTTGGTACATATAACTATCATTGTTTATTTAATGTTTATTTTCTCTACTAGACCATAGATTCCCACAGGTCCAATTCTCTCTCATATCCACCTGATGCTCCCATCAACTAGCAGTTGGTCATCAATAAAAATTTATTAAAATACTTTTTTTAATATTGGTTATTTGCTCAAATGGCATTTTTAAGGGTCAAATTCAAAGGATCCCCTTTTAATAGATACACCATTCCATAGAGCACAGTAATTAGAATGTGAACTCTAGTGGGTGCCTAGGAGGCTCAGTTGGTTAAGCATCCAACTCTTGATTTTGACTCAGGTCATGATCTCACAGTTGATGAGACTGAGCCCTGCACTGGGCTCTGTACTAAAAGCACGAAGCCTGCTTGGGATTCTCTCTCCTTCTCTCTCTCTGCCCCTCCCCGGCTCATGCTCGGTCTGTCTCTCTCTCACAAAATAAATAAACTTTAAAACGAAAAGAATGTGAGCTCTGGAATCAGAAGGAGTAGATTTAAATGATTTACCACTTATTGTGTGGCTCTGGGTAAGTCAGGTAGTCTCTGTGAGCCTCACTGTTTTATTTGATAAATGGGAACACAATAGTAGTATATATATATAAAGTGGCTTTGAGAATCAGTGCTGCTTCTAGACCACTGACAATGGTATTATAGCTCACTGGAATAAACTAGAACTGCTACAGGAGGGCATGCATCAGAAACTCTTTTTGTAAGGCTACGTAAACCAATTCTTCTGCTATTGAAAAAAAGCAAGAAGGGAAGAAAGGGAAGGAAGGAAGGAGGGAGGGCGGGAGGGATTCAAATGTCCTCATTTTGGTTTGACTCTGCAACTCCGATGAACAATTTATGCCAACTCAACACCTGGCAAAAAATCCAGTATCTGGAAACAAAGAGCAATGCTAAACCTAGGCACAGAGTCTGCTAACATGATGGGATACAAATGATACCAATTTCCACAGGGAGTGCTCAAACCAAACTCTCTTGCTTCATGGAGAACCGAGCCTGGTACGCCTACCATGTAGGGATAATTGCGTCTGTAATGAGAAGTTATGCTCTCTCTCAGTTGTAACATCCATCCCTCAGGGAGGAAAAAAACCACTCATTTATTCACTCACTCATTCACTAAACATGCATGTGTTAGGGGTCCTCCATATGCAAAGCACTGTGCAGGTTGCTGGGATATATGGATGAAGTGACACAGTATTTTCTCTCAAAGAGCTTACAACTGGTGAATGAGAGCAAGCTGTACACATAAAACTGGGTGACACATGCAGTAAAATGGAAGCAAGTCCAAGATACACAGGGGAAGAGGAAGGAATGCTTAAGTCAGCTAGAGGGAGTCAGGGAAGGCTCCTAGAGGAGGTGAATCAACCGGATTCAAGATCTGAGGGATAATCAGAAGTTTGTGTGATACACAGAACAACTGAGAGAAGGGAGCCTGAGACAGAAATCGGCTTGTTATTGCCTTTCAGGACAGCTGGGGTGCTGGAGCCAAGAACAGACCTGGAACAAAGTTAATACTATTTTTATAAGCTAGAAAAATATCAGCAGCAGGAGCCCTGGCCAGAACCACCCCCGCAAAGAGCAAACAAAGCTAGTCCTATCTTCTGGCTGTCTGCTGCAGAACTTACTAACCAGCACCTTAAGAACAAAATGTTCTTTAATCTTTGATTTTTATTCCCACAAAGTCCTTCCTCCTCTTTTTCCAGAACTGGAAAAAGCAGGGGTTGAGTGTTACTTGCCTCTTTGATCTTCATCCTCCTGTCCCAGGCTCCCTTGAGAATGAGAGCCCAGGGAGATTTCTCCAAAGCAGAGGGCTGACCCCTCCTATCAGTCAGAACGGTGGGTCCAAGGTAGGTCATGCCGGGTCAGCCCGTGAAGGGGCCATAACTGTCGAAGCCTGTTTGAGGGAGGCTTGGATGGCCTCCAATTCTGACCTCCAAAGCTGAATTCTTAACCTGACATTCAGCAACCTCTTAACATGGAGTTCATTTACCTGTTTCTTGAGACTGCTTCTGATCTCAACCTGCACAAGATCGAAAGCATTGAATCCTGCATTCTGTTCCCAAGTGCCAGGCAAAGAGAATCAGGGCACATTCAGGGAAGGCTGACAGAATCCAGAAGTCTGAGGTTCTTTTCCAATTGCCTGTCCAAAAAGAAGACCATTGTCCTGGTACACACCTTACTACAACAGTAACTCAGAGAACTTCCAATTTAAAAGCTTTTACTTTGGTCAGGCATTGTGATTTCAGAGTGAGAAAACCAAAGAGAGAAGCCTCATTACTATGTGCCTACTATGTGCCAGCTGCTTTACCTTCGCTGCTTTTCTGCTTTACCAATGCTCTTAACAACCCTGGGGGTGGGGGGGGTGGGGGGGGCGCATTGCTATCTCTTATTGCAGAAGAGGAAACACAGGAGTGAAGAGAGATGATATTTGGCCCAAGGTACACAGGTAGAGGGAGTAAGAATTTAAGCTCACATCTTCAGACTCCACATTCAGTTCCCTTATTAGAGCATCATAACAATAGTGGTCTCCAACCAGTATTGTTAAGCAATAAACATGCAGGTCGGGAAAGAAGAGCCAGAATTTTCTCTCCGGGAGGAGTGGCACTCTGTCTGCTCTGTTCACACTATAACCCCCAGCGACTAGACCAGTAATTGGCAGGTTTGCAGGTACTCAGTATGTCTCTTCAGTGACTAGGCAGCTGGGTGCATCAATGACCTTCTCAAGACTCTCAGGCCTGCACAGGGCACCGGCAGGGTGAGAAACAAGAGGCAACGTTTGCTTCCAGGCCTCCTCTCTTCACCAGACATCCTAATTCTGTCATGACTGTAAGAGGAGAGGAGGACGCATAAGAAAGTATACGAAGGATAAAACTTGGTCAAAATTATGATCTTGACTGTCTTGCAGTTGCTGAGATGCCCCCCTTCCTGTGCCCTTCCAGCCACCACCAGCCCCTAAGCTCAACCCTTAAAGAATCCAAGGCCCTTATTCTACCTTTCCACGTAAAGAGCTTACTTTTGGAAAACATAAGGGAAACTCATTAACTGAAGAGTATTAAAAGCCTGAGTTAAAGCTTTGAAGGGTAAAATTCCCGTCACAGAACCATCTTTGATTTAGGAAAAGAGGGAGGTCCCTCTAATGGCCTGGATTCCTCCCCGTGGAGCTCCCACACTTTGAGTGTCTACAAATAGCAGGTACCATATGGGGCACAGCAAGTGCTGGGCAGCAGTGAAAAAGGGTGCTTTGGTTCGTCCCTTAGGGAGGTCTGGGGATCTGACAAGGAAACAGGAGTCCTGAAGCCCCTGCAAGGTGCAGGCTCTCTTTCAGCACTCAGTGGTCCAAGCCAAGTCCTTATCACCTGCCTGGGGGTGGATGGTTGAAACGAATTGAAAAAGCATGATAATTGAAAAAGCACGATGGAGAAAGCTTCCCTGGCCTCAAACATGACACAGGATATCAGGATTACAAGGGGACAGGAAAACTCCCTATCTATGTAGACCCCGAGTTCTTTCTGTGCCTGCTCAAAATCATGCCACTCCCATCAAAAGAACACATTGAAAAGGGAGAGAAACACCCTTGCCTACACTCAGTATTACCTGCCTGCCATTCCACCGACCCACAGGTACTACTGGCTGTTTATAACTTCTCAGCCATTGTGTTAGATCCTGGACACATAAAAGCGAACAAGGCAGACACATTCATAAACTGATAAGCACTACCCTGCTCCGGAAGTCCATAGACTACGTAGGGGAATCAGATACTGCTTGTTATCCTGTTGCATAAGGAAACATTAACTTCCACTCTACAGGTTAAGGCCATTTCACCTTATTCTTGTCTTAATATGACTGTATTCACTTAATAAATTTATCAGGCACTTATAGGAGCCTGATCCAGGGCTCAGCATAGGTGATACAAGAATAATAATATAATGCCCTCAAGGAGCTCAGAGTCCACTGGAAAAGAGAAGCAGATAAATGAGTAATTACAACCCAGTGTGATTATTTCTCTGGGAATACAATTATTCCAACCCAGTGTGATTATTACCCAGTGTGATTATATTACACCCCAGTGTGATTATTTCTCTGGGAATATAATCTGAGTGTTCCAAGGAAGGTTATGCAAAGAACAAAGCGTCTGCTATGAGACTTCAATTTCAAGTAGACATTAGGCAGTGGGAGAAGGAGAGGACCAATAAACCAATCTGGGAAGAGAAATACACATGCATTTATACAAACTGGATTCTGGGAGCACAAGTCCATTTAAGTATTTGAAAAATAACTCTTGGTTCTAACACAAAGTATGGAACAGAATATATTTCAAAACTCCTTTGACTATGATCCAAGGTAAGAAATTCATTTTCTTCATGGTACAGTGTCCACGTTCACTACCCATAAAATATAAACATAAGTCCCATAAAAGCAGTGTTGACCCTTACTATGTGAGATGTACTCTGATGTTTTCTACTCCAGTTGATTCCACTCTGAAAATCCAATGGTCATGACCTACCAAATTGATAGCATGAAGTCTTAGCCATAATTAAAAAAACAAAAACACTGTTAGAAAGAAAGTCTAGGGAAAAATATGACTATAGTGGAAGTGAGAGAAATTGAGAATTGAAGAGGAGAGAGGAGAGAGGAGAGAGGAGAGAGGAGGGGGGAGGGGAGGGGAGGGGAGGGGAGGGGAGGGGAGGGGAGAGAAGAGGAGAGGAGAGGAGAGGAGAGGAAAAAGAAAAGAGAAAAGAGAAAAGAGAAAAGAGAAAAGAAAAGAAAAGAAAAGAAAAGAAAAGAAAAAAAAGAGACAAGAGGGAAGAAGTGGGGGGGAAGGGAAGGGAAAGAGAAGGGGAAGGGAGGAAGGAAAAACTGTAATAAGGATGAAGAAGGGGTAAGAGTCATCAACCCCTTCCTGTAGTCCTTGTCTCCCTGCCCACCTTCCTACTAAAACTCATGGAGGAGACACGCTGGTTTGGCATAGTTTTAAATTCACTGTCCCCAAGCACCATGTCTACGACACATTGAAGTGTTCAATGGGCCTTTGAAATAATAGACGCCTGAATGCCAGATGTGAGAATTATTTAGGAGATAAAATCAAGACTGCACCCACCTAACTGGATATAGAATATAAACCAAAGTATGAAAAGAAATCCATTAGACTTGTGAGGGTTTTGGAGTGCCTTTAGAACAAACTGTACAGGTAAGTGTACCACCATCATACGTGCTAGCTGAAGTGCACACATCTCTTTCAAATTCTCCGTAAACCAAAGAACCATCCAGATATTGATTCCGGCCATTTTTTTTCTGTTATTCTGTACTGAAAAAATTAACAAGATTATAAATACTACATGTGATTAAAAGTTTGATAACTCTATCCAAATGACTAACTGTAAAAAGGCTTTTCCTGGGGCACCTGGGTCACTCAGACGGTTAAGCATCCAACTTCAGCTCAGGCCATGACCTCGCGGTTCATGGGTTCAGGCCCTGTGTCGGGTTCTGTGCTGACAGCTCGGAGCCTGGAGCCTGCTTTGGATTCTGTGTCTCCCTCTCTCTCTGCCCCTCCCTTGCTTGTGCTCTCCTGCTCTCTCACTCTCTCTCTCAAAAATAAATGTTAAAAAATTAAAAAAAAAAAAAAAAAAGACTTTTCCTTACTATACCTGTAACCACCAGCCCTTGATCCCTGCTTTAAAAACAGGAAAGGAGTGTCTTAGGTTCCAAGGAATATTCCGTTTGAACACAGTGTTGGTCATGGACACAGGGTGGGAGGTTACCTAGGCCTCCTGCGTGGGCATCAATAAGTGAGGCTGCCACCGCAATTCCAGCAGGAAGTCCAAGGTCTCTGGCTGCCTCTGGTGTGAGCCCATTTCCAAGAGAAGCTCCAGGAGGCAGTACTTGGTTTCCTGAGTAGACATGAGAAACAACAAACACCTGTCAGTTTGAAAAACACAAAAGCAAACACAGGGTTTTCTTAAGGGAACCTCTCTGCTCCCGCCCCTGTCTTCTGCATTTTCTCAACCTCATGAAGATAAAAACCATGCACCCACAAAGAGTCCCTTTGCTCCTTTGGTGACTTAGGTGTATGTCCTTGGTTCCCGTGGGTCACGCTCTGGGGTACTTTACAAAATCAAGAGCTCTAAGGTACCTTTCAAATTGGAGAAAGATTCCATTCACGGGAAATTCCAAAGATATAAACACAGTGGCCTCTTAAAGACCAGTTAAAACAGTCAAACTGTTCCAAACGGGCTTCCTAACACAGCAGCAGCCCTAACAGCATACCTTACGCACACACACACATCCATACACAGTCCTGGGTTAACATATATTCCTAAGGAAGTTGAGAACCTTTACTTGTGTAGTTGCTTCCTGTCAGAGGATAAGGGAGGGAATTATTTTGTTCCAATAAAAAAAAAATCTCTTCAAAGTTTTTCTCAGTTGGAAACGAGAGCCCAGTCTAAACCTTGCAAACTTAACAAGGCTGCTACTTGCACAACCACAGAATACAATCTGAATGGTGTTCTTTGGAGTTGTGCAATGCAGCGACCCTGATATTTCAAGTGACCTTGAATTCCTGCAGTCAGTCAGGCCTTCAGTTAAGAATTTATTGATTGTCTTGCTTTGTGTGGGCGCTGTGGTGCTGTAAAAGGCAGTCCTTGCCCCCAACCTAGTTAGGGAGATGAGATCAGGACACAAGGAGCCATGTAAATCAGAACAGAATGAAGAAATCCATCTGTTCTCAGGTGTTTAGCAGAGGCTGAGTCCTCCCCCTCCCCTTGTCAAGAAATTCATAATTAGTGTTTGTGCACCGCAAGGAGGGGATCGGGGGAGATCCACATATATGCTAAGATCTCTCTGAGCTCCAAGATTCTAAGATTCTGAATGTGTGCTCAGTAATTTGCTTGATGCTAAGATACCTACCACTTGTTCGTTGTTCCACAGAGCCCCAGGGCTAGGCTGAGGTGCTGCAGGACTTTTGGGGTGAAGGGGAAGGTGGGGGTTGAGGGAGGCAGGGGGTGAATGGCTCACCAATCTCCTCTAATTGGAAACAAAAAACCCTCCACAACACCATTTTTATCCATTTTAGGTAACGAGCTTCATCTATAAATGAATTTGGAAAAAAAAGAAAAAGTCTGCTAAGAAAATCAAGAGGAAGAAGACTGCAACCGTTGCAATGCATCCTGGAGCTTCACTGTCCAATTTGGTAGCCGCTTGGCATGTGTGGACTAAACGCTTGAACTGCGGGCTGGAAGAACTCAAGGACCTTAATTTTCCACTTACTTTCATTTTAATTCATTTCAATTTAAAAACTGACACTCAAGTCAGCTACTGAAAAACTTCTTAAGGATGTTTGAAACCACTGTGGCGTGCAAATCTACTTTTTGAACGTTAACTGAGGACATCTAAATCAAATATTTACAATGAAGTTTTAGTGTATGTATTGGGAGGTACTAAGCAGAAAATATGCATCAGATGTCAAAAACTTTGTATGGAAAAAATAAATGTAAAATATTCTTAACTTTTATATCAAATGCATGTTGGAATCCTATTTTGGACATATTAGATTATATTACATTGAAATTAATTTCACCTATTGCCTTTTACTTTAATGTGGCTACTAAAAAATTTTAAACTGTGTATGTGGCTCATATTATATTTCTATAGGAGAGCCCTGGTCTGGAAGACAAAATCAAGATGCTCCAATGTTGGGGCAGAGAGAAGGGAGAGCTTCTAGCCTGCTTTGAATACCTAAGCCAGCAGAATCCTAAAGGAGAGTGGTGCCCTTCAAGGTAGACAATCTGTCTCTGGACACGATGTGGAGTATGTCACTGTATCTAGGATCTAGCACATAAAAGACAGCATTTGCCTTTACGGAGCATTTCTGTGAGAGGGACAGTGCTAAGGATCTGCTATGCATTTTCTCAGTTCATTGTCACATAATGCCATGTGAAGGATACTATTACTGTCCCCATTGCACAGATGGATGGGGAAAGTCAGGTTTATGAAGGGAAGGTAAGTTCCTTAGAGTCATACAGCTTAAATGTTGGGAGTACAGGCCATAGATTCCACTCCAACCGATGCAAACCTGTGCTCTTATTGGTTAAATTACATATTGGTGGATCTGTTTTTAAAAATTTCAAGTGAAGAAAACCAGAGAAGAAATGACTAAAGAAACAAGAGAAAACAAATTTTTTAAAAAATGTTTAATGTTTATTTATTTTTAAGAGAGAGAGAGAGAATGCAAGCAGGGGAGGGCAGAGAGAGGAAGACACAGAAACCAAGGCAGGCTCCAGACCATGAGGCGCCTGCATAGATCCCCACGCGGGGCCTCTAACTCACGAGCTATAAGATCATGACCCGAACCGAAGTCAGACATTTAACAGACTGACCCACCCAGGCACTCCAAGAGAAGTATTTTTAGAACAAACATTATGTAGGCTTAAAAAGTAGCATCATTTGGGGGCTCCTGGGTGGCTCAGTTGGTTAGGCATCTGACTTTAGCTCAGGTCACGATTTCATGGTCTGTGGGTTCAACTTCCGTGTCGGGCTCTGTGCTGACAGCTCAGAACCTGGAGCCTGCTTCCGATTCTTTTTTTTTTTTTTTTTTAATTTTTTTTAACATTTATTTATTTTTGAGACAGAGAGAGACAGAGCATGAACAGGGGAGGGTCAGAGAGAGGGAGACACAGAATCCGAAACAGGCTCCAGGCTCTGAGCTGTCAGCACAGAGCCCGACACGGGGCTTGAACTCACTGACTGCGAGATCATGACCTGAGCCGAAGTCGGCCGCTTAACCGACTGAGCCACCCAGGCGCCCCCTGCTTCCGATTCTGTGTCTCCCTCTCTCTCTGCCTCTCCTCCACTCATGCTCTCTCTTGCTCTCAAAAATAAAACATTAAAAAAAAAAAAAAAAGTAGCATCATTTGGAAGTCATGCTCACCACCTTCAGATTTTTTTTAAGGGTTAATTTTGATAGGAAAGTAAAAATGGGAATGGTTTCACCTTCTTCCCGATCTTCACAAACATAAAGGCCATGATTTTCATGAAAAAAAAGGTTCTGGACAGAAGGAGAATTAGCAAGATGGGGAACTCTTGTAAATCTTCTGGGCAGCAGGTTAGAAAGAACCCTGGGCTGGCCAGGTACAGGGGAGTCCAGGGTTTGCAGCCAGATCTAGGTTCAAATCATATGCCGGTGGACCACAGGTAGATTTCTCAGCACAGGCAGCATCTTGAGCAAAGGCCAAGAAACATGGGAGACTGCCAAAAAGGCTGAGTAAAGTGGAACAGAACCCTGGCTGGGACCCAGCAGGGGGCGGAAGGAGCAGATAAGGTTGGAGATGGAAGCGGGGACAAAACAGACACTGTAATCCAGACTCAGGTGTCTGAACTTCATCATGAAGATCACGGAGGGCCCCTGGAGGAACAGTAAGCCAGGCAGTGAGGCGACTGGATTTAAGCATTGCTACAGATCTCTTGGGCAGCATGGCAGAAGACAGAAAGGGGTTAGGGAGAACAGTTGTGAAGCTATTTCAGGAAGAGAGAAGATATGAACCTTCATCAAGGTATGGGCAAGAGAGTCGCAGGGACAGGCATGTGCAACAGAAGAGATTCTGTGAAGCAGCAAGTTACAGGTCATGGCATTTGCCTGGATATGGGAAATATGGCTGATAGGGAGACGCCACGGCTTGGATCCCTGTTAAGGACAGACTTGCAGCCCAGTAAGGGCAGTAAGGGCAGCAGACAGCTTCCAGGTGCCAGCTCCTTCAGGCTGCTGTGCCAAAGTGATGCCTTTCCCAGGACAGCCGCACCTGATGACTTAGCAGAGACAGAGCAGAGGGATTGTGATGGCACCACTCACTCCAGAGCACTCTGCTGGGCTGGGCAAGGGGCATGGGACTATATCACGGCTCAATTTCTCCCTCTGCCTCATCCCCCTCTCCTCACCTTCTTATCACAGATGGCAACCCCTAATAATTTGAGAGAGACCCTCAAACCTGTCTCAGCATCTGCTGCCGGAGAACCCAACCGGGGGCAGTAGGCCAGGCCTTCTCTCCAGCCCACTGGTCCAGGCATGAAAATAAATATGCACAAAGCTTAACATCCTCCTTTGAACTGGAACACAGCCTTCAGGAATAGTCCATCTGGGCCCAAAGCAGGAAGAACTTTTGTTTATTTAGAGACCGAAAACAAACAGCTTGGCGTAAGAGAAGATGATGGAAAAGGTGGGAATCTCTGAGAAATCACCCCATCAGATCACGCTTTAGGCTTACCAGCCAGGGTTACATCTGAGGGACTGGTGGAGCTGTCAGAAGCAAGCTTTAGTGCGCCTGGACAACTTTTCTGGAAATAATCCTCCTTTCGGCTCTTCCTTGACCATAAAATTAAGTTAATCACAGCATCCATTTTCCCAGACTTAATCAAGACCTCACAGCCTCACCACTGGCTGTCTCTCCTAGCCTCTGTTCAGCCATTCATCCACACAGCTTCACAAACATTCAAGAACAATGGTGGCCCCGTATAGTTTTGCCCACCCCGTGGCAACATCGAGGTGCTGGGGTGTATGTGAAAGAGGCACCTCTGAGACTCACACAGTGGTCTCTGCTAACCAAGGCTCTCAGCCCCTCAAAAAGTGCTCTGCAGGTGAAATGTACATGGTATTCCGAGAACGCCAAGGAAGGAGGGGACTGTGAGTTGGCCCTGGGAGTGCAGGAAATCAAGATGAAGGTGACATTTGAGCCTAGTCTGGTAAGACAGGTGGCGGATTGGTGGTTTCAGAGCTAGAATGCTCAGGGGAAATGGATGCCATTAGAGCAAAAAGCCGTTCACTGCAGGCAGCCCCGAGGGGCACAGAGTGTTTGAGGCAGTCAGTATGTTGGCAAAAAGGGCACCAGGGAGGAGCAGTGAAGTGGGGACCTCAGGCGAGGCGAGGAGCTCCAACTAAGGCAATGAGGCCCTGCCAGCCAATAGCTCTGAGCACTTAGATTTGTTTTTTAAGAAGATAAACCTGCAGTGGGGAAAGGCTAGAATAGGAAATAGTTTTTTATCTGTAAAACAATCAAGCCAACTGAAAAATGCAGGCTGCAAAACATTATGTGGAGTATGACTTCATTTTAAGAACAACAACAAAGAGGGTAGATGGACTATTTGTAAAAATACATTCCTAGGGGGAAAAAAAGAAAATTGCTTTTTCCTGGATGAAGAAGTTATTATTTTTTTTCTTTTTACCAACCTATACTTTCTAACTGTTCTGCCTCGAACACACATTTCTTGTGTAATTTTTTTTATAGGTGTTTTTCCCTATATAAATAGGGTGTTTTTCCCTAAATAAATGAGGGCACATGTATTCAGAAAATTCCTACAAAGCCACTAAAATGAATGAGGAAGAATTAGGGTCTGAATTCGGAAAGAAGTTCAAAATACACTTAGCAAAAACATCAAGACACAGAATAGTGTTCACAGTGTGATCCCATTTGGGCATTTTATTCAAGTATACAAGAATGGAAGCATGTATATTTCCAGAAAAATCCTAGAAAAACATGCAGAATGTTGTTAAACAGCAGGGATGGGGACCCAGCATGGGACACTCTTCTCTAGGATTTGTGCTTCCTCTATACCGTGACCTTAAATTTCTTTTGTGATCAAAACAAACTAGACTAAGTTAAAATAAAAGCAAAATTAAGAAGAATACTGTGCACCTTTTCCAAACCCTGTTCCTCAGCCTGAAGACAGGAGAGGCCCGAGGACAAGGACACTTCAGCTATTTTCTTGGTTTGGCTGGCTTCTGTTCCTGTGAACACACTCTCATGTTGGGGTATAAAAAAGCAATCGCTCTGAGGGTTCGTGGGCTCATGCCCACTGAACTCTTATTCAGACGGGCAGATTCAGTGCGAGTGGTCAAAAGCTGGAGCCTACAATTATCTGGTGGTTGCGGTCCCTCCTCACAGGCAGGGGCTACTATTACACCAAATCTTTCCCTACCAGTTTTTCAATTATCTATGACTAATGAGCACTTTGGGAACAGTTTCAGACACACACATAATCCTCTTTCCTGACGTCAGCAGCAGAAATTAATGACTGTGTGGATTGCTGAGAGACAGAAAATGCATTATAATGGTCAACAGAACTGTTATCCTCTCCAGGAAGAGGGAGACGGGGGAGGGGTGTTGTATTAACTGGAAGGTTCAGTGTTCCTCTGTATTTCTACAAATGGGGATGAAACCCAGGGGAAGAGTGGGCTCAAAGTCCTTGGAAATGTCAGAAAGAGGTGTGGGCATAGGCAGCATGAGACCCTGGTTCCTCTGTGTGTGCCACTAAGGGCACTGGTTCCTGCTCAGTTTTGCCAAGGTCAACAGGCCACCTGGACTGGCTGGAACGGTGCTCTCACCTCCCCTGCCAGCAGAGAGGCTCTCTGAGCGCTGCGGGACTGAATCCACTGTCAATCTGGTTTAGGAGTGGGAGAACAAAACCAGAATTATCCTTTTGTACTCTCCAGTGATAGGCTGGAATTATCTTAAGAGCATGTGGTGGTGTATGTAAGTTTGCTGTTTCATGCAGGCATAGTACGGGCATGATTTTAAAGATGGTTACAACCTGCTCCGACTCTGGTTGAGCTCCCAAATTAGCATGAACCCTCCCCAAAGAAAACAATACCATCATGTGTATATGGCTGCCAGTAGACTGGTTATTGATACTTTTAAAAGAGCTGAGGGGTGCCTGGGTGGCTCAGTCGGTTAAGCGTCTGACTTCGGCTCAGGTCATGATCTGGCGGTTTGTGGGTTCGAGCCCCGCGTTGGGCTCTGTGCTGATGGCTCAGAGCCTGGAGCCTGCTTCTGATTCTATGTCTCCCCCTCTCTCTGCTCCTCCCATGCTCATGCTCTGTGTCTCTCTGTCTCTCAGTAATAAACAAACATTAAAAAAAAATTAAAAGAGCTGACAAGATTAGGGGCTTGAGCAATACCCAGCACCTAAATTCCTCTGCAGAGACCTCGGTTTAGACAGGTTAGAGCAGGGAGCTTTCTGGAACCAAAACTGATACAAGACTGACAGAAGAACATTCTGGTAATTCTTGCTCCTGCAGAGGAGTCACACACATCCAGAACTATTCACTCAACCAGAGAAATTAACAAAAAACTCAAACCTGATATGCCCCGCTATCTGTTGAAAGCCATCTTCCAAAGTATTGCCTTTCATTTGCCTTCTAAAAATGACCTCACTTTAACCAGGAATTAAACTCTAAATTACTGACTAAATGTGAAACTTTCTGATTCACTCATTATTTATTACAGAAATGTTGACTGAGTACCTACTATGTGCCAGGCACTGCTGTAATGCAGAAAATGCATCAAGGAACAAGACAGAGAAGTTCTCTGCCTTTACTTACAGGGCTTACTTTCAGTAGACATACAATTCCCATCCAATACCTCTTCTGAATTATATCTTGTAAATATTTTATATTGTAACCTCTTCTACGGTTTGGGCTATTATTTATAAATCTTTATATCCCGTTCTTGTATTCTGACCTATAGTAGGTATTTGTTTAATAAACATATCACATATTTTATTTTTTAATGTTTATTTACTTTGAGACAGAGAGAGAGAGACAGATAGAGAGAGAGAGAGAACATGAGCGGGGGAAAGGGCAGGCAGGGAGGGAAAGAGAGAATTCCAAGCAGGCTCCACACTGTCAGTGCAGAGCCAAAGCAGGGCTCAAACTCACAAACTGTGAGATCATGACCTGAGCTGAAATCAAGAGTCAGACGCTTAACTGACTGAACCACCCAGATGCCTAACATATATTTTAAATCAAATTCTGAATGACCCTCGTGCTAAGTTTTGCTTTTCCCCCATGTTTCTCCCTTCCCCTCTCTCCTACTAAACAGAGAATTACTCAAAGATGATTTTATTTATCTCTGCATTCATGTACCCTTCCCCCCAGCACACAGCAGTATCTAGAACAAGAGTCCTTGGTGATGTTCATTCAACTGAATTTGCAGCTTTCTTTTCAAAAGAGAAGACCACCGTTCAGAACCTGGGTGGCTCTGTTGGTTAAGCGTCCTACTTCGGCTCAGGTCATGATCTCACTGTTCACGGGTTGGAGCCCCCCAATCAGGCTCTGTGTTGACAGCTCAGAGCCTTGAGCCTACTTCGGATTCTGTCTCCCTCCCTCTCTGCCCTCCCTTGCTCCTGCTCTGTTTCTCTCTCAAAAATAAATAGAAACATTAAAATAAATAAAATAAAAAGAGAAGACCACGCAGATCAAATTAGACAAACAGATTACACACACACACATACATACACACACACGATGCTGAGTATCAGCTAGGAGAGTAAAGAGAAGAGGAACATGTTTCCATATATAATCCTCCCAGTATCACACCCTCATCTCTCAAACTCAGGGACAACAGAAGGTCTCAAGGCCTATGCACGTGCCTAGAAAATGGTGACCAGCAGGTCCAAGCCTCTCACTAGGTATACTGATGCTACTGTGATGAGACACTATGGTTATCACCACCTGGTGGAGTAGAGACTCTCAAATTCTCCTTGCGTGGTCAAGTCTGAATCAAGAAGTGGATGGTGTTAACGTGTTAGGTGAAAAGCCCCAGATCTCATTGCTTAGTGGGTCTGAGGAAGGCAGGATGGACGCCAGGCCAAGGCATTCGGACTTGTTCTGACGGGCAACTGGTAACTATTATAGGTCAGTGAGCCAAGGAATGGTTCACACAACTTGTGTTTCAGGAAGATCAATATCATAGTAACAGTACCTGTTTATCAAAACCTACAGGCTTTCCGTCACTGTTTGGCATTTTTCAGTTGCTCTCACCTTCAATGCCAGCAACAAACCTACAGGGCTGGTGCTAGAATCACTACGTTGTAATCACAAAAACAAAAGCACAGAAAGGTTATTTAATTTGTTCAGTCACCTATGTGATGAGGGGCACAGTTAGGCTCGCAGTCCAGGATTCCCAGGTTCCAAAGTCTAGGATTTCTCAACTGTACCATGTAGATTAGAGGAGCCAGATACTAGACCCAGGAAGAATAATCTCCAGTGTGTGGGGGGTCATGGATAGAAAAGCAGGCAGCTTCATTTGCAAAGGCTCCCTTGGTGGCTCCTGTCCAAGGACAAAACCCCACGACCCATGCAATCCAGCAGCTCCATCTTCTAGCTCTTTCCTTTCCTCTCCTAGGCAGGTTCCAAAAACAGAGACTCTGGACTTCAGATGGCCCAGAGAGACCGCGGACTTCAGTGTATTCCTTTTTCAGTAGAGAAAACTGAACCCAGACAGGGAGGTGACCTCCCTGGGGCCACCCTGCTGTGGTGGCAGCATCTACACTGAAGCCCAGGGACTCACTTTTCCACACTGCCTGCCGTGGCAGTACCAGCCTGGACTTGCCCCTATCTGGAGCAAGAAGCTCATCCAAGCCAGGACGAACAAGTCACAGGGCGAACAAGAGAGTAGACAAAAATCCAGTGGATTCCAACGGCGTTGGCTGCCGATTCTGAACTATTCCGAGCATATAGTGCAGGCTTTTCAGCTTGAAATCATCCACTCTGACACCCACACTGACCTAATTCTCTAGATAATTGCCAATGCCCTATTTTATTCTCACCTAGCCTAAGGCCACCTCCAAAAGCCTTTCCTGGGTAGATCATAATTAGTCACTTTTTTCCTCTACAACCCCACAGCATGTTTCTTAGAATTACATCATTCTGTTCTACATAATGGCTTTTTTCCTTGTGCTTCATTCCTCCATTTTAGATTATAACCACCTTGAGGGTAGAGATCTTTTCACAGGTGTATTTGTAGGAAGCATGCAATTTAGGAGGAGTTCAGGTTAGGAGGTGAGCAGGCTTGTGATGGAGGGCGAGTGGTTTCATTTCTTTGCCTTCCTTGTCTCCTCCCCTGTAAAACGGTTATAATAATGCTATTATGTTATGTGAGAATCACGCACGGTAGTACAAATAAAGCACCTTAGAATGCTGCCACGTGGCAAATACTCAATTAATATGAGATATTATCATGGTACAACAACTCCCTATTCCCGGTCTGTCGGATATCGCATGGCCTATACTGATTACTCAGTTCATTCTGGCTGAGTTTATAAAGCTTGAGGAGGGATCCTTGATGTTACGGCATGTGGAGATATATGCTTTTGGGGTCATGAGAGCAAACCACAGAAACTGTGAAAGTTGTTAAAATATTCACAGTGATGGAATTCAGTTTTCCAGCACAAAAAGAGTCTCCCTGTAGTCATGTCTCCATGGCGTGTCTCCAAAGTGAAATGTTTAAAAAGTGCAGAAGGTGTTCTCTTTGGAGTTATTTTAAGGACGAAATGCTTGTTTCAGAAAGAAAAATCATTATTTTGTCAGCAAAACTCTTGACTGTTATGATGACCAATGCTTCTAAGACCCAGGCAAACAGTTTGGCCACAGACAGTTGGGAAAGACATATTTGGGAAATACTTTCGCTGTCGTTGTGCTGAAGATATTACCGGGGTTAAAGCAGTTGTCCTCACAGTTTTGTTTTGTTTTGTTTTGTTTTGTTTTCCCCACAGTCTAGTAGAGAAGACACATACAGAAAACCGGGGACTTATCTAAGGCACCTCCATTTTTTCTGTAGTCCCATAGATTCATTAAAAACAAACATTAGAAAATCAGGATCATTTAACAGAATGTTTTATCAGCAAAAAGACAGGAAGGAGATGATCTCAAAATAAAGGACGTTAAAAACAATTAAATACAATGCCCTCTTATGACCGTATTTTCTCCTCCTATCACCCACCCTCTGTCAGGGGCCAGTGGTGGTCTCTAGTCTAGAATACTGCTTGCAAACTGGTAGTTTACAAAATGCTAACAACCTCCTAACAATGGGTGAATCGACAGGATATTGAACTGCAAGCTCTCACGTAGAGAAAGTCAGCAGGTCCAGTGCTCACCACACAACGCCAAACATCTGGTGATTTGAAGACATCTGGGGCTTTTTTATCATGTAGACCAAACATGATTCAGGTAATTGACCAAATTTTTCACTTCCCAACCAGATGTCTTACTTTCATATAAATGAAGCCAATCTTGTACTTTCATGTGCAAATAAGCTAGACATAAATTCACCCCTGGAGGGCAGAATTAATTGCTTATTCTCAATGAATACTAAATTACATATTATTTCTTCTTTTTTTCCACCATTCTACCTTTGAAAAAGGTTTTCCACCCTTGCTTTGAAAAGCATACATTTCATTTCAGAAACGTTCTGTCTTTTAAAATGTTTCTCTCTTGAGTGTTTTACTGCAAGGCAGTGTGCTATAATGAAAAGAGTGTGGTCTTAGGAGTCAGGATGAATTGGGTTCTAATTCTGTGCATACCCCCACTCCCAAGCCGTTAAGGGTCTTGGAAAAAGCTAAAGTCTCGGAATTCAGTTCCTCTGCAGTTATAAATCATTAAATCCACCTATAAATGACACTATGAAGACCTGAGATCATTCATTCTTATGATACGTGTCAGGCACTCATTCTGTGCCCATCACTGAGAGATGACAGAGAGCTACCATGCTGCCCCCTGGGAGCTCTGTCAAGACCACAGGCAGGTGCTCCGAAGGGCATGCTAGAAAAGTCGAGCTCCATATCCTGAATGGCAACATATTGTCCAACAAAGTAATGAACGCTTTTATTCAGGATTTTTAATAAAAGTATGAGCAACTTCAACTGTAACTAATTTTTAAAGGGAGTATCAAGTTTGTAAAAAGGAAGGATCTGTCTGAAACCTTTCCTCTTCTTGTATTGCTTTCAAGCACATATTGGAATTTGCTCTCATCATGTTTGTTTAAAGAATTCATGTGGTTATCAATGACCCTCCACCTTCTATGCCGTTGTCCTGACAACCAACCATTTACTAGACAGAATATGGAAAGCAGACGACAATGTATCCCTTCAGTCAGGTTCAGTAGGTAAAACTCAACAGTACAGAGACAATATTCAGAAGACGAGGGCCTTTGTGTTTGAGATCCTTCAAGGGGAAATAAATACGGAGATATGAACTTACACACACAAAGGAGAGAGCAGTGTATAGAGAGCTCAACTGGGCGAGGAAAGGCTGTCACGTAGAACTTTTGTGTGGTTGAATAGCTGTTGTATTTCTGAAGCCAGGCTACAAAGAAATACAGCACATAAAGACAAAGGGCTAACTTTGTTGTTGCTATTGTTTATCCTAACCAGTTAAGATTCTTTTATCACCAAAGACCAGAAACCTCTCAAATATATGAAGAACTGAAATGTGGCTGTGGTTTTTAAACTTTTTTCCAAGGACCATGTCTTTCCCCCCCTAAAAGGAATCTTTCACAGAACTCTGGCATGTAAATCTGATCAAGTAAAGGAGGAAATGTCCAAAAGTGATGTGCTCTAGCGTTGACACTTGGGGGACATCCAGATGGTGGGGGCTGATGAACACGGGTTTAAATCTGGAATTTAATCTATGGTGGAGGCTGCCAATCTGCAGACACAAAAGAGGAGAGGAATGCAAGTTTGGGGCTGTAAATGAAGCCCCTTCTCTTAGGCTTTCCTGTAGCACAGAAGCTGAAGAAGCAGAAAGTGTCCACTACTTAATGACAAAGACTATGACCTCATCCTGGGTGAAGGAGGACATGGGCACTACAGCATCCAAGGAAAGGAGTGGAATTTGCCAGGTTGGCATTTGGCCAAAATGTCAGGGAAAAATCGCTGAAGCGCTCACCCACACTGCCATGGGAATTTAGCAAGGGAAGATTCCAAAAAGGATGCTCTCACTTAACATCATTTAAATCTCCATCTCCGTCATCCAGGGTATATGTGTACAAAGTGGGGGGCCTCGTGCAGATTGTGGGGAAAATACTCAAGGAGCAAGAAGATGGAAGCTTCCAGCTTTGTCAATGAAACAGCATCTGATTTCTCCAGTCCTTTAAAAAAATTTTTTAATGTTTATTTATTTTTGAGAGAGAGAGAGACAGAGTGTGAGTGGGGGAGGGACAGAGACAGAGGGAGACACAGAATCCGAAGCAGCTCCAGGCTCTGAGTCATCAGCACAGAGCCCGACGCAAGGCTTGAACTCATGAACCATGAGATCATGACCTGAGTTGAAGTCGGATGATCAACAAACTGAGCCACCCAGGTGTCCCCTAATTTCTCCAGTTCTTAAGTCTCTCGTTCTTTGGACATAAGACCTGTGAGAATGAGGGACTTAGGCAAAATGGAAAAGGAAGGTTGGCCCAGAACCATCCCCAGCTACCACAGCCTTTCCTGCTGGCTACAGATGTCATTTCCAGGGGGAGCACTGAGGGTAGAGGGAGGGAGACCCAACTTCCAACAGGCTTTAGTGCCTGGAGCTGAGAGCAGGGAAACTGTACAGGACTCCACCTTCTGGAGTTGTTTCCAAGGAAAGACGTTGGGACTGTACAGCCTCTGGAAGGTGATCAAGGGTGGACATCAAGGGCGCCAATGGAGAAGGGCATCTGTGAGGCCAGCCCACAGAGCTAGGGCCTGTGTGATCAAAATTGATTTTTTTTTTTTTTAAAGAAAAATCAAGATCATGAAGCTATTACTCACTGCAGTTTTTCTTCAGTTTACAAAGACAACACAACTTCACTACAGACAATTCAAACAGTACAAAAAGACAGGAGAAAAAACCCTACCCTCAATTTTTCTCCTCCCAGAAATAACTACCGCTGAAATATTAGAAACTATTAAAGACCATCATTCCAAAATATTAAGATACACATGTATTTAACTCTACATAAAAGGGATCATGTAAGTATGTAATTTTATATTCTGCTTTGAACTCAGTAGTATGCCCTAGACATCTTTACTCACCAATGGGTATGGTTCATGCTTCTTGAAAATATATCCTATTCTATAATTTGAATGTACTACATTATTTAACCACTCTCTTAGTACTAGACAGCTAGCTCATTTCTGTCAAAATAAAAACACATCCAGACTTACTAAGAAAAGACTTAGGAAGGATTAGTGTAAGGAGGTAAAGAGGCTTTTGCAGGTGGGGAGGGGAATTATTACAAGATGGAGGATGTTGGGACCACAAGATCTGCAAGTGTCTCAAGAGTTAGATAAAATGGGTCTTTTATAAGGTGAGAAAGAATGCAGGGAAATGGAATCAAATCGTGGTGTGACTGGAAAATAGATCAGAGAGTACTTTGCCATGGGGTCAGTATATTTTGAGGGAGGAACCTGTGGTAGTTAATTTTATGTGTCACCTTGTCTGGAAGTTTAGAGTCATAAAACTGCAATTCTGTCCCAGATATTTTGTCAACCATTTTCCTGGGTGTTTCTGTGAGTGTGTTTTAGTTGAGA
This sequence comes from Lynx canadensis, assembly GCF_007474595.2. Taxonomy (NCBI): domain Eukaryota; kingdom Metazoa; phylum Chordata; class Mammalia; order Carnivora; family Felidae; genus Lynx; species Lynx canadensis. The sequence continues at coordinate 48,108,788 of NC_044310.1, read as the reverse complement.
TTAACATTTATATCAATAGACTGAGTAAAGCCGACTGTTGTCTATAACGCAGGTGGGTCTCATCTCATCAGTTGAAGACCTGAGTAGAACAAAAAGGTTGACATCTCTCCCCACCCTCAGCCTCTAAAATCCTTCCTGCTTGACAGTCTTCAAATTGGTACATGGGACTTTTTCCTGCCTTTCAACTTGAACTGAAACACTCTTTTGGATCTCTAGCTTGCTGACTCACCCTAGGGATCTTGAGACGTGCCAGTCTCCACAAACTTATGAGCCAATTCATTATGATGTACATGTGCACACAATATGTGCATGCATGCATGCACGCATGCCCGCACACACACACACACACACACACACACACACACACAAACTGCTGTTTCTCTGGAGAGCCCTGATTAGTGCAGGACTTTATTGTGAGAGTGCAAGAGCAGGGGAAGGACAGAGAAGGGTGGGGGAGAAAGAATCCCAAGCAGGCTCTGCTGCTGTCAGCACAGAGCCCAATGTAGGGCCCGATCTCACAATATGTGAGATCATGACCTGAACTGAAACCAAGAGTTGGAAGCTTAACCAAAACGAATATGGAAAAGAGTAACTCTTTGCTGTAGACCATTTTCTGGAGCACAAAACATGGTGGCATTTACTAACCTTCACTATTTGCTAGGAGCACGGGGCTCAGTAAAACTCAACACTGTCATTCAATTACTCCTAGTATGAAGACTACTGTAAAGAACATCTGTGAACATCCATGCTTGCCCGCATGGCATCATAGCCTTTTTGACGAGTTTAGGAATGGCATCTCTGTTTCCCCTCACTTAGCAGTGGAAGCCATAAATACATGCCTGATATCCTCCAGCCCAGGGGCTCGCATCCTTAAGGAACTAGAAAAACAAGGAAAAGTATGAACACTGTTCTCTAGCCGGAAAAATCAAACCTGAAACCATCTGAACCCCCTTCATTACTGGATGGATGCTTCTCCAGTTTCCCTGCTCCGTAGGATAGAACAGAACTAGCCCAAGTGTTGACTTTAGGCATGCTCAGGTTCAAACCCACTTCAACATGTACCAGCCTTAAGAATTTGGGTTATGTAACTGCTCTATTTCTCCTTGTATAATACAGTAAGAACAGTACATAAGAGGGATGCTAAACAAAATGAATGACATGATGAACATAAGGGGACCCAGCACACTGCATGGCACTGAACCGATGCTCCAGAGGTATTTCATTTTCTTCTCTTTCTCCCCACAAAGAGCAAGTTATATAGGAGGAAATAACGATACAAGGGAAGGGGACTATATTTTGTACCAAGTGCCAGCTGACATCCAAGCACAGTACGACATGCTGCTTTACAGCTCAGATCTCTGTGAAACTCATTAATCCTGTGAGGGAAGGGAGGCCATCCCCATATTGTAGAGAAAGAAACCCAAACACAGGATGGACCCGTAACTTGTCTGAATCCCACCGCCAAGTGAGTTCAGGATTAGAGTTAGGAGGGTAGTTGCTCTGGTTTTTAAAGCCCATTTCTTCTCTGTCAGCCAAATGGAAAGTACTCATCGCCCCAAGGCTCAGGTATGGCTATTAGTTCTACTGGGACAACTACTGTCTCCTTAACGTTGCACTTGCCAACTTCCTCACCAAGGTAACCTCTCACCTCCCTCTCCAGTGAGAAGCTGGTCCTGCTTTGCCCTGGGGCCGAGAGCCAATGACCCAGGGCACAAACCAGCAAACTATGGAGCACAGGCTCCAGGATCCTCCTGCCACCCCCTCCCCCCCAACCTTGTAGCTCCTCTTGGAAACAACGGAGGGGCATGCAGAAGAGGCCGACGGGAAATCAGCTACGCCAGCCTAAATAATTCACAAAATGAATTCATACCACAGCTAGCTTCCCTAGCACGAATAACCTTGTGAACCAAAGACAAAAAGTAAAGCCTCTGGGTTTTCACATTTCTTACCCCGAGGCAAGTGGGAAGGGAAGAGATCAAGACTGAGAGGTCATTTACTAAATGCCTGGGGGGCGGCTATTAGCATCTCTGCTTCTAGGCAGAGGAAACTGAAGCTCAGAGCCTTGATAAATTGATACCAGCTGCCTGACTCCACATCCTACTCCAGCATATCACCCTTTCCTATGTTTGACCCATTTGGTCAAAACCATATAAAACCTCAGGGGCTTAAACAAGGAAAGAAAGGACACAAAAGGCATCAGTGTTCGGTTTCCTGACATTAACTCTCCCATTCTTGTCCCTTTGCCTGTCTCCTCCTCTCTCACCAGCGTTTTCAAAGTGGGCTCCCCAACAGGCAGTGTGAACAGCTCCTGGGAACTTGTCAGGAAAGCGCAGTTCAGGTTGGACCAGAGACCCGCTGAGGCAGAAACTTGGGGATGGGGGGTGGGGGCAGAGTCACCCTCCAGGTGGTTCTGATGAGAATCCCTGCACGATCACCTGGTCCCCAGTCGTGACTTTGGTTATGAAGTGAGAATCCTTATTTTTAAAAACTCCCTGGTGATCCTGGTGCCCCAGACGTCAGCACAGACTCCCCCAAAAAGAAAGGCTTTTACAGTTCGACCATGTCATGGCATTACGTACTAAATGTACGAACCTCACAACCGCCCCCGAGGTTTAAATGATGGCTTCTTTTCTGA